>NC_134715.1:123357272-123660303 GCF_049634645.1 Pelodiscus sinensis
TTAAATTACCCCAGCCAGGGCTTTGTCAAGCTGGGACTTCAAAACTTCTAGGGATGGAGATTCCACCACCTCCCTAGTAACCCATTCCAGTGCTTCACCGCCCTCCTAGGGGAATAGTTTTTCCTAACATCCAACCTAGACCTCCCCCCACCGCAACTTGAGACCATGGCTCCTCGTTCTGTCATAATTCATCTTTTCCCTTCTTCCCCCCTCAGGACCTAAACTGTGATCCATCACAGAGCTGGTATAATTCAGTGACATTCTACCGCAGTTGATGGAGCTATGACAATTTTATACCAGCTGGGGATCTGACCCCTTGACTTTGTCAGGATGCAAAGCAAGAGAGTAATTAAAACAAGGGTGACTTTCCTTATATCACAATGTGTGTTCTTTCCCCTCCTAGGTCAGGAAGGGCCAGTGTCTAACATGCGAAGACCAAGACAGACCTGGGACAACTATCAGCAATTTATCCGGGAGACGTGCAGAGCTAGGCAAGCAAAAGCTCAGCAGAACAGGAGCCTGGTCTTGGGGTCGTCTGTGTTTAGGGAAGGTTGGTTGATTTAGCTGCCTGGCAACAGTCTACCTGTGAGTGTGAGGCATCCTTACAGAGGAGCTGCTGGCCCAGTTTTGGCATTCAAGCCAATGAAAAGGCCCTAGGGAGAAGAATGGGGATTGAATGACTAAAACAGGGTGGGAACGTTCGATACATTTCCGGGCAGAACGGAAGGGGACTCCCATTTGGCACCCACCATTCACATGCATGCCAGATAGTTAGAAGGGCAATGGCTCAGATTTGGGCCCACTATTAATTTCTGTGGGTGCAAAATTTTGCAGCTGCAAAGTTCAGTTAGGTCAAAGGAGGCTGGAGCCAAGCCCCTTGAAGGTTTGCTTTTCCCAGTTGCGACAGAACTCTGCAGCTAGCCAGAGCCGTACAGATTCCATGAGCTATCTGCTGAACCACATGGGTGGAATCTCACACAAGACCTCTGGCCCAGTTTATGGGCCTAGTACAGAGCCTAATGAAGTCCATTTTCCATTTGCTGGGGTTTGGTGGGAGCTCCATGACCTCTTTCGTGGCACTCCAGCTGCTGGCTCCAAACCACAATGCCTTGAACAACCCTGATTCTGTCCAGCAGAGGCAGCAGGACACAAATATTAACCAGTACATTACAGCTGGACCAAATTTTTTTTGCATTTAAAACATGTTAGAACCCTGTCAAGATTGCTTTAATGTCAGTGACAGCGTGGTCCAGTACCTGCCTGAAAAATGTTACAGCACAAACCAACAAACAAAAATTGCTAAAGCTATTTACCATTCATGTTCATTTAGCATTAACACAGTCATTCTGGAAGTGGGGGGTGGTTTTTTAACCTTTTTGTACTGGAGATCCTCTTGGGATTTACAAAATAATTGTAATACAGCTTTTAAGACTAGAAGAGGTAGGAGGCTGAAGCCACCTGAGCCCCACAACCCACGCCAGGGGCTGACAGCCCAAGTCCATGTCTCTACTCCCAACCATACCATGACCCCAGGTGGAGAAACCCTGCAGGATAGAACAAGGGATGCCAGCCTAGAAAGTGACTATTCCTCTGGACCATTCCCTTCCCGTCTATAAAACCAGTCTCCTACAGCAAAAGAACAGGAGCACTTCTAGTGGGGTGGGGAGAAGAGTCAGTGCAGCAGAGCTGATGTTTCTCACTTGCAGGGATCTGCCCAGTGTTGGTCCTTTTGCCTGTTGGGAGATCACACTACAGGTCTAATACCAGGACTGAGCTGCTGCTCTGCTTCATCAGCTTTTGGGCCTCTTTTCTGCATCAGCCAATATCTGTGCTACATCCCCACGCACATGAAAGTGTGTCACTCATTAGACAGAGAGTAGGAATAGATTACACAGCTGGGAACACTCTTGCACGTGTCTGGAGAGGGATTGCATGATCTAAGGGTATGTCTACACTACAAAGTTAGTTCGAACTAACGTCCGTTAGTTCGAACTAACTTTAATAGGTGCTACACTAGCGCTCCGTTAGTTCGAATTTAATTCGAACTAACAGAGCGCTTACTTCGAACTAGGAAAACCTCATTTTACGAGGATTAAGCCCAGTTCGAACTAGCTAGTTCGAATTAAGGGGTGTGTAGCCCCTTAATTCGAACTACTGGGAGGCTAGCCCTCCCCAGCTTTCCCTGGTGGCCACTCTGGCCAACACCAGGGAAACTCGTCTGCCCCCCTCCCGGCCCCCTTAAAGGGGCACGGGCTGGCTACGGTGCCCGTGCCAGGTGCAAGCATGCCAGCACCCAGCCAGCAGACCCTGCACCTGGCACGGCTCGAGCCACCCACCCGATGCCCCCCAGCCCTCCCCCTCTTCCCGGGACCAGGCTGGCGGCTCCCGGGAGCTTGCCCGGGACCGCAAGAGGCGGGCACCCGCCTGGGCTAGTGCAGACATCGTGGACCTCGTCTACGATCTCCGCACTAGGCACAGGAAAGTGGCCAGCTAGGGCAGGAGAGCTGCCAGCCTGGCCACCCAGGAGCAGGTGTGCATGAAAATCAAGGGGGTCCATTGAGACCCCCGACCCTGAGCCCTGAGCTTACAATGGCCGTCCTGGTTCAGACCAAAGGTCCATCTAGCCCAGTAGCCTGTCTGCCGACAGCGGCCAACCCTAGGGACCCTGGAGGGGATGGACCGAAGACAGTGACCAAGCCATTTGTCTCGTGCCATCCCTCTCCAGCCTTCCACAAACCTTGGGCAGGGACACCACTCCTACCCCCTGGCTAATACCACTCCATGGACCCAGCCTCCATGACTTGATCTCACTTCCCTTTAAACTCTGTTCTAGTTCTATCCTTCACAGCCTCCTGCAGCAAGGAGTTCCACAGGTTGACTCTTTGCTTTGTGAAGAACAATTTTCTGTTACTAGTTTGAAGCCTGCTACCCATTCCTTTCCTTTGGTGTCCTCTAGTCCTTCTTTATGGGAACTAATGAAGAACTTTTCTGTATGCACCCTCTCCACCCAACTCCTGCTTTTAGAGACCTCTATCCTGTCCCCCCTCCATCTCCTCTTTTCTAAGCTGAAAAGTCCCAGTCTCTTTAGCCTCTCTTCATATGGGACCTGTTCCCAACCTCTGATCATTTTAGTTGCCCTCCCCTCTCCCAGCCTCTCTCTTCCCCTCTCCCACCTCCTTTTCCCAGTCTCCCCCAGTTTTGTTCAATAAAGACAGATTCCATTTTTGAACACAATTGTCCTTTATTTTGTACATCAAGAAAAGGGGCTAGGGAAGGGTAAGTGGAAGGAGGTGAGGGAGGAATGGGGCACGAGCCCCCGATGGGGAGGACTGGGATGGCTCTGCGGGCTTCTGGGGGTGGAAGCTCTCATGCAGCCCCCCCAATTGCCCCCTCTCCCCAGATGGCAGCCTGCGGCAAGTGCAGCCGGGCTGATGGCCGAGTGCTGTGATGTGCCCAGTGTGGGTACTCCGGGCACTCCAAGCCAGGACTGCTTTGCAAGCAGGGCACCCCTGAGAACTGTCTGTCCGGGGTGGGGGTCGGGACCCTTTAAGCACAGCCCTCGGCTAGCCTGAGACAGCATCTCCACGCTCTAAGTCCTCCTCTGATGCCCTGCCGGCACTGCTTCCGGCCATCCTAAAGCCCGGTTCAGGGTCCACTTAATGTGGACATGCTAGTTCGAATTAGCAAAACGCTAATTCGAACTAGTTTTTAGTTCTAGACGCGTTAGTTCGAATTAGCTTAGTTTGAATTAACTAATTTGAACTAAGTTAGTTTGAATTAGCACTGTAGTGTGGACGTACCCTCAGAGAGGAGGAGTGGACAGACGTTTTAGTTGTTTGAGATCTCTGATCTTTCAACAGATTGCTGCAGTTCGGATGGAACAAGCACCTACAGCACAGATTACAAATACTGGTCCGGAGTCCACAAAGAGCATTTCAAAGCACACAAGAATTTCTCTAAAATTGTCTTTGAAGATGGCTCCCTTAACGAGTAAGTGAGATTTGGGCACTAGGGTGACCGGGTGGGAGAGAAGAAGAACATGGGGGTTTGTTATCTTCGATTTTTGAACCATAGAGTAAGATTTCCATGATACTTCTCCAATGTCTCTCTTCTTGCCCATAGTGTAATAAATAACAAGCAACATAAAAACAAAGCTTTCCTTCAGGATAAAATGATTTCACAAGGCTCAGTCTCCCTCTCCTGAAAAATCTCATAGAAGGAGACAGAAGGGATGTTAAATTCCACTGTGGTTTCCCCCACTAGAGCATCCTACTAAATATCCCCTTAAGAAAGGCATTTGGGGCCCTGGAGCTGGCTGTGTATGGTTCATCTGTACAGGCCAGACACTAATACTCTGGGGGTATGTCTACACTACCCCGCTAGTTCGAACTAGCGGGGTAGTGTAGACATACCCTGAGATACTCTGAGAAGTTGCAGATCATGCCATAGCTCATTGAAAGGTGATTTCCATCTTCCCACTCCAATTCGCCCTGACGTCTTGATTTTGATATATGATTTCAGAGTCATGGGATGGCCAGGGACCCTTGTTACTAGAATTAAAAATTCCCATAAAGCCTTGTCTAAAGCAGGGGATTTGCTAGGGTGTAGCAGTAACATTGCAATTCTCAGTTCAGATACCCCAGTGGAATTTACCCCAATTTCAGGCAGGCAGAAATTGCATTTTTCCTTCCCTGCCCTTGAGGTTTGAACCGATGCATGGGTAGCTGGCCAGCCACTGCTGAAACTGGGGCAAATCCCAAGTCAGGACAGGGCCTTAGTGCATGTGTTTGGATATGATAGAGCTTGGCTTTGATGTTACCTTCTTACCCATTATTCTTGTGCTCCACAGGAGCCCCTGGGTCTCAGAATACAAGGACAGCTACAGTATTTTCTTGCAGAAGCTGAACTGGCCATCTCCCAGCGCCATGTCAGCTCTGTGCTCTGCTGTAAAGCCCATCACACATCTGTCCCATGGGCTGGCTTCTCACCAGCCCATTCCAGTGAATGCAGTCTTCTGAGCCTGGCCATACAGACCGTGGTAGGTGCCAGGGTCACCCACGATGTTACAATGTTATCCCTAGAGCCAGGTCACATTTTGACACTGTTGAGACAGTGACAATTTAAAAAAAAAAAAAAAAGAGAAGAGAAGAGAAGCCCAAACTTGAGACTCCCCCCTCAACCAACTAACTGGGAAAGATAATGAAATAGCTGATGCAGAGCCAAGCCCTGGTTTCTTTACTCATGCAACCTGTCCCTGGTATTTGGGTTAGGTCTCATCTTTGATGCCCAAAAGGGAAGATATCTGAGGTGTGAGGCTGTTTTAGGAGCATTTGGAGTTGCAAAAATCCACAGAGATGGGAAAGACCTGCCAATGGTGCCAAATGTCAGTAGGAAGAGCTACTACTGTGGATTCTGAGCTGTTCTTAGTTTCTCTGCGCCATATCTTCTGACCCTGACTTTGTTGTAAATGAACAGGGCTTGTCACGTAAGTGGGGTGGCCCATATTCAGAAGAGTTCTTACGCACGTGCTGTAAATCCATCTTCAGTCAGGGCAACATATAAGCACTGGGCCCAAAGCATGTGCTTAAAGCTAAGCATGCACTTAAACAGCCAACCCCAAGCTTTCAAAACTCACAAGTCAGTCTTCCCCTAAATCAGGAGATTTAAAAAAAAATAAACTTTTGGTTCTTTTTGTTTGTCTTCTGGTTTTGAGCTTTTTGGAGTCACATTTTCAAGCTTTTCTCCACAAACAAGGACTAAAATCTTAATATTAAAAAATAAGAAAGAGCTGTGATTCCCATGTGATCATGTGACTCTAAGAGCTGGAACTTCAGTAAAGACACCAAGTAGCATGTTGTCTGCAGTAAAATTATAGAAGCTGGGACCACAATTTAAATGCTGTCGTAAATGGAGCTGCTTCTCTCAAATGGGGCCAGAGCAAGTAAAGCCTGTAATTTTCCATAAGGGTGCATCTACACTGCCCCCTTAACTTGAAATAAGCTATACAATTTGAGCTATGCAAATTGCGTAGCCTATTTCATAATTTGGCATTGTCTCTACAGCGCCAAATTTTGAAATAAAACCTCTATTCTGAAATGCCCCTTAGTCCTTGTGGAATGAGGTTTACAGGGACGTTGGAATAGCGTGCCTGTTATTTCTAAAGATATTTCGAAATAACGGGAGTACTGTCAAGATGCGGAATAGCTATTTTAGGATACTGGACGTATCCTGAAATAGCGCCACAGTGTAGATGTACCCTAACAGATTTCATCTTAGTGTCTAAGGTTCTAGTTTTCTTTATCATTTGTTATCCATGCCTCCTTTTTTGTAACTGCAGGTCTGGGAGCTATCCAACATGCAAGCCATGATGACACCTGCTCAAGACCATGGAGTCCTGGAAGACCCTTTATATTCCACATTTACTATTATGTTCATAGAATATTTTTGAAGTAATTAACATAGATCTATTTTTTATTTACAGATTTTTAGTAAAAGTAAACTAGAACACTGGTTTCATTGTATATCAGAAATTATCTTTAGTACAGTGCAGTATGTTTAGCTAAAGAAATATTCAGGATGCTTCAATTGGTTGTGTTGAGAAATAAAATTTGGCAATACAATTTATTTTTCAAAGCAGTAAATAGTGTTAAAGTGTGTTGATTTAACCTACTCCCTCTTAAAGTCTTATGTCACTGAATGAGAATTTACATCTGTATTCACTAGCAAAAAGCTTTGTTTACTCATAATTTAGGTTGCTGGGTGGTAGTTGGTGTCCTTCTAGAATGTTAAGATCAGCTACAGTTGAGCCTCTGGAAACTAGGAAACACATTGGCTACGTCGAGACTGGTATGATTTTCCGCAAATGCTTTTAACGGAAAAGTTTTCCGTTAAAAGCATTTGCGGAAAAGAGCGTCTAGATTGGCACGGACGCTTTTCCACAAACGCACTTTTTGTGGAAAAGCATCCGTGCCGATCTAGACGCACTTTTCCGCAAAAAAGCCCCGATCACCATTTTTGCGATCGGGGCTTTTTTGCGCAAAGCAAATCTGAGCTGTCTACACTGGCCCTTTTGTGCAAAAGCTTTGCGCAAAAGGACTTTTGCCCGAACGGGAGCAGCATAGTATTTCCGCAAGAAGCACTGATTTCTTACAGTAGGAAGTCAGTGTTCTTGCGGAAATTCAAGCGGCCAGTGTAGACAGCTGGCAAGTTTTTCTGGAAAAACTTGCCAGTCTAGACACAGCCATTATGATACATACTATCCTTACAACGTAACCTTAACTCTGCCCCCTGCAGCTAGCAAAAGCCACTGTATTGATTCTGTAAGGGTGGTGCCAAAGTAAGCAGACACAAAGAAGAACAAAGAGAAGGTGCCAATGTTGTTTTTACTGTATTTGCAAGATTTGAAATCCAGAATTTATCTGTGTGATCACTGGAAGGTCTGCTGCTAAGTATGCAAAATCAGTGATTGATTGTGGAAAGCTTCCAAAAATCAGCATCGTAGGGTGCGTCTAGACTATAGGATTTTTTCGAAAATAGTGGCCTTTTTTTCAAAAAACTTCCCCTGTGTCTAGACTGCTACTGCGTTCTTTTGAAAATAAATCGAAAGAACGTGGCAGTTTTTTCGACCGGGAAAACCTCATTTTACGAGGAAGAACGTCTTTTTTTGAAAGTGCTTTTTCAAAAAAGGTGCTATGTAATGCAAACTGTGCTTTTTCAAAAGAGAGCATCCAGACTGCCTGGGTGCTCTCTTTTGAAAAAGTGGCTTGCTTTTTCGAAAATACTGGTTGTAGTCTAGACGCTTTTTTTCGAAAGAGGCTTTTTCGAAAGTACAGTATCTTTCGAAAAAACTTCTTTTGAAAGAGGCTTGCAGTCTAGACGTAGCCAAAGTGTAGACATTTCCTATAACTACACTGATGGAAAAACACCTTTTATTGATAATCTGCTTCTCTGAGACGCAACCGCTTGAGAGGGTGGGGCAGATTAGATTTGAGGGATTAGTTGATAGAGCGGTCCCAGCTATGAGGAAAGATGCATGTTAACTCTGAAACACCAAGTGTGCCTATTTCAGTGCTGAGTTCAGATGGCTATCTCATCAGCAGTGCACCGGGATCATCTCCTCACCGAGTTTTCAGTTTGGCAGCAGGCTGGTGCAAAGGGTAGAGCGTAGAGGACTTCTGGGGTGGTTTATGTGGTGTAGGCTCAGCGTATAAGTATCCTTTCATTATGCCTGACCTAAACACAAGTTTTGCCCTAGCAAAGAGAAGGACTTCATCTTTCAGTGCTCTGTTCTGAAGCATCTGTGTGAGCAGAGCGCTAGTGTGTGCATGATGGATGTGCGGAGGCCTTCTGAGGGCCCAGGTAAGGTTGCATTGTGGGCGTGGTGTGAACCTTAACAGTGCATCTCCTGGTTTTCAGCGGTCTGAATGTAGCAGAACTCAACACCCTGGAACAGCACAAGGTATCGTGGTATATTAATGAAGTTTCTAGTCAGTGAATTTCCTAGGGCTGCTCTTTGGAGGAGAGAGTATTCCATGAAGGAGATGCCATTATCAACTAGGTTTGCAGCGTGGAGTTAGGACAGGTACAGGATACTACAGGGTTTGTCAATAGTTCTCCCTGCACCCTTATGCATTTTGTTATAGGTGAATGGTGATAATGGCTGTACTAATGGAAGTTGGAGTCTGGAGGGGCTGACAGGGCAGGGAAAGAGAACATGTCCTCGGAGTATTTTACAACATTCTGAGTTTTGTTCTGTAGGTTATAGTAACCTTAGGTACATGAGTAGCACCGGTGTGTGCCTCTCTTCTCAACCTACCCCCTCCACTCCACTAACCCCTACAGCAGCGTTTCCCAAAATATGGGCTGCGACCTAGTACCGGGCCGCGGGAAAAAAATACCAGCGTGGCTGCTGGGAGGGGTGGGCTGGGAGGAGGTGGGGGGGAACCGGCTACCTGGAAACAGGGTTAGGGGCAGCGGGGTTGTCCCACGGAGATCTGGGCAGGCAGGCGGGTGGGCAGCCGATGAATGCAGGGCCGGGGGCAGCGGTGCTGGCCCGCAGTGATCCGGGCAGGTGGCGAAAGCAGGGCTGGGGGCAGCGGAGCTGTCCTGCGGAGATCCAGGCTGGCGGGCGGGTGGTTGCTTGAGCCCTTTACCATAATAAAAGTCTTTGTTTAAGGGGGTGCTGGCTCCTTGGTAGCTCTGCCAACTCACAGCCATAAGGAGTAAGGAGCAGTGTCCCTTTTCTGTATTGGCCACCTGACACACATACTCCATCTGCAAAAGCGGCGAGGAGTCCTGGCACCTTACAGACTAACTGAAGTGTTGGAGCATAAGCTTTCGTGGGCAAAGACCCACTTCGTCAGATGCATGTCATTGCTCCAATTCCTCATTGTCCCCAGCTCTGCAGCAAAAATTTTATAAGAATCTGAAAATGTTATGAGCAGCTTGTGTTAGTCTTTTTCTGTTTTCTGAATAATGGAACAGACTGTGATCAAAGGAGGCAAGTCTCTGAGTCATTTGGTCAAGGGATCACTAAGTCATGAAGACATAACCCAAAGGTTTATTGGGTTTCAAATTCCTTATAATCAATGTTAATGGTCTTGTCCGGGGTTTCTCAGACTGGGGGTTTGGATTCCTGAAGGAGTCATGAGGTTACTACTCTCCTCTGTCCACCTCCAACCTCTGTTTCCACATGGAACCAGATATCAACTTCCCTGATTGATTATGAGTGTCCACCGTGTCCAGAGATGGGAGCGTAACTGCCATCTCCTGCATCCTAGGGAGAGTGACCACACAGCTGTTCTGCTCTGCATACTTAGCTACACAGTCCTTCTCCTGACTCTGAGACACTAACTTCCCACTCTCCTCATCCACCTGGGAACAATCCTGTTCCATACACACTGACTTCCCAGCAAGCTGGTCACACACAGTCACTGGGTTATCAGCCTGCTCCAATTCTCTGGCTGTTCCTGCCTCATCTGGAACAACCTTCGGTCCCTCCGAGACCTCTCCAACACCTTACTTGGGGGATTATGAGCTGTCCACCCAGCCTTGCCTCCAGCATTTATAATGGTGTTAAATATATAAAATATGTTTTAATTGATGAGGGGGCCGTGAGTACAAAAGTTTGGGAACCACTGACCTTGAGAATACTTGCGAAGTAAAACCTCAGAGTGCACATGTGAATTTTAGAGATTTTATTGCTCTTAGAACTGTTGGACTCAAGGCACAACTTTCAAAAATGACCCACTGCAGAAGGCAAGGAACACATACAAGACATATTTGTAAAATGCCAAGGAAAAGGGTCATACATCAGGCTCAGGTGATTTTGAAAAGTTCTAATTTTTTGGTTGGGGAGGGTTGCATCTCTGCAACTCTTTGTTCAAATGACTCCAGATTTAGGCCACTGAGACAACCCACCGTGCCCATGAGACACGATACATTTAAAAAAATCAGAGGAAACAAGCAGATTTTAGAGACCTTCTACTAATCAACCTTTAAACAGCAAGTGATGCCAGGATTACTGCACATTAGCCATACATCCTTAAGGTAATAAATATTCTGTCCATGTGCTTTGTTTCACCTATCTTAGGAGATTCAGAAGTGTGATCTGCTACTATAATAGGATGTTTATTATGATCTGAGTATTTTCTGGGAGTTAATTAGCTTTGTGGCATATGTAACGTAAGGACAGATTATCCTGAAGAGGAATCCTACCTTGATGTTTCTCTGCAGTTGGCTCTATTTAGGTATTTATACGGTATTCTTCACCATGGCAAACACACACCTGACTTGTGCCGCTGTCTCTAATGCTTTGTATTTATTCCTGTGATTGCTAGCTCTTAAGCCAAGATCTATTTCAGGATGTGGTTATTTTTAGGACAAAAAACAGGACTATGTAGCACTTTAAAGACTAACAAGATGGTTTATTAGATGATGAGCTTTTGTGGGATAGACCCACTTCCTCAGATCAAATAGTGGAAGAAAACTGTCACAACCATATATACCAAAGGATACAATTTTAAAAATGAACACATGTGAAAGGACAAATCAAATCTCAGAACAGAAGGGGGATGGGGGGGAGGTAAATGTCTGTGAGCTAATGATCTGAGGAAGTGGGTCTGGCCCACGAAAGCTCATCACCTAATAAACCATCTTGTTAGTCTTTAAAGTGCTACATAGTCCTGTTTTTTGTTCTAGATACACCAGACTAACACGGCTACATTTCTATCGTTATTTTAGGGGCTTTCATGGGCATGAGCCAGCAATGCTGCTTCCTGCCTGCAGATGGTACTGCATAGCTGCAGATTCCTTCCAACCTTGGTGTTGGCATTCAGCGAAACAGCTCAATGAGACTATAAAAGATGGAAAAGATGGAAAATAAATGGCATTTCAGGAAATCCTGCCCATGATGGGGCATTTCTAATGGGTAATCCATGCAGGGGTTAAGTGTTGGACTTTATATAGCTACCAACTATGTTCAGGGCTTTGATGTAATATTTTCACCATGACTGAAGACAGCAGGCTTGTGCATAAGTCACTGTGAGCAAACAATGAAGACAAGGGGGTACAGAGGTATCAAATCAGGACATAGTGTGAAGGCAGTTGGATGGCAAACCCTGTAGAAACTGGAGGACAAATACAGTGAATCTGTGCCTCAGATCCCAATCATTAAAATGGGGTAAAAAAACATTGGTTAATGAATGTGAGACATTTACATTTCACGGGCAATGGAACCATTAAGTAGAGTTTGTTAATGGGACACAAATCTTTGCTCATTGTCATGAGCGCAAATATATCCCAGGCTATTACTTCATTAATAATATTTAGTTATTTCCCCCATGCTATTAGCTGTGTGTTGGAATCTCAGTGTGCATCTACACAGCAGGGCTTAACTCAAAATAAGCTACGCAAATTGGGCTACGTCAATTGCGTATCTTATTTCGAAATAGGAAATGTCCACACAGCACTTCTTTCAAAATGGAGCACTCTTCCTCCGACTTCCCTTACTCCTCATACAATGAGGGTTACAGGAGTCAGAGTAAGAAGGCCTCCAGCTTGACAGAATTTTGAAACTATTTCAAAATAACTGCCTGCTGTGTAGACCTGGACTAAGTTATTTGAGAATAGCGCTAGTTATTTTGAAATAGTGTTGCAGTGTATACATACCCTTAGTTTAATCCCAGCAAACGGATTCAGGTATTACCTAAAACTGCTGCAACTGCCATGTACAGGCATCTTATACTGCAGGCTCAGCAGTGAGAGCCTCCAGTCATGATGACATAACAGCCTTCTCATTATGGAAGATACTCATTTAGGATCAAAATGCAGGACAATGTAGCACTTTAAAGACTAACAAGATGGTTTATTAGATGATGAGCTTTCGTGGGCCAGACCCACTTCCTCAGATCAAATAGTGGAAGAAAGTAGTCACAACCATATATACCAAAGGATACAATTAAAAAAAATGAACAAATATGAAAAGGACAAATCACATTGCAGAACAGAAGGGGGATGCGGGGGGGTGGGAAGGGGGAGGAAGGAAGGTAAGTGTCTGTGAATTGCTGATATTAAAGGTAGGGAGAGTGGGATGTTTGTGAGTTAATGGTATTACAGGTGATAATTGGGGAAACTGTCTTGGTAATGGGTGAGAAAGTTCAAATTCTTGTTAAGTCCTTGTTGGCAAGTGTCGAATTTTAACATGAATGACAGTTCAGAGGATTCCCTTTCAAGTGCAGATGTAAAAGGTCTTTGTAGCAGAATGCAGGTGGCTAAGTCATTTAGAGAGTGTCCTTTCTGGTTAAAGTGGCAAGAAACTGTTTTCTCTTTGTGATCTTGTCTGATATCTGTTTTGTGGGCATTAATCCTTTGGCGAAGTGTCTGAGATGTTTGTCCAATGTACATAGCAGACTGACACTTTCGGCACATGATAGCATAGATTATATTTCTGGATGCGCAGGACATACCACACTAATACCAACCCTGGTACCTTCCCTTGCAACAAACCCCGTTGCCAGCTTTGTCCACATATTCATTCTGCTGATACCATTATTGGACCTAACCAAGTGAGTTATAAGATCAAGAACACATATTCCTGCGCATCCAGAAATATAATCTATGCTATCATGTGCCAAAAGTGTCCCTCTGCTATGTACATTGGACAAACATCTCAGACACTTCACCAAAGGATTAATGCCCACAAAACAGATATCAGACAAGATCACAAAGAGAAAACAGTTTCTTGCCACTTTAACCAGAAAGGACACTCTCTAAATGACTTAGCCACCTGCATTCTGCTACAAAGACCTTTTACATCTGCACTTGAAAGGGAATCCTCTGAACTGTCATTCATGTTAAAATTCGACACTTGCCAACAAGGACTTAACAAGAATTTGAACTTTCTCACCCATTACCAAGACAGTTTCCCCAATTATCACCTGTAATACCATTAACTCACAAACATCCCACTCTCCCTACCTTTAATATCAGCAATTCACAGACACTTACCTTCCTTCCTCCCCCTTCCCACCCCCCCGCATCCCCCTTCTGTTCTGCAATGTGATTTGTCCTTTTCATATTTGTTCATTTTTTTTAATTGTATCCTTTGGTATATATGGTTGTGACTACTTTCTTCCACTATTTGATCTGAGGAAGTGGGTCTGGCCCACGAAAGCTCATCATCTAATAAACCATCTTGTTAGTCTTTAAAGTGCAACATTGTCCTGCATTTTGCTTCAACTACCCCAGACTAACACGGCTACATTTCTATCACTATTCTACATTTAGGATCAAGCATGCTTGGTGGGGTCCCAGTGCCAAGACTGATCCTGTTTCTACCTAAGTGAAGGTTACCTGATTCCAAGCATGTCAATAAGCTAAATATGAGTCAGTGTGACACTGTTGCAAAAAAAGCAAACATGATTTTGGGATGCGTTAACAGGAGTGTTGTGAGCAAAACACGAGAAGTCATTCTTCCACTCTACTCTGTGCTGATTAGGCCTCAATTGGAGTATTGTATGCAATTCTTGGCACCATATTTCAAGAAGGATGTGGAGAAATTGGAGAAGGTCTAGGGAAGAGCAACAAAAATGATTAAAGGTCTAGAAAACACGAGCCATGAGGCAAGGCTGAAGGAATTAGGCTTGTTTAGTTTAGAAAAGAGAAGACTGAGAGGGGACATGATAGTGGTTTTCAGGTATCTAAAAGGGTGTCACAGGGAGGAGAGGGGAAAATTGTTCTCCTTGGCCTCTGAGGATAGGACAAGAAGTGATGGGTTTAAACTGCAGCAAGCAAGGTTTAGGTTGGACATTAGGAAAAACTTCCTAACTATCAAGGTGGTTAAACACTGGAATAGTTTGCCTGTGGATGTTGTGGAATCTCCCTCATTGGTGATATTTAAGAGCAAGTTAGACAGACATTTATCAGGGAAGATCTAGATAGTACTTGCCATGAAGGCAGGGGACTGGACTTGATGATCTCTTAAGGTCCCTTCCAGTCTAATATTCTGTGATTCTGATTCTATGAACTTACACCTTTCCTAAGCATTAAAACAGTCACTTAATATCAATTAAAAATGAAATGCCAAGGGATTTATGAAAGTGTTAATGTGCAACACCAATGGAGCCTATTCATCACAATGATATTAGAGTTGATTTAAAAAAAAAAAAAGGAATTTCCATCCTATGGGAAATGCCAATATTTCAACCCCAGGAAACAAGCTGTAAAAGTTATACAAACTGAAAGAAAAGACACAAGTTGTCAAACATGACAGACAGCAGCTGCAATCAGATATATTAACACTACATTTATTAGTGCAATCCAGAACAGTGCCTTTGGAAAAGAAAAAGGCTGACAATATTGAGGATCAAAAGCTTCAGAGGGGTAGCTGAGTTAGTCTAACAGGAAAAACTTAAAAAACAACAAATAGTCTAGAAGCACCTTAAAGACTAACAAAACATGTAGATAGTATCATGAGTTTCCTAGTGTATATTTCAGCACTAATTATTCAGCTCCTTTGGAGAGCTAGGGCCAGTTTTTGAGATCTACTTACAGGATAGAAGTGACGTTCCTGTGTCACATTTTTAGCCTTTAGACCCCTCCTCCCAATTATACAGCAAGCTGGGGATCAAGCTAGTCTCCAGGGTAAATTGCAGCACCCTAAAAGCTGCAGGACTCAGAGACCTTTCTGACAGCCAGAAATCCACTGGCACCCCTGCCACAATTCCTTTTCAGTGGCCTCACTCTCTTCCAGGAGCGTGAAGGCAGAAGGTACAAAACAACTACATGGCTATCCATTCTTGGGTAGCTAGTTATGTTAGTGACCAGAGCAGGTGAAAAGAATCCAGCCCTTTGCATCCTCAGAGTCTGCTTTTGTTCTTCAGAGAATGTATTTTTTATTACTCTCTTTTTATGCCTGTCACATCTATAGAAATTTCTGTTGCTCTCTCTTTCTAATATCAGCTCTCCTGATATTGCCAGTGAGGTCTGTAATGCTTATTACTTTTCACCCCTGCTATGCAGAGATGACTAAAAGCCAGTTTAGCCATATAAGTATGGTTTGTTTTAGTGGTTGCTCCAGTGCAAAGTGTGACTCATACAAGCTTTCCAACCACTTAGTTAGAGTAATCATTATTGCAAATACAATCATGAAGTCCTTGGTAATGCTCAGCCTGGGTAAAAATAGAGAAAGGAAAGATGTATTTGAATACAAGATTTAGCCAAAAAAGTCAGAGATCTTGATGCTTGGTGTCCCTAAAAGACATAAGAATGGCCATACTGGATCAGACATAAGAATGATCATACTGGGTTGGTCCATCTAACCCAGTATCCTGTCTTTCAACAGTGGCTGGTGCCATTTGCTTCAGAGGGAATGAACGGAACAGGACAATTATCAAGTGACCCATCCCCTGTTGTCCAGTCTCAGCTTCTGGCAGTCAGAGATTTAAGGATGTCCAGCGCATGAGGTTGCATCCCTGACCACCTTGCCTAATGGCCATTGATGGACCTGTCCTCCATGAACTTATTCACATTTTTTGAATCTCATCATTGTCTTGGCCTTCACAAGATCCCATGGCAATGAGTTCCACAGGTTGACTGAGTGCTGGGTGAAGAACTACTTCCTTTTGCTTATTTTAAACCTGCTGCCTATTCATCAGGTGACACACAGCTCTTTTGTTCTATGAAGGGGTTCTTATTCACTTTCTCCACACCACTTATGATTTTATAGACCTCTCTCATATCCTTCTTAGTTGGTTCTTTCCTAAGCTGAAAAGTTCCAGTCTTTTTAATATCTCTGCATATCGAAGCTGTTTCCTTCCTTTAATCATTTTTGTTTGTCCTCTGTACCTTTTCCAATATAGGTTTTTTTATTGACCATTCGCTGCTCAGGGCTTTGTCCTTGTGGCTACAATGGCTCAGGTTCACAGTCAGCACAACCACAGTGTAAGCTGTAAAAAAGTAAGGTAGAGCTAAAGGTGTGTATATCGCTGCCACCTACTGGATGTAACAAGAACTGCTTGGCCACAGCGTGGCATGTTTTTTCCAACACTATGGAGTAGATGTGTAACTGTTACATAGCGATGAGTAGTACCAACTACTTGAATGAGTAAACCGTCATCAAAATGAGCAGGAGTTATACAATCCAGCCCAATATTGATAGCAGCTAACAGATGCCACTTACACTTGAGCACCAGGAGTCAGTGCATTTTGGAGCAGGTGAACCTGCATTGTTTTGCAGTGCTGCCATACATGTGTTTTACAGCTTTCTGCTATACGGAATCAGAACAGCTCAGCTACATCTCAAACGCTCAGTACAGTCAACACCTCAAGGGGATTCACTTTTCTAACCCACATGATAGGGGCCCTTTTTGGAAAAGGAGAATTTTGACTCCATGTACGTCTAGACTACAAGCCTCTTTCGAAAGAGATCGTCTAGACATCCACAAGACTTTCAAAAAACGATCTGCTTTTTTGAAACACAGCATCCGGCAATCTGGATGCTCTGTTTGCATTCAAGAACGCCTTTAAAAAAAAAAAAAAAAAAAAAAAAGGCATTCTTCCTCGTAAAATGAGATTTACCACTGTCAAAAAAACTGCTGAATTCTTTCAATTTAATTTCAAAAGAACACAACAGCAGTCTAGACGCAGGTGAAGTTTTTTCGAAAAAAGGCTACTTTTTTTGAAAAAAAACCTGAGTAGTCTAGACATAGCCCATGTTTCTCATAGTGAATTTTCAAATAGCTCTGGGCTATAGCTTAACAACAACTGGGAAGTGCTTACATTGTCACACATTTGTTACAACAGATGTAACAACTAGGACTTTACAAATTGTTATTTTACTGCTTTTCAGAAGAAAGGGAGCAATCTTGTCTATCCAATAACCTATCCAACATTTCTCCCACTCTTGACTCACCTTTTTATTGGAATTCCAGAAACTCTCCAGAAATCTTAGTCTTTGTGATATCTCCTGACTCTCTTTAGTTTGGGTTTCTTCCTCAGCCTCTGCTCTTTTAGTTGTAGTGCTACAAACAGAGAGGCTATAATTAGTGTTATACAGCAGGACAGGGAAACATTGAAGCAGAGAAATAACACTGAAAACAGCTGCTAACTCTTGTTTTCTGTGTGACACCAATCAACTCCTCCATTCCATTTATTTTTATTTACAGAAAACAGGCTAGTTCTTGCAGGAGGAAAATATTAATTCCAGGAGCATTATGTGATATCAAGTTGAGAGCAGGACAAGCCTGGTCCTTTCCATTCAATTAGTCACTTTCTTTCAAACAATTTAAAGTACTTTAAATGGTACAGTTTCTCTGTATTACCTTGGTAATAAATGACATGCCGGCTGAGTACAACTACATCTTAAGATTAAACAATCTCTAATGTTTCCAAGTGAAAAGGAACGAGGAGTGAAAATAATGGAGTGTTACTAGCACAATGCCTTCCCCTGCATCAGTTTTCTCCTGCATCTTGCTTCAATGCCCCAGTTTCCATGTGAATTGCTCTCCTGCACACATTCAAGAGCTGGGATTTGAAATACGGCTACAGACATGCTCTCTGTTTAGATGTTATAGCCACTGCTTATAAAGTATATGTCATGTTCCTCAGTAATGTCTGATTTACAGAGAAAGTAATAGCCAGCTATAGCTGCCAGCTAATGGAATTACTCCTTTAGTCCAAGCGGTAAAGATCTGCAATTTTATGCTCAAGGCTCAGAGTACAAACTCTGCTGATGGCCTGTGCCAGGTAGGTGATCATCACATCCTTTTGACATATGGGGGTGCAATCCACACACGTGAGACTGTGTCACCACTATCTTGCAACCTTGGGTGACTCACAATCATTTGCCGCCGTAGCTCCCTCCTGGGCTGCTCACAAGCAGCCTTCCAGCATGCCAATCACATCCTAAGTGTCTGTATGTAACTGCAGCCTGCCAGCCACACTTGAGTTACACCATGAGTTTTGCCACTGTTGGTTACCTCTTTGAGGGTCAACAGCCTTGGCAAGCCCCTGGGCAAGGTGGGAGAGGGCTTACTCCATGTCCCCCTGTGACAGCGCGTTGGGGGTCCCCCGTCTCCTGCACCCCGAAATGGCACAAACAGACTGCACCAGCCGGTGGAATAGAGGAAGTTTATTGCCTCTCCAGGATACAGCACAGCACAGATGTAATCTAGTCACAGATCTGGGCTAGGATGCCTCAGGCCCCCTTGAGATGGGGGGAGACTGGGCCCCTAAACTCCAGCCCCTCTCCCTAGGCTGTCTCCTCCATGCTCCTAGACAGCAACTAACCCACACTCTTCCAGCCCTGCCCCCCAGCCAGGGCAGCATTCCACCTTCCTTTGTTCCTCTCCATGGGGGGTGTCTGGTTCAACAGGTTTGGCGTTACCTTTGCATAATGAGGTTTTCCCTGCTGGGTCTTGCTCCAGACTGCAGAGGTCACCACAGCCCAGCAAGTACCCCCACTACGTCACACCCCCAAAGGGGCAGAGCTTGGGGCAGTCAGCCCTCAGAGCCACGCGGACTACAGAGCACCCCCTCCCCCACTCTGAATGGTGCTCCAACAGCGGTTTAAAGAGCCCAGGAGCTCTGGGCCCTTTTGTATCTCTGGGCCCCAGGGCAATTGCCCCCTTTCCCTCCCCACCCTCCATTGGCAGGTCTGTTATCTCTTCTGGGTGGTCCCAACACACACTGTCAGTCCTAAATATTCCCTAACATGTATGCCTTGTACTGTCCAGCTCTCTTCTGGATAGTTCAAATGTACTAAGTTCATTACTCCTTTAAAGAAATAATATATACTATCTCACCACCTTCAATGAAGTTTCCCTAACAATTTAACTTAAACATACTGGATTAGAAAGAAAACAATAAAGCAAGTTGATACTGAACTGCTCAAGATAGTTGAACCAAAGCAGACTGTGAAGAGCTTCAAAAAGTTCTCATCAAACTAAGTGACCGGGCAACAAAATGGCAAATGAAATGTAATGTCGATAAATGTAAAGTAATGCACATTGGAAACAATAGTCCCAACTATACATACAATATGATGGGGACTAATTTAGCTACAACTACTCAAGAGAGAGAGAGCGATCTTGGAGTCATTGTCGATAGTTCTCTGAAAACATCCACTCAGTGTGCAGCAGCAGTCAAAAAAGCCAACAGAATGTTAGGAATCATTAAAAAAGGGATAGAAAATAAGGCAGAGAATGTCCTTTTGACTCTATATAAAACCATGGTATGCCCACATCTTGAATACTGTGTACAGATGTGCTCGCCTCATCTCAAAAGAGATACCTTGACATTGGAAAAGGTTCAGAAAAGGGCAACAAAAATGATTAGAGACTTGGAACAGGTCCCATATGAAGAGATTAGAAAAACTTGGACTTTTCATCTTAGAAAAGAGGAGAGTAAGGAAGGATATGCTAGAGGTCTATAAAATCATGTCTGGTGTGGAAAAAGTGAATAAGGAAAAGTTATTTACTTATTCCCACAATATAAGAACTAGGGGTCACCAAATGAAATTAATACGTAGCATGTTTAAAACAAACAAAAGGACGTTTTTTTCTTCACTCAGCACACAGTCAACCTGTGGAACTCCTTGCCAGAGGATGTAGTGAAGACTAGGACTTTAACGGGGTTCAAAAAAGAGCTAGATAGATTCATGGAGGTTAGCTCCATCAATGGCTATTAGTCAGGATGGGTAGGAATGGTGTCCCTAACCTCTGTTTGTCTGGAAATGGATGACAGGAGAGGGATCCCGTGATGATTACCTGTTGTGTTCACTCCCTCTAGGGCATCTGGCATTGGCCACTGTCAGAAGACAGGATACTGGGCTGGATGGACCTTTAGTTTGACCTAGTATGGCCATTCTTATGTTCTTAAGTTTATTTAATTACAAAGAAATAGATTTTAAGTGAGTACAAGTAATGAGGCATTAGATTTAGAAATGGTTACAAGAAAAACAAAAATACAATGCTTTTGCATGCTTAACTTAATTATATTGGATTTAAAGCAAAATTTTCACCACATTCTTCTGACTGCATGATTGATTATCCTCTTCTGCTCACCCAACCCCAAAGTACAAGAGCTGTTTTGCGTGTCTTCTCAGGTCCAAAGAGTGCGATGGGCAGGCAGAGAGAGGGGGAACATTTTCGGGTGTTCACACCTCCTTTTTATAGTTTCAGTCCCTCTTTGAAAAGCGTGTTCATCTGGTAACCAAGAGACAGGGTTTGGTTCAACAATGCCAAATCAACACATATTAACATTTACTAATGACATTCTAATCTTCCCATGTTATGTCAGACAAGCACCTTCACATAATACTTGATGCTAAAAGTTGCAACATCTAACTTCTAGGCTCTTGGGGGGGAGGAGGGGAAATCAGAGACAACACTGAGTTAGGTGTCTGTGCTCCCTATAGAATGAATGGTGAGAAAATAGGTACCTTAGAATGGGATCCACAAAAGCCAGTCTGCTACCTATGGGATGTGCTGAAAACACATGGGCTACGTCTAGACTGGCATGATTTTCCGCAAATGCTTTTAATGGAAAAGTTTTCCATTAAAAGTACTTGTGGAAAAGAGCATGTAGATTGGCACGGATGCTTTTCCGCAAAAGCACTTTTTGCGGAAAAGTGTCCGTGCCAATCTAGATGCGCTTTTGCGCAAAAAAGCCCCAATCGCCATTTTAGCCATCGGGGCTTTTTTGTGCAAAACAGTACTGTGCTGTCTACACTGGCCCTCTTGAGCAAATGATTTGTGCAAGAGGGCTTTTGCCCGAATGGGAGCAGCATAGCCTCTCCAATGCTGGGGAGGCCCTAAGACTTGGGGGGCAGATCCAGGCAACCCAGGGACTGCATCCATCCCCCAGGCCTTAGGTTCCTCACTTCTGATCTAGATGGTGCTTGGTCCTGCCATGAGGGCAGGGGACTGGACTTGACGATCTCTTGAGGGTCCTTCCAGTTCCAGTATTCTATGCTTATACATAAAGAAACCCCTGAGAGCTTTTCACTCAGGCTATGGCTACACTAGAGAGCTTACAGTGAGCTTGTTAGAAAGGTTAACAGAATTGTATATTAATGAGTGCTTGTGATAACATCTTAATGAACACCTGTAATTAATATTAATTGATAATGTGCCTGTATAAGATAAGATAGGTATACGTCATCATAGACATTGCTGAGTCATTATGACTGTCAACTGACTAGTGTACATTCCAAATTTCAGATGTAAATGAATATTCATGAGTCTATTCTGTTGGCTCAATGAATATTCATAAGGAGAACGTTATGTCACAAATAAGTAATTAATATGTTTAAGAACCAATTGTTTTAAACTTATGTTAATGCACATCTTGTACCAACCAATCAATTTAAAATAAAGCCCTCATGCATATGTATGAGGCTAGTCTATAAAAGCCTGTAACACACCCGTTGGCGTCACGTTGGGTCGTCGGGATAGGCTTAGGATAGACTAGGTTGCATGAGAGGTGTGATTGGATGCGTTACTTGTCCCGCGATGAGAGCTTAGCTTGGACGAGTTAAGTTAAGTTAAGGAGTAGACCAAGTGGAGGGCTTGTGTCTCTCTCTTTTTAGGTTTAGTTTAGTTTAGTGTTAGTTAGATTAGTGATCATTGTCGAGTTTGTCCGTCAGGCTGCATCGGTAACCGCTTATCGGCCGTCGTCGAGTCTGTACGGCGGGCGCGTCGGGAAGTAGTGTAGGTTTTTATTTTAGGATAAGTTTAAGGCACAGTAGTCAGGGTTTAGCTTCCATCGTCTGCTCCAGCTGCCCCGAAGAGCAGGAAGAGGCGAACACCGCGGAAGGCGATCGTCGCTCTCTATTCTGGTTCTTCGTGGGACTCCTGGTTTTTCCTCTCCGAGGGCCCGGAAGGACACAAGGATTGAGGTCGCCAGCTTCGGCGTCGACTACCACCAAGGGTCTCCTGGTTGTTCCTCTCCCGAGGCTTTCCATTAGCCAACGGATTGAGGTCGCCAGCATCACACCAATCGTCCCTAACGCCGAGGACTCTGGTAAACCCCCTACTGTTTGTGGTGATTAATTTTTGTTGATTATTTGAGATAAGATAATATAGTCTTGTGGTTTTAAAATCTATCTAAAGTGTTAAGTTTTCATTGACGCGCCACGTCCAGAGGTAAAGAGCACTCAAACGGTGAGAGATACGTATTTGGAGTCGCCCTTGTAATCTTCGTACTTTTAATTAGGCTAATTGGCATTATAAATGTATATATTCACTTTACCTTGGGTAACAAGCTGCTGTGGAAAATGATGCAGCTGAACCACTGTAAGCTCTCTGGTGGAGATGCTTTAGTTTAAGCTAACATGAAAGAGCTCTCCCGTAGGCTTAATTACTGTAGCCCCTGTGTGCCACGTTAGCTATGTCAGCAGGAGAAGCTTAAGCTGTTGACATTAAGTGCCAGTGTGGACAGCGCTAAGTTGGCATAAGTTCTTGCTTAGGGCGGGGGTGGCTATTCATACCCAGAGCAAGATAAATTATGTTACCTTAAGCTGTTGTATAGCCATAATCAATAACAAATTGTTCCAGTGAAAAGTTTAGTTATTTAAATGCAAATAAGAGTAAAGAATGGAAGTAACTGATTGGCCTTTTATCACAGTCAGATAAGCAAAACATGCAGTTCTGTTCTTTACAGACTCTTTATACAGTAAAGACTTATATAAAAAAATTGCTAGATTTTTTTATCGTCTCCGATTTGCGTCTAGTGTCATCGTAATTGTGTTTCCCTGGCAGCAAAACACAATAATCTCAAAGAGAGCATTGAACATCTGACATTGCTCTTGAAAGATAAATATTTACCTGCCAGATCCCATAATGAGACAAGGTGGGTGAAGTAATATCTTCTTTTATTGGACCAACTTCTGTAGGTTAGAGAGACAACAACACTGCACAGATCACACTGCCAGGTTTTAGTGCCTATTAAACCACAAGTGTGATTGTAGTTTCCCCACCCACCTTGCCCCCAGGCTAATGCTAACAATGATGTCATGCCGGCATACATGTAAAACAAAGTGACAATTAAAATAGATTTTTTTTAAATGGTGCAGTGATTTTTACCCAGCCAGATATAACTCTCTAATGGCAACACATTAACCTTTTTATTTTTTTTGAGTCCCTGACATGAAGGGTGTAGACTGCCTAAAGCAAGAAGATTCAGAAAAGTAGACATATTAGTCTGTGTTAGAGAAAAGAAACTGCCCCCCCAGTAAAAAAGTTTGGCCAGGCTGCTCTTGTTCTGCAGTACTCCTTGAGAGAAACCGGCCGCACCCTTCTGGCATACCATTGCCTTTAGAAAAAGGAAAGGTGTGAAAAGGGGAAAATAGCCTCAGACTCTCCCACCCGTCACCTTGGCGTGAAAACTGCGGGGCTTACCTGGTCACATGAAACCTGCACAGTTTCGGCCCAACCCCGGGACACAGACCCCCCACTTGGTGACCATTGGGCCATATATGGTAATATGCAAGCGCGGGAGAGCGATGTGCGGATTTGGGGATAAATACCCATGGCACAGTTTGCTCTAGGAGGTCTTCGCAACACACGTACCACTGTGCGTGTGCCTTCTCGTATACTTCAAAGCGCTGCCGGCCTGATCAACCGACCAGCCACCTCCCCTGACTCTCGGGTGTAACCAAGGCCTTCACAACCGAACCGATATCTGTGAAATGTTCCGTGTGCTGTGTAAGTTGGTATGTATGATTTGATTTTTTCTTGTTGTATAAGCTTAGTGTTGTAGTTGGTTTTGGGTAGTACATAAGAGTTTGTAATTATCACTGTTATTTAATTACTATAGCTGGATATTTTAAGATTAGAGACTATTCCCCTTGCCATTCCCATCCTTATATCTCTGACACGTTTTACTAGAAGCCATAGAATAAATATAATAAATACTGTAAATCCATTATTAACACGGTCTATTAAAAATCTTAGAATAAATACTATAAATTCACCATTGTCATAAATAAATATTTTTTATTTGATAAAACTGTCCACCTGGTTCTGTCCTTCCCCCCTTGGGTATTTATCATCGGACCTGTGATTCTCGCGACGGTCTGTAACTCAAAAAACCTAAAAACTACTAATAGTCCTGCAGCACCTTAGAGATGAACAAAAAATGTAGCCCACGAAAGCTCATAGTACCATCTACATTTTTTGTTACTCTCTAAGGCAGTGGTCCCCAACCTTTTGAGGTTGTCGGGCGCCAGGGGGCGTGGCCGTTCGCCCGCCGGGCGCCAGGGGGCGGGGACACTTGTGTGCCCGGGGGCGGGGCCCCCCCATAGCTACATGCCCGGGGGCGGGGCCCCCTCCAAGGGCCGCGCGCCCGGGGCCAGCACCCCCACCCTCAAGCGCCGCGCGCCCGGGGCCGGCGCTCCCCCCGCCAAGCGCCACGCGCCCGGGGCCGGCGCTCACCGTGCGCCATGTGCCTGGGGCCAGGCCAGTCCCGAGCACCTGGCGGGCACATGCAAATGCCCCCGCGGGCGCCATGGCGCCCGCGGGCACCGTGTTGGGGACCACGGCTCTAAGGTGCTGCAGGATATTCATTGTTTTTGAAGTTTTTTTTTTTAAAGCAAGAAGAGCTATTTGGATTCTATGGCCATTTTGCAATTACCAGGCAGGGAAGGTGATTATGTGACAAAGAAAAGATGAAGCAACAGCCTAGCAAACAAAATACTAAGATAATTGGGGGATTACAGAAGGTGTGATGGACCATTTTAAAGAATCGGTCACTTTCTTCTAAGACAGAATAAGGGACTTAATCTAAGAAAGATATTATCCTTGCCCTTTTTCTGGCTCTCTTAGTTTCACTGCAGGGCTCTGACTAGAACCTTCTCCAGCCTCCTCCTGGTTGGCTTCCTTTTTTAAAAGTTGATAGTGTTCATTTAAGCTTATCCTCCAATAATGGGGGCAATCCCTAGCAATTTACTTGATAAAGAGACCAAAGTGGTCAGAATTTAGGCAGGTGTGACTGGATAATTCAGTTACCGCCTCTTTAATCAAAAAAGAGAGGAGAAAAAGCCCCACACGAAAGCAAAATGTAACTACAGTTCAAAGATGTGGTGCGTTGACAGGGTCACAAGCACTGTCAAGTGCTGCCCAAAGTAGGATACCTAGTCAGCCTGACCAGATCAACGGGTGACTTCAATCGAAAAGGATAGAAACAGATTTGATTAAGTCAGACTGATGCCATATTAGCATTTTTTCACCTGCTTGTGACAATTTACAATTGAATCAACATGGCTGCTGCCTCCCTATGCAGTGTTTGGTGTCCCTGGGTCAAGTAGGCCAACTGGTCTGGCCCAACTGACCCTATCTCCAAAGGACTACTTAATTATGCAGAGGTCCAGTGGCAACTTTAGCTATAGGCAAACTATACAGATGTTCAGGGTGGCAGATTTTTGGCCAGCTGTGTAGGGCAGCAGATTGTGACATGGCTGCCAGGCCAAATCCTGAATAGCACTGTGACTTCCTGCACTGTGTTAAACCACCACCTCCTACTCAGGGTTTGGCTTGGCAGCTCCTTTTCTATGATGGAGGAGTGACCAGACCAAGTCTGAGTCACACAGCAACCTCACATGCCAGAGCGCAACTCCACTAACTCAAATTTGCTCAGTTGCCTCTCCATCATGATCCCTGGATCAAGTCTTTTTTCTACCTTAGGCAGAATGGGAAATTGAATCTGGCAGATGAGAGCTCTTATCCCAGTGATTAGAGAAAAGATGGGCATTACCACCTTCCCCTCCCTCCAGCCTTTTCGTGGGGAGTGAGAGAGGGACCTAAATCATCCTCACAAGAACGAATTGATACAAACTGGAACAAACTGAGGAACAGTACGAAGTCACCAGCACCAGATGGCATTCACCCTAGAGTTCTGAAGGAACTTGATTGTGAAATTGCAGAACTAACTATAGCACATAACCTAGCATTTAAATCAGCTTCTGTACCAAATGACTGGAGGATAGCTAACATGACATCAATTTTTTAAAAGGGCTCCGGGGGGATCCCAGCAATTACAGGCTGGTAAGCCTGACTTTGGTACTGGGCATACTGGTTGAAAGTATATTAAAGAACAGAATTGTCAGACACGTAGCTGAACAAAATTTGTTTGGGAAAAGTCAGCATGGTTTCTGTAACGGGAAGTCATGCCTCACCAATCTACTAGAATTCTTTGAGGGGGTCAACAAGCATGTGGACAAGAGGAATCCGGGGGATATAGTGTACTTAGATTTCCAGAGAGCCTATGACGAGGTCCTTCACCAAAGGCTCCTAAGCAAAGTAAGCTGCCATGGGATAAGACAGAAGATCCTCTCATGGACTTGTAATTGGTTAAAAGACAGGAAATAAAGCATAGGAATGAATGCTCAGTTTTCAGAATGGAGTGATATAAGGAGTGGTGTCCCCCAGGGGTCCTTACTCGAATTCACCCTATTCAACATATGCATAAATGATCTGGGAAAAGGGATAAGCAGTGAGGAGGCAAAATTTGCAGATGATACAAAATTACTCAAGATAGCTAAGTCCCAAGAAGACAGTGAAGAGATACATAAGGCTCTTGCAAAACTAGGTGACTGGGGAACAAAATGGCAGATAAAATCAGTGTTGATAAATGTAAAGTAATACACATTGTAAAACATAATCTCAACTATGTGTATAAAATGATGGGGTCTAAATTAGCTGTTACCACTCAAGAGAGAGATTTTGGAATCATTGTGGATAGTTCTCTGAAAACATCCACTCAATGTCCAGAAGCAGTCAGAAAAGGTAACAGAATGTTGGGAATCCTTAAGAAAGGGATATTTAATAGGACAGAAGATATCATATTGCTGCTCTGTAACTCCACGGCTTCTTGAATACTGTGTGCAGATGCAGTCACCCCAACCCAAAAATATGCACTGGAACTGGAAAAGGTTAAGAAAAGTGCAATGAAAATTATTAGGAGTAGGAATGGCTTCCATATGAGGAAAGATTAATAAGTCTGAGACTTTTCCACTTGGAAAGGAGATGACTAAGGTAGGATATGATAAAGGTCTATAAAATCATGACCAGTGAGGAGAAAGAAAATAAGGAAGTGTTATTTACTCCATCTCATAACATAAGAGCTCAGGGTCACTGATGAAATTAATAGGCAGCAAGTTTAAAACAAGAAAAAAGAAGTATTTCTTCAAACAACACAACACACAAACAACACTTTGTGAAGGCAAAGACTATAAGGCAGTGGTCCCCAACCTTTTTAGGTTGTCAGGCGCCAGGGGGCGTGGCCGTTTGCCCGCCGGGCGCCAGGGGGCGGGGACTGGGGGCGCCCCCCCATCCACGCGCCCGGGGGCGGGGTCCCCCCATAGCTGCGTGCCCGGGGGCAGGGCCCCCTCTAAGGGCCGCGCGCCCGGGGCCGGCGCTCCCCGCCACCCCCACCCTCCCGCCGAGTCCCGCGCGCCCAAGGCCAGCGCTCCTTCCCGCCCCCCCCCCCGCCGAGTGCTGCGCGCCCGGGACCGGCGCTCCCCCCCCTCCTGCCGAGTGCCGCGCGCCCGGGACCGGCGCTCCCCCCGCCGCCTCCCGCCGAGTGCCGCGCGCCCGGCGCTCCCCCCGCAAGCGCCCATGCGCCATGTGCCCGGGGCCAGGCCAGCCCCGAGCACCTGGCGGGCACATTGAAATGCCCCCGCGGGCGCCATGGCGCCCGCGGGCAACCGCGTTGGGGACCACTGGTCTAGACTGCCCCCTCTTGTGCAAGAGTATGTCTACATTTGCTCCTTATCTTGAGATAGGGATGCAAATGTAGTGTACCAAAATTGCTAATGAAGCATGGGATTTAAATATCCCACGCTTAATTAGCATAATCGCGTCCGGCCGCTATTTTGAAATTGCATTATTGCAAAATAAATCACCCCGTGTAGAAGAGTTATTTCGAGAGAAAACCCTTCTCTCAAAATAACTGTTATGAGGTTTAACGGTTATTTTGAGAGAAGGGTTTTCTCTCAAAATAACACTGCTACACAGGGCGATTTATTTTGCAATAATGCGATTTCAAAATGGTGGCCAGATGCAATTATGCTAATTAAGCATGGGATATTTAAATCCCGCGCTTCATTAGCAATTTCGGTACACTACATTTGCATCCTTATCTCGAGATCGGGAGCAAGTGTAGACATACTCCGAGAAAATATGCAAATGAGGCAAAGCGGTGAATATCGCTGTACCTCATTTGCATACTTAATGAGCTGAAATTTTGTGCAAGGGTCTTTTTGCCACATGGCTTCTTTTTGCACAAAATCCCCTTCTTGCGCAAGAGCCATTCTTCCTGAAAAAAATGGAAAAACAGTTCTTGCACAAGAGGGGTTTGTTTGCTCAAAAAGGAGCCGTGTGGACAGCTCCTTTTTGTGCAAAAGCCCCTTGCACAAAAATGGTGGCTCATTAAGTATGCAAATGAGGTGCAGCAATATTCACTGCTTTGCCTCATTTGCATATTTTCTTGCGCAAAAGGGGGCAGTCTAGACAAAGCCTAACAGAGTGCTAACAAGAACTAGATAGCTCATGGGGGATAGGTCCATCTATAGCTATTAGCCAGAATTTGTAGGGATGTTATCTTTAGCCTCTGTTTGCCAGAAGATGGGAAATGAATGACACAATGGATCACTTGATGATCACCTGTTCTGTTCATTCCCTCTGGTTCATTCCATCTGGTATTGGCCACTGTTGGAAGGCAGGATAATGAGATGGCTGGACCTTTGATCTTATCCAGTGTGGCCATTCTTATGACGTAAGAGCCTAAGATGCTTGACTCCAGACAGTGAGTTCCCATTTCTGGGTAGCTAGCAAAGATAGGCACTTATGTTTTGGCTGCAGGCGGGATGGGGCTTTGGACAGACCCTTCTTAAGCAGCTCTCCACTCAGTGCTGGTTTTTGTGATAAGATTCTTGGGTGCCTCTCTCTCCCTCCAGACATTGCACAGGAGTCTAGGTGCCTAACTCAGGCTGTGTGAATCTCAGCATTTTCCCTGTGATATTCCAGCAGCCTAGAAATTAAGCATTGTGATGCTCAGTGTTGCATTGTTTGGCCCTTTGTGAATCCAGGCCTCAATGTTTTTCAGTAGTTAGGTTTTTTTAGGGGGGTTGATAGAGAATTTGTAGCAGGACATGGAGCCCATCTTGCATTTCTTGCACACGCAGAAGTCCTCAGTCATTGTAGTAGTTCTGAGAACACAAGGTACAAGGAGTCTCAGGTCTTTCATTTGGCATGCTAGTAACAAGAACTCCTGCTTTTTGGAAGATCTATCTTCCAATGAAGTGTGTGTGTTTGTGTGTGTTTCTGTGAGTGTGTGTGGGGATTAAGTGGTCAGGAGACTAGATGGAAGAACTATTATTCCCTTATTCTTCATGATTGCAATTCACAAAGAATTCAGCATGCACAGTGATATACAAATACCCACAATGTTCTTCCAGCTCCCAACCTATCCCAGCACTGCTGTGACTATGAACAGTTAGAACAACATGAAAAGGGTGAACAAGTTGATGAGAGCCCTGAGTATCTCTGTCTTGTCCATGCCAAAATTGTTAAAGGTGACTATGAAGTTAAGTCCTACAGTCAGAATCAGTGTTATTAGGAAGGAAGAGATCAAAGAGTTGCAGAGGCTATCTGGTTAGATCACCCGTTTCTTTTTTATACTTCCAAGTTAGCCTCGTACCACCACTTCTCTTGCCATTAAGGCTGAGTACAGCATTTGGTAGCTTATGGCAGGAAGAATGAATCAAAGGAATATATTAGAGGCCATTGAAGACCTCAGCCTCAAATGATCAACTGTAGAAAGGGTTTCTGGGAGTGCAGCCGATGAGGCTTTTTCCATAAAAGCCTAAACATCACATACCTTTAAATTTAGATCATCTTATTTTGGGGTGATTGGCTTCTATTACACTTAAGTTTTACTCACTGTTTCATAGTCTTCTCCCTGAATGCCTTGAAAATAACTATTAGATAAACTCAATGGCTGTGTCTAGACTGGCAAGTTTTTCCAGAAAATCAGCTGCTTTTCTGGAAAAACTTGCCAGCTGTCTACACTGGCCGCTTGAATTTCCGGAAAAGCACTGACGATCTCATGTAAGATCGTCAGTGCTTTTCCGGAAATACTATGCTGCTCCCGTTCGGGCAAAAGTCTTTTTCCAAAAGACTTTTGCGCAAAAGGGCCAGTGTAGACAGCAGAGATTTGTTTTCCGCAAAAAAGCCCCGATCGCGAAAATGGCGATCGGGGCTTTTTAGCGGAAAACCGCGTCTAGATTGGCCACGGACGCTTTTCCGCAAAAAGTGCTTTTGCGGAAAAGCATCCTGCCAATCTAAAAGCGCTTTTCCGAAAATGCTTTTAATGGAAAAGTTTTCCGTTAAAAGCATTTTCGGAAAATCATGCCAGTGTAGACGTAGCCATTTAGTACTGAGTTTTGGGCTAATCTCTGGCTATTCACCTTTAGTTGCCTACATAGCATAACAGTTTAATAATACTGTTATGGTATGTAGGCAACTAAAGGTGCATAGCCAGAGATTAGCCACCTTGGGGACTGGACTCAATGCCCTCTCGAGGTCCCTTTCAGTCCTAGTATTCTATGATACCGTGTTGTAGTAAAATCGAATAGGTAGGGTGTTTATATCAGATTTCACCCAAAAGGTGAGATTTTTGCATGAAATGAGATTATTGCCTGTGATTTCAGCACAAATGCAACCTGTGGTCGGGCATTCCTATGGATACTCCCAGACTTGAGCACTCATGGGGAAAAGTCAGGCCCCATGCTCAGCAACTCTTCCCCTGCCCTCCCAGAGTGGGCAAAGTGCTGCAAATAGCTCATTTGCAGTGGTGGTAGGAAGCTGGAGGAGCAGGCACTGGGAGGACAATGAGGGGAAGGGGGAGAGGGGTGCCTGCACAGCCATCAGCTGGGGTCCAGAAGCATAGCCCTGCTGTGGGCAGCAACAGAGGGGCCAGCATTGACCTACCCTGGTCCAGAAAATCCCCTTGTTCGGGAGCAATCAGGTCCTGAGGGTGCCAGACCAGGGAAATGCAAGCAATACAAAATTAATTTCACTCTGAACTGCTTTGCATATAAAATGTAGTTCATTTTGAAAGGCAATGACATTTGTCACTGACTGGCTCATTTTCAGATTAAGAATTCAATGATATCCCCCAGGCCCAATTTTTGGGAAGCTTTTAATTTTGTAACAAGTGTGAAAACACTTAAGATTCTAACCAAGTGTGTTGTGAAAGTGTCTCTGTGTTTTTGAACCTTAAATCTAAATTTATCCTTTCCTTTTCTGGAAGCATTCTGTTCTGTAAGAGACAATAGACCTGATTCTCCTCTTGCTTATATTAATTTTGCAGTGGGCTGACATCTCTGACTTCAATAAAAGGACTGCCAATTTGCACCTGTGCAAGAATAATTCTATTGTATACAAATATACATTGGATAAACCAGATACTTTGTGCTTGCTCAAAACAAAAATACAAGCCAATTGAAAAGGATTTCAGTATAGTTTTAGATACCTTCCAACTTCACTGTAAGTAGGAATCTTGACATGTTTAAAGCTGTTTAGATACTACTCGTTCATTTTACATAAGCTTATATGATAATCTTTGCTTATACTTAACATTGAGTCTTTCTCTTGTACCACTTTAGATTCTTTTCCCAAGTATCCACTAGTTTTCAAAACCAATTTGGTTAAAAAGTGTTCATTATTCCATACACATCCTCTAAATGGACCAATAAATCAGCATGTTTCTTCATTTACAAGATAACTGCAAAATTCCCTATTCATTCATATATTAGATTTGCAAGCCACAAACATATGGTGCCTATGTAATGCTGTTTATTTTAAGAGATAGCCTTGCTGTCAAAGAGATCTGGGGAGTAGGACAAATACATAAAACAATACACCGAGATAAAGAGAGTGGATTACAAATCAGTACTCAAGGAGAACTCAAGTTTTGTTTGAGAGCCATAGAATTCACAAGCTAATACTTCCGTTAAAGCTGCTACTTTAAGCTTTTTCAGCAAGCGATTTGCTCAACTATCCCATTTCAAAGCAACAGACTACTACCTATACACCAAACATTCACAAATGGTAGGCTTGGGAGAGGGTGGTTTGGTAAAGCCAAGTATGCTGATGGGCAGGTTGAGCAGACCTATTTCAGGCTGGGATGCACTGCCTGGATCGGAGTGTGGTGGTGCAAGAGTAAAGCATATGCCTGCAAGCAGCAGATTAGAGTGTGTGTGTTAGGTGTGTTGTCTGCAACCATAGTTTAAACCAGGGGTGGGGAAACTTTTTTTGGTTGGTGGCCACTGACCCACAGAAAAGTCAGTTGGGGCCACACACAAGTGAGAAGCAAAGTAAAAAGCCCTGACTTAGAAGAAAGATACTCCCCACAATCCCCTTGCACATGAGAGTCTGGGGGGCCCAAGCTAGTAAATTTTGGGGTGCTGGAGTGCCAGCACAGGCTCCCCAATGCTAAGCCTCAGGGACCTAATTCAGGCAAGTGAGGGGCCATATCCGGTCCCCAGGCCTAAGGTTCCCACCCTTGATTTAAACAATTATTTTAAAGTAAGTGATCAGGAAAAAAAACCCACATAAAAATGCTGAGCCCAGAGTTGTTTACTTTATATCTCAGTGGAGAGTCACTGATATGAGTGAACTATCATCTGAACGTCAACTGCAGCCATATTCCACCTCCAGCTTGTTTCAGGGGAGTTGTGAGAGGAGACTGGGAAGCAACATTTGGCCCTAAGTTTGTGCAACAGCAAGATGGAATAGAAAACCCTAATCAATGGCCACTGTGGTACAGCAGAAATTGATGCTGTGATCTCTCAACTCAGGGAGTCCAAGCTATGCTCTAATAATATTTACCTCTCACTAAGAAGGGTAAATTGGAGGAAAAATGAGACACTTCTAAGCTCCACCCACTAACCAATTTCACCACTTCACATGCCAAAATGAGACATTGCTCAGAATTGTGCTAATTTTCATAATCTAATAGCCCCTCTATTTTCTTCATGCTCTGATCATCAGTGATATGACTGAAAATTTAAATACCAGCATTGATAATCACTGCACACAGGGCATGTCAGCGACTGGTCATCCCAGAGGTGTCCCCTCACAGCAAAATGCAACAACTCCACCCCACTTCCTTGAGACCTTGTACAGTAGCATTACTCTCCAGCCACATCACACTCATAGCTCCATCCCCACTTGCAGGATAAATAGCACAGAAGGAGTGGTGTCTCCCCAACCTAAAGTCATGAACAGAAGATCCTTCTCTCCACCTGGGTTCATCTTCAGTCCCACACTACAAACTGGTGAAGAGAGTAAACAGCATGAATTCTACCACCTTTCTTGGGCTCAGCTCTCTACAGGCTCTATAGAGCTCTTCCCCTTTCTTATTACAGAGCATTGCCTCTTAGGAACTGGTCCTTCTAGGAGAAAACACAATCAAGCTGTAAACCCTCCCTACTTCATCTGTAGAGTCTTTTTACTTTTCCATCTCTTCCCCAGCTAGACCGATATCCCCTTCTGTCTGACTGAGAGTCAGGCTCTTGGGCATCTACTTCAGGACTTTCTTCTACCTCAATTGCCCTCTCCCTACATGGCTAGCCACAGGAAACATCTTCCTTCTGATACCTCTACTATCAACTGATTTATCAGCTGAGCTCTCTTCAGCCTTTTAGAGAAATCACCCAGTTTCTTCCCAGCTGAGCCTACTCATTGCCGCAAACCAGACAATCCCCAGCTGACCAGGATCAGCTGGGAAGAAATTGTTGACCATCACAGGTGTGGCTGTGCCCAGTTTAGCCTTAAAGGGCTAGCAAGCCTACAACAGACAGTTCATACCTCTCTGGTATAGGTGCAGACACCAGCTGCAACAGTTACATCTTTGGAAGCTGAGATTCTAGTGCACTAGTTGGAAACATGAGAACATGAGGGAGGAGGGAACAGTGAGCTCTTTTGTTTTGTCTCATTTCAAGTCCTTCTTGTACTGACCTGTGGAGACTCTTGGACCTGCTCTCACTCCCACTGAAGTCTGAGGCTGTGTCTACATTGGCATGACTTTGCGCAAAAACATGCTCCCTGTCTACACGGGCGGGGCGTTCTTGTGCAAGAACACTGATGGTCTAATGTGTGAAATCAGGGCTTCTTGTGCAAGAACTATGATGCTCCCGCTCAGGAATAGCCCTCTTGCACAACTGTTCTCGTGCAAGAGGCCAGTGTAGACAGGCAACATGAATTTCTTGCACAAGAAAGCCCGATGGCTAAAATGGCCATCGGAGCTTTCTTGCGCAAGAGAGCATCTACGCTAGCACGGATGCTTTTGCGCAAAGGCACATCTCTTGCGCAAAAGCAAATGCCAGTGTAGACACCCTCTTGCGCAAATACTTTAACGCAAAAACTCTTGCGTTAAAAGTATTTGTGCAAAGTCTTGCCAATGTAGACATAGCCTGAGAGTTTTGTTGCGGAGTTCAGTGGAAGCAGGAATGGGCCTCAGATTGGCAATCTTTCTTGAGTGTTTTCAAAGAAAGAAATGAATCTCACATCTCGTAGGCCACTCGGCTGCAAGTAAAGAATTACAGTCTGCAATAGTGTCAAGTGGAGTGATATATAGCCTGAGTGGTCACTAAAATTCCTAGCCAAACACACTTTCCTTGATTTTTCCTTCTGTGAATGACTGTGGCCTAAGCATGCTCAGTAACATTGTTGAAGCTGGCTGCCCTCACTCTGCCCTCTCTCCTCCTGCAGGCTAGGACCACTCTTGATTAAAAGAATGTAATTGTCATAAATGTAAGTGTGATGAGTTAGAGTCCAGACATATGCCTGTGTTATCCCTGCCCTATATCTGGGGTGCCTTATAATGCTTTGCAAAAGTACCTTCTCCCTGGGCTCTGTCCTAGAGTGTGTGGGCAACAAATTTATGGTCCAGTTGGGTGCCTTTTTGCCAGAGTCCTAAGAATTGGGAAAAGGAGGGGGTACATAAATGAATAGGGTTATGCCAGTAGCCCATGGAGTGGTAAAGATGGGTGCCCTGGTGTGTAACAGAATTGTGTACGGGTAACACATGGTGCATTGCTCTTTGCATCAACACAAGCAGTTTTGGTGAGTGTGTAAAGCACAGATGCAAGTAGCCAACTATGCACACGCATGAGCAATATACAGACTACAGTATGATGGCTTTATGCTCATGTAAACTGTGTTGACCAACATTTGTAGTGTAGACTTGGTCATATAAAAGGTGCATAGGTTAGATTACAACAGTAGAGCTAAATCAGTACAATTCTGCTAATGTGGACACCGTTATGCTTATGCCAGTATAACTTATTCCCAAGGAAAAAGTGGAATAAGAGATGCCCATATAATGCATACTAACTACTTATATTAATGACATCCTCAGTATAGCATGCATGATAAACTTATAGGGCTATGTCTTCACTGCAGGCTTCTTGTGCAAGAACTTTTTGTGCAAGAGTTCTTACACAAGTGTGCATCCACACTGCCATGTGCTTTTGCACAAGAGATGTGCTTTTGCACAAGAGTGTCCATGGCAGTGTGAATGCTCTCTTATGCAAGAAAGCTCTGATGGCCATTTTAGCCATAGGGGTTTCTTGCGCAAGAAACCCCTGTTGCCCATCCACACTGCCTTCTTGCACAAGAGCTCTTTCGCAAGAGGTCTTATTCCTCATGGGGAGAGGACTAACTCTTGCGCAAGAAGCCCTCTTTTCCAATGTTTTACTGTAAATTTACTTGTGTAAGAATGCGCGTGCAGTGTAGACGCTCCGCAAGTTTTTGCGCAAGGGCTGTTCTTGTGCAAAAAGCCTGCAGTGTAGATGTAACCAAATAGGGTTTTATTTACCAGTAACTGAAATAGTGATAGTGGCACAAAACCTGTAGGTTCTAGTATTTATTAACACTTTGGCTACATCTACACTGCAGGCTTTTTGCACAAGAACGGCTGTTCTTTCGCAAAAACTTGTGAAGCGTCTACACTGCACGCGTGTTCTTGAGCAAATAAATTTACAGTAAAGCGTCAGAAAAAAGGCCTTCTTGCACAAGAGTTATTCCTCTCCCCACGAGGAATAAGCCCTCTTGAGCAAGAGCTCTTGGGCAAGAAGGCAGTGTGGACGGGCAACAGGGGTTTCTTGCACAATAAACCCCTATGACTAAAATGGCCATCAGAGCTTTCTTGCACAAGAGAGCGTTCACACTGCCATGGACACTCTTGAGCAAAAGCACATGGCAGTATGGACACGCTCTTGTGCAAGACCTTTTGCACAAGAACTCTTGTGCAAAACAGTTCTTGCACAAGAAGCCTGCAGTGTAGACATAGTCTTTGTGATCCTCAGATGAAAGTAGCTATTAAGGTAAAAAATATGAACATCTCTTTGAGTTCTCAGGCAACTGTTGGCTGTGACAGCTATGAATCATAGCAGTAAACAAGCGTTGGGTCTCTGCTGGAATCTGGAGGAAATGGCTTACTGAAGGTTATTTTTCCTGTGCAGTTTTCATTACATTGTTGACATTAGAGTATATTTAGATTTGTGGCGGTGTCCTGTCTTCTCTCCCTCTTCTCCCAAGTGGATAATGAGTTTGAACTCACATGATGTGAGTGATCAATGATCAGATTTGAAAGGAGCTGTACAGTCACTGCTAAAAATAAACCCTACATTCGCTTGCGGAAATACAGAAGTGAAACCTGGCTTATTTATAGTGGAAACTACAGCAGCCCAGCATCTCTCTCGAAAGGCTGATTGTTAGACTGTCTAGGGCAGCAACAGCAGCAGTTCAGTGGGCATCATTCCTGCCTCTTCCCCTCTAATCTGACTATTTCTCTTTGATTTGTAGCATCCCACTGCGACTCTGCCTTGCGGATCAGGTAGGGTTATTCTGACATCAGCAAGCAAGACAGTTTGGAACCATGAAGGGCACGAAGGCAAAAGGTAGCAGTGTGGAAAGGAATACGTCACAGCTCAGCAGCCAGTCTTTGTATCAAACTTCACTGCAAGTGCTGTGCAAGTGAATGAGGCAAAGCATATTTTCTCCGCAGGCTTGAATTTAAAGAGGCGGCCGAGGAGAGACTGGTAAAATAAATGACTCCAGCTCTGCTTCAACACACAGGTTCTGGCAATCAGCATTCATTTCAGCAAATCAACAACGTTTGTGGTGAACAGAATGTGGAGGCAGTGTGTGTTGTAAATTCATGTACTCCCTCAAGGGTACCTCACTGGGCAGGGAAGCTGCTTTGAATCACTCAGTATTTTTGATGTGATAATATTTTTAGCATTTTTTTATATCCAGAATAGCCTGATTATAGAGCCAGCGGGCTCCATGGTGAATTTGTCTAGAATGCAACTATTTATTCAATAAAAACGATGAGGAGCCCTGTGGCACCTTAAAATCGAACAGATTTATATGGATGTCAGCTTGCATGGGTAAAACTCACTAAGTCCTGCGCCCCTCTTCCCCCGGGAGACCAGCTTGGTGTTGTATGGACCTGGCACCCTTGGAACAAAGGAAGGATAAGGGGGGGCCAAATGTAAGGAGGTTGGGGGGAGGCTCCTTATACCCTGGGCCCCCCAACCTCTTTACATTCTGGGGTTTACACATGAAATCTTATGCCAAATAAATCTGTTAGTCTTTCAGGTGCTATAGGATTTCTCATTGTTTTTGCAGGTACAGACGAACAAGGCTACCCCTCTGAGACTATTCATATTACAGGTTGAACCTCTTTAAACTGGGAGTCTCTGGTCTGGCAACATCCATGTCCTGACAGGGACTGCAGGCTGCTGTGGTGGGGCTGGCGGGGTCAGGATCCCAGCATTGCAGCAGGCTATCAGTGGACAGGTGTCCAGGGGGCCAGCAGGGTAGCAGGGCCAGTCACAGGAGGGGGGCTGGCAGGGAGGCCAGAGGCTGGGCCAGAAGGAGCCAGGCTGAAGCTAGAAATGGACCCCCCAGTCCAGCAAAATACCTTATTCAGGACCAGGGAGGTCCAACCTGTATAGTAAGGTACCCAATTAGTAGAGCCTTGTGTGGATACGAAATTGGTATCCATGTCCGCAGCCATATCCACAAAAATGAGCCACAGATACCCTGCAGATATAAAGTGGATAGCCGCAAATTTGCAGGGCTCTACCAATTAGGATTCTCAAGCCTGTATTTTAGGCATAATCATTTTTTAGACCTAAAAGTAGCTGTAGATCTGGACACTCCAGCAAAAGCTGGGCAACACTGGAAAGGCGTTCCAGCTAAAGTCCTACCCCTCGGATCACTCTCTTAAGTGCTAGAGAGGCTCAAAGCCTCAAGCCACTACCACTGGGGCCATGTTTCTCTTTTCTACTTTGCTTCAGGCTCTCTGAAATATACTAGAACCCTAACAGTTTGCCTTTAGAATGCACCAGACTGTATCCTAATAGCTGGTCTTTTACAATGGTTCCCAGACTACAATCCTCCCAGCCCTTCTTCCCCAACCCCGAGAACAATTACGCAGTCCAAAGCACTACTAAAGGGCAATCAAGCCAAGCAGCCCTGTGAGAAACTAATGTGTTGTGTTGGAGGTTCAGCTTGCTTGCCAGCATCTATGACATTTGGAATTAGAGCTGTGAGTCAGGCTAGACAAATGGTCGTGCCACCTACTACTTTTCCATAACTAGGTTTTACAGTTAGAGAAAACAGTCCTTGTCCAGCTTGCCAGGAAAATAATGAAGGGAGAAAAAACAAAATAACCTCCTTTGGCAGGTTTCTTGAGCTTGAGAAACAGTTTCCTGGATGACTTTTCCTTGATTCTTGTTTTGAGAGATGAAAAGGAAGCCCAACTGCGGAAGAGATTTCCAGCTGGCAATGTATAATGTCAGTGCTACAACAGAGCTTTGCCAGTAATCAGGGAATAATACAGCTTTAGGGTAATAAATAAACTATTAATTGGGGACATAGCGTACCCTGACACATTCGGCAGCATGTTATTTATTTCTTTTTGTCAAGGTGTGAGGCATGGGGGAAATGAGAATTCCTTTTTCATTCTCCATTCATAGAATCCTAGGATTGGAAGAGACCTCAGGAGGTCATCGAGTCCAACCCCCTGCTAAAAGCAGGACCAATCCCAGCTAGATCATCCCAGCCGGGGCTTTCTCAAGCTGGGACTTAAAAACCTCTAGAGATGGAGATCCCACCACTTCCCATGGTAAACCATTCCAGTGCTTCACCACCCTCCTAGTGAAATGGTTTTTCCTAATATCCAACCTAGACCTCCCCCACTGCAACTTGAGACCATTGCTCCACATGCTGTCACCACTGAAAACACCCTCGCGCCATCCTCTTTGGAATCCCCCTTCAGGAAGTTGAAGGCTGCTATCAAATCCCTCCTCACTCTTCTCTGCCATAGCCTAAATAAGCCCAAATCCCTTGGCCTTTCCCTGTAAGTCATGTGCTCCAACCTCCTAATCATTTTGGTTGCCCTCCACTTGACCCTCTCCAATGCATCCGCATCCTTTCTGTAATGAGGGGGGGAGGGGCCGCAGAATTGGATGCAATACTCCAGATGTGGCCTCACTAATGCCAAATAAGAGGAATAATCACTTCTCTAGATCTGCTGGAAGTGCTCCTCCTAATGCACCCCATTATGCTGTTAAACCCTGTTGACTCATACCCAACTTCTCATTCACTGATATCCCCAGGTTCTTTTCTGCAGAACTGCTGTTTAGCCATTCGGTCCTCAGCCTGTAACAATGTTTGGGATTCTTCCGTCCCAAGTGCAGGACTCTGCACTTGTCCTTGTTGAACCTCATCAGATTTCTTTTGGCCTAATCCTCCAATTTGACTAAGTCACTCTGGACCCTATCCCTGCCCTCCAACGTATCTACCTCTCCCCTAGCTCAATGTCATCTGCAAACTTGCTGTGGGTGTAATCCATCCCCTCCTCTAAGTCTGTAAAAACAAATACAGTGCACTGTGAATTGTACTTCATTGGGTCCAGAATTAGGTCTGGTCCACAGTCAATGGGATCCTCTCTTCCTTCAATGGCTTTTGGATCATGCCCATAATCCCCAGACACTGGGATTTCAGTCTAAATTCTTCTTTTAGACTTACATTAGCCATGTCTAATGGCAGATGTGAACAACTGGAAACTGACTCACTAGGAAGCTTTGGGCAAGTTGCAAAAGCTTTAAAAAGGGTCCAGTAATTTGATACTCTTATTTGGAATGCACCTGCTTGAGACAGCTTGAACCTGATTTTCCCAGAGTGCTGCTCATTCTAAGTACGCACCAACATCAGCGCAGAATTGCTCTGTTCCCCTGAACATTTAATCCAGAGGTGTCAAGATGGGTATTAAAAAACTTGAGGCACCCATAATTGGTGGGCACTGGAAGAAATGTAGGTCTTAATCTCTATACTTCAGTTTACTAATCTGTATAATAGAGATAATGCTTCCTTACTGCACAATGGTAATTTATGTTTGCAAAGTGCATTGAAAATGGAAGGCTTTGCAAAAGTGTGAACAGAAGTTCATGGTTCATGCTTCGGCAAAACAGTTTTGCAAACTGGCTAGAGCTAAGTCCAGCAGGCTCTGTACAGGCAATAATGCAGCCGTCCTTTCTTAACCCCCCTGAAGTAGTTACCAAGAGGTGTCTTGTCTTTAGTCACGGTTTCATTTCCTGTTTGTTTTGCCTAACAGACTGGGTTAACAGCATACAGTCGGACAGGGTTCACTCTTAACAACAGCTAGGCAGTCAGGGTATGCCTACATTACCCTCCTAGTTCGAACTAGGAGGGTAGCGTAGACATACCCTCACACAGCAACTATAGTAGAGCTTAATTCATATACAGCAGCCCCACATCCTTCACAATCATAACATAAAACTGTCCATATCAGAACAGACCTGTGGCCTATCTAACCTAGCGTCCAGTCTCTAACAATACCCAGCGCTGGATGTTTCCAAGGAAGGCTCAGTCTCAACAGTGCAACTAACTGTGCAATTCTCTGCACTCGGAAGGCCTATTTCTTACAGATACCAAGCTACAGGGAGGTTAGCTCCTAGGCTATTGTAAAATGCTCCATTGGCCTTAATGGATTGAATCATGCCACCGGTGGATCTGACCCTGAATAGGCAACATTCTCCTCTTAGGGACATGCAGCGAGCCATTGTGAACAGTCTTACACACCTTACAACCATTTTATGAGCAACTGGCTACTAAGGGCATTAACTATAAAACACGAGAAGACTTACCTGGAGTTGCTAGAGTCCTTCAGGCAGGGGGCTGGCAGTGTGGGAGGTGCAGGAGCCAGGGCAAGGGCTTGGAGGCTCAAGGACAGGAGGCCAAGGGTGAGAGAGGTGAGGGAGTCAGGGCTGGGGGGTGAGGAGGGACTGAGGACAGGGGTGCAGGATCCAGGGGAGGAGGTTGGTGGGGAGCTCAGAGGAGGGGGGCTCAGGGATGCCAGCTTTTTCCTGGGATAGGAAGAACCACGCACCCAGCCTTCCAGCTTCTCCTTAGGGCCAGCCTGGAGTGGGGAGAGCCAGCCCAGTGCATCCACCCACTGGCTTATCTCTGGGGCAGGCCCAGCATGGGGAGGGCTGTGCACTCTGCCCACTGGCTTCTCTGCGGGACGGGGGAATGCACACCTCACCCACTGGCTTCTCCCCAGAGCCAGACCAGGGCAGCAGGGGCTGCACAGGAGCCAGCAGCTGCTCCTCAAGGGCAGGACAGGGTGGCAAGGGCCATGCTGCCAGCCAGCGGCTGCTTGCTGGGGCTCTTGCTACCCTCCTGTGATCATTCATGAGTATAACTATCCCCTGTGCTTCCTACCCACTTGTGTTGATGCATGAGAATAACTGACCCTACTCGCCTTTCCCTTTCCACTTGATATGAAACAGTTGGATTCATGCACATCCCATTGTCCTGGCATAACCAAACCCTGACCTTGCTTTAAGGTATGATAAGAGGAAGCTGCATGCCAGATTTGGTGGTCCTAGCTCTTACCATTTAGGAGACGTTCTTAAACAAACAGATTCATGGACAGATGGACAGGCAGACAGAGGCACCTTGTGTTAAAACTATAGAACACAACTGTCAATAGAACAGTTGGCTAAGTTTGCCTGCTTGTTGGTTTCTTCTAGCCACGGTAATAGCCTTAGTTATAATCTGTTGCTTTTTTCTTCACTACACTTTCAGGCTAAGAAAGCATCTTCAATATTTATGTTTTAGCCAATAATAATTGTATGTTTACTTCTCTCAGAACTAACTGTCAATCATTTTCTTCTATGTCTGGATACTGCTCAACACACAAATCAAATGACAGGTAATTACTTGTCTGTTTTTAGTACATTTATATAAGAATCCTACGCTGTCTGTAGGAGTTCCCTAAGATGTGCCAGCATACTGGTTATTATTTTCCATCAGCATTTTCCTCTCCCAGCTCAATGGAGTTTCTCAATTTGCACAAGACTCGTGTATGCTGTGCTTGTTTTATGGGTGACATTTGCACTGGTGGCAGATGTTTTGCTTGAGGCACAAATGAAGACTAAAGCATAAAAATGTACAGAGCAGTAAACCAAAGAGGATTTTGCTCTTACTCTGAGTGTCAATAGAATGTTCAGTTTGAAGGCAGCCATAGCATTATGTTGTACTGCGATCCTTTGAAATTCCCAAGCGAAGCCATGTTGGGCCAGGGTAGCAATTAGAAGGCCTTAAATGTGCTAGAGAATTTGGACATGGCTTGGCAGTGGCATTTCCCCCTCTAAATCAGTATTGAACCAACCGTCAGGGTCCCACCAAGGGTAGTCAGGACCAAGAGTCAGAGCAGGGGCATATCTAGCAGAAGTCAAGGTGTTTATCACCAGGTCCAGATCAGGGTTGATAGCAAGGATCCAAGCCAGAGTCAGGGTTCAGGGTCTGAGTCAGGAAACAAAGTCCAAATCAAGATGAGGTCAAGCCAGGAATTCCAGAGCAAGGAGCAGGACTGGTTATACAAATACTTCTTGATGTGCCCCTTGGTATTATATAGGGCAGGGCGCCAATCAGGAGCTAGGGGGCTGCTATCTGTCAAAGCTGTGAGGTGAAACTTCCTATGAGCTGTGTCCACAGCAGGTTGTGGGAGGTAGAGCCCAAGCTGGTTATAGCAGTTGTGGGGCAGCCTAGAGACATCAGCACCCTAGTAAATCTACAGATCTAGGTTCTACATCTATAGGGTCTTTCTTCCATGCCTTCATTTGGTGCCAGGAATATTGAATTGCTGACTGGTAGTCTTCCATGATCATCTCATAGCACTTAGACTCATAGGCTACGTCTACACTGGCCCCTTTTCTGGAAGGGGCATGTTAATTTCAGCTATCGTAGTAGGGAAATCCGCGGGGGATTTAAATATCCCCCGCGGCATTTAAATAAAAATGTCTGCCGCTTTTTTCCGGCTTTTAGAAAAGCCGGAAAAGAGCGTCTACACTGGCCCCGATCCTCCGGGAAAAGCACCCTTTTCCGGAGGCTCTTATTCCTACTTTGAATAAGAGGAAAAAATAAGGGCGCTTTTTCCGGAGGATCGGGGCCAGTGTAGACGCTCTTTTCCGGCTTTTCTAAAAGCCGGAAAAAAGCGGCGGACATTTTTATTTAAATGCCGCGGGGGATATTTAAATCCCCCGTGGATTTCCCTACTACGATAGCTGAAATTAACATGCCCCTTCCGGAAAAGGGGCCAGTGTAGACGAGCCCATAGACTCTAAGGTCAGAAGGGATCATTATGATCATCTAGTCTGATCCCCTGCACAATGCAGGCCACAGAATCTCACCTACCCACTCCTGGAATAATGCTCTCACCTATCTCTCACATATTGAAGTCCTCAAATGATGGTTTAAAGACCCCAAGATGCAGAGAATCTTCCAGCAAGCGACCCGTGCCCCATGCTACAGAGGAAGGCGAAAAACCTCCAGGGCCACTTCTTGTATTAACCGTAGTGCTCTGATCAAATTTCAGCTTTAGGGTCCTCTCTCTCCAAATTCTTCCTGCAGTTCCAATCATCTATGGTATTTTCATTCAAGTCCTGAAATATACTGTTGTAGGAGATGATAAACATCTGATGCACTTACCCAACATACAACTCCACTAATCTCTGTGGTGCTCATCTGCTTCAGAAAGGGACACATGTAGGGTTCTGATTTTCAACTGAGCTTCAACCTGGCCTCTATTTTGTTTCCCGCCTGCAAATAGTTGTGCTCCTATTTTTGTGCTGACATTAAGTTACCTGTGCAAATCAGGGGTTAGATGTCTAAGAATCATTACTGTCAATACACTGAGAGTATATATTTGGAAATGCCATTCTCTGGAGGTACAAAACTACTCCCACAAAAACCAGAGGCCATTACTGAAAATCAGACCCAAAGGCTATGTCTAGACTACATTTCTCTTTCGACAGAGGAATGTAAATGAAGGACTTCAAAACTGCAAATGAAGTCCTGATTTACAAATTTTGTGCTTCATTTGCATAATGGATTCCGATCATTTTAAAAAAAGGATTTTTTGGGGAAAAAATGCAATCTAGACACTGTTCTTTCCAAAAAACCAAACAAATCTCTTTTTGGAAAGAACCATAATGCCTGAAAAAATGAGGTTTACAGGTTCATTCAAAAAATGTTTTTTTCCCCCCAAAAGAACCGCGTCTAGACCGTGTTTTTTTTTTTTTTCAAAAAATTCTTTGTCAAAAAAGTGATCGGAATCCATTATGCAAATGAAGTGCAAAATTTGTAAATCAGCACTTCATTTGCAATTTCAAAGTCCTTCGTTCCGTCGAAAGAGGAATGTAGTCTAAATGTAGCCTAAGTGTGTACCATCAGTTAAACACATCAGTGCAGAATGCTGAAGGAAAACATCTGAGAGGGAAAATATAACTGTGCTGGACTCCGATGACTGAAGAAGGAAGAGAAAACAGTGTTAATCACAAATACTTAAGGAGTCATATTACAAATACCACTATATGATAAATGGGGCTTGTAGCCCTAATGATTATTAAGATTCCTTACCTACCATAAGACCTTACTTTTAGTTGCTTATAACATTGCCAAACTTCAAAGCTGTAGACTGAAGTTTTCCAAACTGGGTGTCTCCCTCAGAAATTTGGGGAAATTTCAGTCAAAATAGTTCAGCCGTTTCTAAAAAAGATACAAAGGAAAAATACTTTAAAATATTTTATAATGTTAAAAAAATTGACTTTTTCATTGGCATTTCCTAACTATTGAGTGCTTGACATTGCAAACTCCAGAAAGTTATTTTAAACGTAGTGTTTTTGTATGTGTGTACAATGTAGTATATATTTAAACAGCGCACTAAGTATATCTGCAGATGTTGCATCTCAAAGAAATCTAATTCTTAGTCCTGATGAATAACATTATGTTTGAATAGAAGCCGAGGGATGTTGCAAATAGACGTGAGCTAATGGATACAGCATCTTAAAACAAAATATTTCTTTCCTTTTGTGACAGAGCAAAAAATAATCTAATCAGTGAGTGAATCTTTTCTGGATTCCCATGATCAGATTCCCTTTTTAATACCCAGCTCTCTTCAGATTTTAATAGGCCTCTATCTCAGGACAGGTCTGACTGAAACTGCTGTCTCTCATTTCTTCCCTCTTCCTTTTCTGCTTCTGCTGCCCTGTGACTAGCTTAGTGTTAAGAGATGGGATAGTAACATGAGAGGCAATTCATCACCTCAGGAATAAAAGAAAAAAGCTGGGGGGAATTTGGTGGGAACTCAAAACACTCACTGGCCGGGGGATGAGTGGGCAGCCTACAGCAGTGATTTGCAAAATGACCACCTGAGTCCTGCAGCTAGTGGTCTTTCCTGGATTTAATGGATCAGTTTAGTAGAAGAGCACATTGGGAAAAGCTCCTATAAGAAGGTTAATCCCCAATAAAGAGCTCATTAGTAACCAGGCAGTTCCAGAGAAAGCATCACCTCAGGAATGATATCCACTAGCAAAGAACACATGGGGGGGGGGGGGGAGTGTTTCTTTTTTCTTTTAAATGTGTTGCTTTTCAATTCCATTCATCTTATATGAATCAATGGGGGCCTCCAATTTACCATCTCTGGGCCATTCATTATTCTGCATACTTCAGCCAGATCCCTGTGGTGCATGGTGACACACTATTATTACATTAAGCACTGCGCCCATCAGTGTGGGAGTCTGTCTAGATTATCAGAGGGGTAGCCGTGTTAGTCTGAATCTGCAAAAGCGACGAGGAGTCCTGTGGCACCTTATGCATGCATCTGACGAAGTGGGTCTTTGCCCACGAAAGCTTATGCTCCTACACTTCGGTTAGTCTATAAGGTGCCACAGGACTCCTCGTCGCTTTTGTCTAGATTATGGCAGGCCAAAGAAAATCACAGCAGTAGCAGAACATCATTCCATCCTGAAACCAGATTGAAAATTATCCACACAGCTCTCTATGTTGCCATTAAGACTTCAGTACCATGGACAGGTCAACTGAGCATGTTACCCAATTGAATAAAGTCAGAGGGCTACCATGGTCCAGATGCAGCAAAACCTGTCTATACTGCTGCTGTAGTGCACTGTAACTTTCTCACTCCGGGGTGTGAAAGAACACCCATCCAAGTGCTGAAAGTTAGTGCTGTAAAGCGCCAGTGTAAACAGCTTCCCAGCTCTGAGAACTCAACTCTCCTCATGCTCTCTCCCAGCACTGCTGCCTCTACCACACTGCTGCACTAAAGTGGCTGCACTTTAAACTTAAAAGTGTAGACTAAGCCTTAATCATCCACAACAATGGGACTACTCACATAATTAAAATTAAGATTGAGTGCACTGAACTATTGGATAGGAGCCTATAGTATTAGCAATAGTAATCTGAATGATAATGTATTGGTACTAATAGAATTGAATTGTCTAGTTTCTAACTGTCCCTGTGTTATAACATCTTCAAAAGGAGACTAGGAGACGGAAAAGATATACAATATAAAAAGTTTCTCCTAGTTATATGAGGCAAACTAGCTATTATTCAAATATCAAGTATTTGTTGCTTCTATAACTTGATTTGAATTTCTGATGTTCATGACTCCATACATTAGAGTGAACAGTTTATGAGTGTTTTATGCCTTTTTAAGAGGTTAATTCCTTAAATGAATTTCAGTACAGTGGGCTAAAGTCTGCTTGTCTTCATTTCACATTTAGTCCCCTTTAATTCAACAGGAACACCTGCATTTGGGCTTATAAGGACAACCAACGGAGAAAGAAGTCTGATCTACTGGCCAGAGCATAGAACTGGCATCCAGGAACTCCTGAGTGCTAATTCAAAAACTGAAAATAGTTTGTAACCTTTCTGGAAAAGCAGATGTCAATTGTCCCACTAGTAGCTGGTGCACACTGAGAATGAGAAGAGTCTTGCAGCTGAAGTGATAGAGGTCTATGAAGGTCTGCAGATGAACCATGCAAGAGGATCTTATGGCTGGATGTGATACAACTTGTTTTTCCAAGTTTTCTCTTTTTAAAACATGGCTATTGCATTCACACAATGAGAAAGCCTCCTTAAAAACAGGTTTATAGTTCAACACATTATAAGGTATGGAGCAAGAAGCAACCAAGTGCAAGTGTTCTGTGGTTTGGTCATTGTCACACATTTCAATTGCTGGTATCAAATGAAGGCTAGAAGCAAGGTGCTGGGGCCAATAAGGAGTTAAGCAATGGCAAAGATGGTGTAGAACGCCTGGCTTCCTTCATTTTCTGGCAGTTCTGCTTCCTGAAACGGAGCGTAAAGGTTGCCATGCAGTCCAGCAAACAAACTATTACAGCAGCTGACTCTCCCGGGGTGAGAAATGCATGAGTCAGAGAGAGTGCAATCTGCTAGGATTATGAGATGCTTTACTTCTCTGTGTTATGCGGGTAGTAAAAGGGAACATTAAATATTTCAAACAATGGGCTTTCAGAGACAGACGGGATCAAAAATGACCTTGCGCATTCGGATTTCAGATGAGGGCTTCATCTAATGGCTGAAGAGATGTAACCTCCCTAGCAGGAACCTTCTGGGAAATCTGTTCTGAGAGCCCAGACAGATTGTGTGGGTTTCGCTTTTAATGGAAATAACAGAGTAGCGCTTGAGAGTGGTGCTGAATTTCTACAGGTCAGTGTAAATGTGCCCTTGGAGCCTGGTGTGCCTCTTATCTGTTCATCTACACCAAGAGCTAGGGGTGTGATTCCCAGCTCCCGTATGCATATACTCTGACTAGCTGGCAGCAAGCAAACACAAATATAAACAGCAGTGTCACCTCAGGAGTGCTGGTGGCAGCGTGCAGCAGCGCAGGCTAACCATCCAGAGTATAATCTGCCTGAAACTGGTGAATGCAGTGATGCTTTCACAGAGCACCCAGCACTGAGTCACCTTGTTACCTGCCTGTCTCCACCAGGAGAAAGACTTTCTGGTGCAAACCCAAATGTTGACTCCCTGACTCCTCCAGTCTGCTAGCCACCCAGCTGATCTCCGCAAGGCTATACCTGCCCTTATTTTAACTTGTAGGTTAATAGGCACCTTCCACTCTCCCACCCTCTGTGAAGTGTTCTGCTGTAGCGTCCGGCCTCTTATCCACTCACTCACAGACATACCGGGTCTTCTCCTCCCTAGGATGTACACACGTTTGAATGGTTCAATCCAGGATCAGCTCTTTCTATAATACCACAGTACTGAGTTATATTTATAGTGAAAACACTTATGAATGTATCAAAGGTGATGTTATAAGAGCTACTGAGTAAGAATAGAAATAGAAAAGTTATACACAAAACAAAATCACATTCTTTCTAGAGACTAAATTTAACAAGTAACTTCCTGAGACAGGAGGTTACTCTCACCAAAATTTGCTTTACACTTAGGACTGTAAAATCCCATTTAAAATGTTAAACATAACGTTTAGTCAGTCAACTGGAATCCCACAGGCGCAGGGCCCGGCCAAATGGGAGCAGCCCCCAGCTCACAGCATGGTCCTCCCATCATGCTGCGGATTGCTCTGGCCAGGCTGGGCTGAGTCTGCCATACTGCGGGCAAAGCTGCTTAGGCCTGGCCTGCTGCACTGCACTATGGGTATGCAGGGCTTATGGGAGTGCAGGGAGTGGATGAACGTGAACCTGCTTCAGCCAGGGGACATGCACCTCTCCTCTGGCTATCCCTGCTGGAGCTGCAGTGCCCATGGACAGGTGCTTCTCACATGGCCCAAGCTGCTGTGGAGAGAGAGGGTGGGAGTAGTCCTCTCTCTCCAGAGCAGCCTGCATAGTGAACTCCTCCTCCCCGCCACACCGCAGAACAATGATTGAAATGAAGCATGGACATTTTCATTTCATTTTCCAAAACCCCAAAATGAATTGAGTTAAGGATCTGAGCAAGGCTGGGTAAATCTTCTGTAAGACTTGTCATCCTTGTTGACATCCTTGTTGCAGCCTGCCCAGTGGCAGACTAGACTCAACATTGATAACATCAGGGAAGGAGGAAGACAGAGACACTTACCTGTTCCTGACCCCAACCCTGACACTTTTGTTCCTGGCTCACTGCTCCTGTTTCCTAAGACTCCTGGTTTCAGGGGGTTCTCTTACACAAGACTAAAGGTAGATAATTTACAATATTTGTATACCTTGCTTTGGTTCTCGATCTCAACATTATGCCTGTTTTGGGTATTAAATTACTGAGACCTTCTGCTCTGGCTGCCATAATGGTGTGTGGTAGTGATGACTGGGAGAAGGAAGTAGAAAACTGTCAGCTGTTCCTCCTACTTCCGTCTCCCGGTGTCATGACGGTGCTGTTTTCTGCCACGGGGGAGCCCTTTGAGGAAGAAAGTCTGCACCAGCAAAGGAGGGATTGTGCAACTCCTGGAGCACCTTGGTATGGTCAGTGGACCAAGTGGCCACTCTCAGAAATTCCTCTATGGCAGGCTGGTATTGTGTGGGAAGATGTGGAGCAGAAAAGAGTTCAGAGCTGGTCAGTACAGCATGATACTCCAGGTACATATAGAACATAGGGATCTATGTAGCTCAGCTAGGGGTTAGGAAGAAAAGATTTCAGTGCATTGTAGAAACAGGAGTGGAAAAGTACTGAAAGTCATGCCCCGATCCAAGCTCCTTAACGCTGTCCACACTGCAAACTGGCATGGATGTGTATGCAAGCTGCACAGGGCCAGCTCTAGGCACCAGCAAATCAAGCACATTCTTGGGGCAGCACATTTCCAGGTAAGCAGACACCCCCAGAACCTCCATGGTGAAGCCCTGCAGCAGCTCCATCAGCCCCTCCGGGCTGGAGATGCTCATGCCAGGGCTGGGCGGGGTGAAGCAGTGGGAGCAGGGTGCACGACACACGGGGCAGCCGGAGCTGGTGGGAGCCGCAGGGGTCGGACCCCGCCCTGGCCGCTGAGGGAACTGGGAGTGGCGCTGTGGGAGCTCGGGAGGTAGCGGCGGCTGCTCTCAGTTCGCCCACTCAGTGTGGCAGCAGCCCTGGCAGTGACTGTAGCATCCTCACCTCTGCCTCCTCCCCCAGCACCGGGGAGGGGTGGAAACCTCGCCGCATGCATGTGACCTGAGAAACCATGACAACCTCCCGCCAGGGTGGGCCTGTGGAGCGCTGAGCACCCCCTACCCTCACCGGGGGCCACCCCCACCGGCTGCCCCCAGCCCTGGGATGCACATGAAAGAGAGGGGAAGGGATCAGACTCCAGGAAGGATGCAGCTTGGATGTCAGACCGGCCCCTGGGAGGGCAAGGGGCTCTCCCGGGTTGGGCAGAGAGGTGGGAGAACAGGTTTGCCCAGACTGGAGAACTAACTAATCCCCAAGGAGATGGGGCCATGGTGCCCCAGCTTTGGCTCTTCCCCCGAACTAGGCATGGCCAGGGCTGCCGCCCCCCAAGGCTTCCCCACAATGGTATAACTGCCACGGGGGAACCCTTTGAGGAAAGCCTGTACCAGCAAAGGAGGGGTTGTGCAACTCCTGGAGCAGGCGAGCTTTGCACCCTGGCCTGTGTAGTAAAGCCATGGTTATACTGCAGGTTTTGGACCATTGAAGTTACTTCAGCATCCATCCACAGAAGTTGGTAATTGGCCCATAGGAGGTTGGGCTGCTAGTATGGGCAATGCATGTATTCAGTGGGGTGCTTGCAGCAACTTAAAGTGTGGTGGTCCATGGGTAGGTATCTCAGGGTGTACCGTGCCACCATCCAGAACAATGCATTTTATGACATTTTTGCAATATTTTGTGGAGGGTAATGACTTGCCCAGGGATTTCTGGAAGATAGGCTCATGCCAGGCCTAGGGCTGACGAACAGCCCCCCCTGCCTGCCCCAGACACACCGCACCTATTTATAGGGCTAAAATGCTGGGACAAAAACAAACGACTTTCTGGTGCTGCCTACCGGCAACAGAGAGAAACACCAAAAAGAATTAGAAAAACTATCTTGTACTTCAAATAAGTATTTTTTCACTCCAAACATTGCTATAGCATTACACATTCTTTTAACGCTAGCCAATTAGCCCGTCATAAGACGGGATTTTCAGGTCTCGTCTCTAAGTCGGTCTTCTCTCCTGAGCCTCCGGGCTACATCTACACTGGCCCCTTTTTCAAAAGGAGCATGCTAATTTTAAACTTCAGAATAGGGAAATCCACGGGGGATTTAAATATCCCCCGCCTGATTTACATAAAGATGTCCACCGCTTTTTTCCGGCTTGACTGGCCTGATCCTCTGGAATAAAGCCCTATTCCGGAGGATCTTATTCCTACTTTGAAGTAGGAATAAGAGATCCTCCGGAATAGGGCTTTATTCCGGAGGATCAGGCCAGTCTAGACGCTTTTTTCCGGCTTATCTACAAGCCGGAAAAAAGCGGCGGACATCTTTATTTAAATCCCATGGGGGATATTTAAATTCCCCGTGGATTTCCCTATTCTGAAGTTTAAAATTAGCATGCCCCTTTCCGAAAAGGGGCCAGTGTAGACGTAGCCCCGGTGTCTCGCTCTGTCTCTCTCTCAGTTCTCCTCCGCCTCCTGCCTCACTCGGGGGACCACGGAGCCCAAATAGCCGTTTGGGCTCCACATTCCCCGTGCTGCATGGGGAGCATGGAGCCCAAATGATTGCTTGTGCCACTTACTCCCACGTGGCGGCCCAACTGAGTGGCGCAGAAGTCAACCGAGCACCACGGCTGGAGGCGAAGGAGGGTGGGGCAGTGACATTCACAGCCGGGGGGCCCCCTGGAGCTGCTGTCACGCCGCACATCACTGCCCCGCTCCCATTCCCTGCCCGCCGTGGCGTTCGGCTGAATTCTGCACCGCTCAGCCGGGCCTCTGTAGGGGAGCAAGCAGCTGTTTGGGCCCCGCACTCCCCATGCAGCATGGGCCGCTCAGAAGGAACAGCCAGCATTCCCGGCAACACCACTCCCCAGAGGGAACAGCCAGCATTTCAGCGTTACAGACTCTCAGACACTGGGCTACTATATATCTGATTACCAGTATCAGTAGTGAGCGCAGTTTCTCAAAACTGAAATTACTAAAAAATTATTTGAGGTCCACCATGTCTCAAAATCATTTGTCAGGACTTGCATTAATTTCAATTTAAAGTACTATTGCAAAAAAAAATAGATTTTACTGAATTAAGCGACTACGTAAGTATAAAAAACAGAAAAATTCAGTTCATATACATTTTTAATTTATGAGAAACGGGGAGCACCAGAAGACACTAACATTTTTCATTAGTGTTTAGTTGAACCCGAATTGTTTATAATTGTGATTGTTAAAATTAAATGAGTACACTAGTCGAAATTGTTTTATTTCACTAACTACACATTCTGTTTTTTTTTTTTAATTTTAAACAGTCAAAAAAAACCCAACAACAACAAAACATTGCAAAGTGCAAACATATGTAAAAGCCAACCAAAAAAAGATGGGGAGGGCACAGCCAAAAGATTTTTTGCTTGGGGCCGCAAAAAAAAAAATCTAGACCTGGCCCTGATGCTGCAGCCTTTTGATTGACATGGTTACAGAGGCATGCTTCAATGTTTATTTACCCCCCATCTCTCCAGCCAATCTCTAGGGCTGCTTATTCTCTACTCAACATGAGAAACATGCTTCAGGGGTTTCATTGTGGACAAGGCACTAACACACACACTGACTGTGACTAATGTGGCTCTAGCTCAGAGGCGGGCAAAAGGGCCTCCATGGTTCAGATCCAGCCCACCAAGCAGGTTCATCTGGCCCTCAGAAGCCCTGACACTCCCCCAAACCCAGGCCAATTAGGGCCCGAGGGGGGGAACACACGAAACTTCCTCCTGTCTTGAGAGGAGCACGCAGCACTTCAAAGAGGTCACACACTCCCCAGCCCTGATTGGCCTGGGGGCGGGGGAGCTGCACAAAGTTTCCTCTGCCCTGCGAGGAGACCACAGCATTTCGAAGTGCCGTACGCCTACACAGGGTGGGGGCAGGGCAAAGGAAGCTTCACACAGCTCCCCCACCCCCAGGTCCTGATTGGCCTGGGGGTAGGGGGAATGCACAAAGCCTCCTCCCACCAAAGTGCCATGTGTTCCTTGCCGGGCAAGAGGAGGCTTCCCGTGCTCCCCAACCCCCAGGCCATTATTGCCTTGGGTTTGGGGGAGCATGGGAAGCCTATTCCCACCCTGCCAGAGGCAAGGGTGTCTAGTGGGAAGGGGGGGGCAAAGGGGCTAGCCCAGAAGCATACTGGCCCTGCCCATATAGGCCCCACCCCTTCTGGGTGGCTGGGGGCCACTTCAAAAATTTTTGAAGTGGCTCCCAGACCAAAAGTATCGGCCATCCCTGCTCTAGCTGCACTATGAGCCAGGCATGTGGCTTCCATCTCTGTCCTTGCTCCTGGCAAGCTAGCAGGAGTATAAAGAGCAGCATAGCCAGTGCAGGCCCAGTGTAGCCGTGCCAGATACCGACAGTGATGCTAAGAACCCTCACTGACAACTGCCAAAAGCTTCACTGTTGTGTAGCAGCATTACAGGGCAACTCACCATAACAGGGCAACTCACCTCCGCTGGACTCTCCTTATTGGCAAGGGGGAGTGGACCTGCTGCTTTCTGCTATCCTAGCTATGTCCCTTTGTACTCTCAGGTCTTGCTTCAGGGCAGCCTGAGAGCTTGCCTGGCCAGAGCTTCCACAGCAATCCTTGCCAATTCTGGTCTAAGTCAGGGAGCCTCTAGAAGCTAGGTCCCTCCTGCTCCCCAGCTAGAGCAAGAGTATCTCTGTCTCCCCACCTCCAGGAGCCTTTATTTATACTGCCCTCAGCTGGGCCCTAATTGGCTAATTCCTGCCACAGCTGCTGGCTGCACAGCCCCAACCCTCTCCTAGGGCTGGGTTTAACCCTTAAAGGGCCAGTACAGAGCAGACTCCCCCCCCCCCCCCCCGCACCCTTCACAAGCAGCAACTCCTAACAGACCTGACAAACTCACTGCATCTAGCACAAGACTGGCATGACATTCATCCATAACTGATGTCAAGTGCGGTCTCTAATGAAAGCTTGTGTTATACTGATCCTCATAACTAGCTGTGGATGACATTTAAAGAGTTTTGTATGTGTATTTGAAACATATTTTAAAAGTCTAGCACCAAATGTTTCTTGCAGACAGTAGGTCAGAGGTCTAGGGGTGTTAAAATGTAAATGAAACATTGTAAGCCAACATAGCAGAAGCCCAGGTTACGTAGCCCCCGAATCAACAGGAAAGATTCACGTCTGAGAATGAACCACAGATGGCTGCCTTTTTTCTGGAGCAGAAAATGAACATTGGGGAATAAAAGAGGAAGGCAAAAGGACACCCCTTTATCTTGCACCAGAGGGTGAAATTCAGCAACCTGATTAAACTCATGAAAAAGGGATCCCAGCCTGCCCTGGTTGGAAGCACTGTAAAGTAGGGATGTAAAGGGTTAAACTGTTAACTGGTTACCCAGTAAGCCTCACCATTACTGTGACTGGGTTTGCTGGTTGAGGTTTACTGGGTAAGTGGTTAACTAGTGGCCCAGCCAGAGTGGGACAGCTTCCTGCCCACGGTGCAATATGGCAGGCCCAGTTGGGCCAACACAGTATTATTACTTTTTCTCACCATTACTTGTCTCTGCTGCTTTCTTGTGGGGATACAAAAGCTGGTTGAGAACACAGGATTTGGAGACAAGTTATGCCACCTTGAATGCTCAACTGTAGCAACACTGTGGTGCTTTACAGCAAAATCATGTTATGCAAGTAGATTGCTCAGCTAATTCCCAAGGACCAGAACATAATGCTTTTTCTCTTTGAACTGGTGGGACCCACAGCTTCCAACAGCAAGCCCATTCTAACAGGAGGGCTGTGGCAGAACCCCAGAGAGGGGGGCATGGGCAGGAACAGGGCTATAGAAGACCTGCTGGATGGGATGGAGAAGAGGAACCATATGCACTTGGATTTTCTCTGAGCAAGACAAGACTGTTCCCTTGTCCAGGAGAAAACTAGTTGATTTTTTTAGAGGAGGAAAGCCCTAATAGGGAATGGGAGCATTCCTTAATGGAGTGGTTAGCAGGGCTAGTGGCTCAATGCAGCATCCACCTGCTGTCAAAACCCCAACTCCAACTTATCAGGTACCTCCTTGAGCCCCTCTGCCACAGGTAGCCACTATGGAGCATGAAACAAAAAACAGGACTATGTAGCACTCTTTAAAGTGCTACATAGTCCTGTTTTTTGTTTCAGCTACACCAGACTAACACGGCTACATTTCTATCACTATGGAGCACGTGTGTCTTCCAGAAATCTCTCTGACTGGAAAAGAGGATGAAGCTAGGTTTTCTGGAATCCAGCCACAGCAGCCAGGAGCAGAACCCAAAATTGTTTGCATTTCCTCTAGAGATATTTTCACCCAGTATTCACCCCTTCTGAGATGGAGGAGCAGAAGTGGGCCAAAGGCAATAAATGGTGTGCGGTGTTCATTGTGCTCAAGTTATTTGTGCAAAATGTATAGTTGTTTTGCACAATACTGCAGCAACAATATTTTTCTAGTACATTTATTTTTGCAGTTTTGTTACCGGTGTATACATTACCCCTATTTACTGTGGTTTACTATTATTAATTTTCCTTTGACAATAAAGAACCATCTGCTATTTCATAGTGTTCATGGAGTTTATAATGTATCTGTTTCCCCTCTGGGATGTATGACCTTCCTTTTTGTTTAGATCTCATATAGACCACAAAGGGGAGAATCAATGCCTTTCTTTGTTAATAGGCATATTGACTGTATAGACAAAACAAAAGAGAGAAGAAGAGAGCAGCGAGCATAGAACAATACACCAACCAGCATCAACAGCAGCTAACAAGTACCAACCTGATAACGCAAAGTGGTTGCCCAGCAATTATTGTCTTACTTAATGTGTGCACTGAGACACGTGGAGATAGATAGCAAACATTATTTATAGCAACTCAAAATGGAGGGAAACAATGGAAGGAAGGTCCCTAAGTAGCTAAATATTTTTGCTCATTTACATATGCAGCAGGCACGAGAAAAGGATGATAGGCTATAAGTGCAACCTACACACCTAGGCTACGTCTAGACTGGCATGATTTTCCGCAAATGCTTTTAACGGAAAAGTTTTCCGTTAAAAGCATTTTCGGAAAAGAGCGTCTAGATTGGCATGGATGCTTTTCCGCAAAAGCACTTTTTGCGGAAAAGTGTCTGTGGACAATCAAGACGCGGTTTTGTGCAAAAAAAGCCCCGATCGCCATTTTCGCAATCGGGGCTTTTTTGTGCAAAACAAATCTGAGCTGTCTACACTGGCCCTTTTGCACAAAAGATTTGCACAAAAGGGACTTTTGCCCGAATGGGAGCAGCATAGTATTTCCGCAAAAAGTACTGATTTCTTACAGTAGGAAGTCAGTGCTTTTGTGGAAATTCAAGTGGCCAGTGTAGACAGCTGGCAAGTTTTTCCGGAAAAGCGGCTGATTTTCTGGAAAAACTGGCCAATCTAGACACAGCCCTAATGTGGTTCACTGTTCCATGCAGTAGCACTTAGACCACTTACAGCAACAGGGATGGTGTAGACGGAGCTTGGTCCTGCCTTGAGGGCGGGGGGCTGGACTCGATGACCTCTCGAGGTCCCTTCCAGTCCTATGATTCTATGATTCTATGATTCTATAACAGATGAGAACAAGAGACCTCTACAGCATGGGCTGAGAGTCAACTGGCTTTTAGCTCAAGTTGTAGAGGCTCCTATACTAAGCTCCAGACGTCCCAGATTCAAATCTGCCTGGTAGTGGTTATATAAGCAAAAGATTGCTATCATCTTCTCTCCCAGCAGTGCTGTGAGGTATCCACATATGGTGTCCTTAATTTCCTTTGCCTACTAGGACCTAGGATCTGCATGCATATATGCTGGCTCTGGCTGTCTGTAACAGTTCTCAAACCAGATCTGTCCAAGAACAGTCTGCTCTCTGCTCATAAATGTTGTGGAGTATGCAGCATTATAACCGAGCTTTCCATGTTAGCTAAGAAATGTCTGCATGCATCTCCAATGAGCTTGCTTACCAAAGGCTCATTCTTTGACCATACTTCAGCCACTTAGCTTGAACTTGAACTCCCTTTTCCCAGGGTCCTAAACAACACAGTGTGGGTTTCATAAGTCAAGTTATGAGCAGGTATGCAGGGTCTCCCAAAATAACAGTGCAGATACACTACATACAACAATTTTGCTTATGGGGAATAAAGTCCCTATTTCTACCTTCGCGTGCAGTCCTCATCTCATTGGCACCCTCGTCTCATGAACCTTCCTGTGCAATCCATGAGGCCGTGCAGAACAATGGAATACAGAACAGTGGAACCCCTTTTCTGTTCACATTTTCACTTGCCCATCGCAGTGGGGCAAACTGATAGGACATGAGTTCATAAGAACGGCCATGCTGAGTCAGACCAAAGGTCCATCTAGCCCAGTATCCTGTCTTCTGCCAGTGGCCAATGCCAGATGCCACAGAGGGAGTGAACAGAACAGGGAATCATTACATGATCCCTCTCCTGTCATCCATTCCCAGCCTCTGACAGACAGAGGCTAGGGACAGCATTGCTACCCAATCTGGCTAATCCATTGAGGGACCCAACGTCCATGAATTTATCTAGCTCTTTTTTGAACCCTGTTAAAGTCCTGGTCTTCACAACCTCCTCTGGCAAAATGAAGAGAGATTACGATTTTCCCTAAAGCTGTTACACAAAGTCCACAGGGGTGGTGAGACTTGCACCCAAGCATCCTATGTCCCAGTCCACTGGCTTAAACACAAGACCATCACCATGTTACCATGATTCATTGGTGGCCCTGCACAGTTTGAAAGTCAATGCCTCGAAATAGCTATTATTTCTGGGACGTTACTTATGCCAACTACCCCTGGGAAAACTACAGTGTTAACCACCTCACAAATCACCACAACCATGACTCCAACAGTGACTTCCCATCTCCAGACTGGTTTGACAATGGACCTATAGCTGTCTGAGGCAACCAGTTCCACAGGGCAATACCAACCCCCTTCCCAAAAGGATGGCTTCCTTGAATGGAATGTGCTGGCATTGAAGATGCAAGCCTCCCACACACTTCCACGCAGGTCCTGTTTCTCATGTGAATGCATCCGATTCACAGTAGTGAATGCATCCGATTGCACAGGTGGAGGGATACAAAATAAAACCCGTTACAATTTTCTGAAACAGTTCCAGACTTGCTTCCCTGTAAAATGTATGGCATATGCCTAATGACTGTGTGTAAACGTTTCATTGGCATTCAGAGCTGGCTTGAGCCATTCCTGCACCCTGGGCAGTGGGCACACGACGCATGCGCAGCTCCATCCCCTGGCGCACGGCTCATGTGCGGCCCCGCCCCTGGCGTGCTGCGCACCTTACAGCTGCAATTGAGTGTGCGGTGCCTGATTGCAACTTTAAGAGGTGCTGCATGGCCTCCAGCCCCGGGCATGCGGCACCTGATGGCAGCTCTAAGGGGCGCCGTGTGGCCAGGTGCATGGTGCCCTTTACAGCTGCCATCAGGCACCCCCCATAGGTTGGTGCCCTGGGCAGCTGCCCGGCTAACCCTTAATCTGGCCCAGTTGGCATTTGGTGGGACAGCATCACTCATAAATACAGATGGTACAACATTTTTGGAAGAAAGTTTCCCACTAGGAAATGCTGATGCAATGAACTCAGAAAAAGGAACGGTGTTTAAGCAAAAAGTGATAGTAGGTGGATGGAGGGGAGAGGAGGAAACAGAGCCAGGCCATGGATAGCTGTGCAAGGGGGCGAAAGGGTAGGTGGGGGAGAGGGGTGGGATGCTGCACTCAGAGGTCCATGCTTGTATGGCAGCCTGAAGGAGAGGTCCATTTGTTTGCCACACAGGAAGGGGTGTCGTGGGAAGGGGAGCTGTGATGTGGTCACTGGTGGCGGAGAGGACGCTGACAGCTGGCATGGGGTTAGCTCCGAGTGCCAGAGCGGGAGGGCATGAGGGCACGTGGAGAGGAGGCACTCAAAGTGGGGCCTCAATCACCTCAATGTCCCACTGCTGCAATTCACAGTCACTAGCCTGATGTTGTTCTACAATTAAACAAGATTGCAGAGGGGGCAGTCTGTTCCCCAGAGCTGGTTTACTTGGGCCAGAGACTCAATGAGTCAGGGCAAGAGGAGGGATTCCCTAGGGCTGTTCAGTGTGGGTATGTCTACACTACCCTCCTATTTCGAAATAGGAGGGTAATGTAGGCATACCGCAATTGCAAATGAAGCCCGGGATTTGAATTTCCCGGGCTTCATTTGCATAAGCCGGTTGCCGCCATTTTTAAATCCCGGCTGGTTCGAACCCCGTGCCGCGCGGCTACACGCGGCACGAACTAGGTAGTTCGAACTAGGCTTCCTAGTTCGAACTACCGTTACTCCTCGTGGAATGAGGAGTAACGGTAGTTCGAACTAAGAAGCCTAGTTCGAACTACCTAGTTCGTGCCGCGTGTAGCCGCGCGGCACGGGGTTCAAACCAGCCGGGATTTAAAAATGGCGGCAACCGGCTTATGCAAATGAAGCCCGGGAAATTCAAATCCCGGGCTTCATTTGCAATTGCGGTATGCCTACATTACCCCGCTAGTTGGAAATAGCGGGGTAGTGTAGACATACCCTGTCTGACTGAGGCCAGGGAACAGATGGGTGGAAGGAAGGAAATTTCCCTGGTTCTGGCTAGTGACCCGACTGGGGACCAAGGAACAGACAGGTGGCATGGAGGATTCTCTGAGGCTGGCCAGTGACTGACGGGCCAGAGAATGGATAAGGGATTACAGGGGCAGGAAGGGATTCCCTGGGCTGGCCAGTGACTGACACCAGGGAATGAGTGGAGGGTGGGTGATACCCTAGGGCTGGCCAGTGACTGACAGGGAATGGGATGGGGATGCAGGGATTCCCTGGGGCTGGCCAGTTACTGACACCATGGAATGGGGGACGTGCATGGGGCTGGCCAGTGACTGACACCAGGGAAGGGGGGGTGTATGGGGCTGGCCAGTGACTGACACCAGGGAAGGGGGGGTGTATGGGGCTGGCCAGTGACTGACACCAGGGAAGGGGGGGTGCATGGGGCTGGCCAGTGACTGACACCAGGGAAGGGGGGGTGTATGGGGCTGGCCAGTGACTGACACCGGGGAATGGGCGGTGTGCAGGAGAGATGCCCTGGGGCTGGCCAGTGACTGACAGCAGGGAATGGGGGGGGGGGGGGGCGGTTGCAGGACAGATGCCCTGGGGCTGGCCAGTGACTGACAGCAGGGAATGGGGGGGGGGGGGGCGGTTGCAGGACAGATGCCCTAGGGCTGGCCAGTGACTGACACCAGGGAAGGGGGGGTGCATGGGGCTGGCCAGTGACTGACACCAGGGAAGGGGGGGTGTATGGGGCTGGCCAGTGACTGACACCAGGGAAGGGGGGGTGCATGGGGCTGGCCAGTGACTGACACCAGGGAAGGGGGGGGTGCATGGGGCTGGCCAGTGACTGACACCTGGGAAGGGGGGCTGCATGGGGCTGGCCAGTGACTGACACCTGGGAAGGGGGGGTGCATGGGGCTGGCCAGTGACTGACACCTGGGAAGGGGGGGTGCATGGGGCTGGCCAGTGACTGACACCTGGGAAGGGGGGGGTGCATGGGGCTGGCCAGTGACTGACACCAGGGAAGGGGGGGGTGCATGGGGCTGGCCAGTGACTGACACCAGGGAAGGGGGGGGGGTGCATGGGGCTGGCCAGTGAATGACACCAGGGAAGGGGGGGTGCATGGGGCTGGCCAGTGACTGACACCAGGGAAGGGGGGGGGGTGCATGGGGCTGGCCAGTGACTGACACCTGGGAAGGGGGGCTGCATGGGGCTGGCCAGTGACTGACACCTGGGAAGGGGGGGTGCATGGGGCTGGCCAGTGACTGACACCTGGGAAGGGGGGGTGCATGGGGCTGGCCAGTGACTGACACCTGGGAAGGGGGGGGGTGCATGGGGCTGGCCAGTGACTGACACCAGGGAAGGGGGGGGGTGCATGGGGCTGGCCAGTGACTGACACCAGGGAAGGGGGCGTGCATGGGGCTGGCCAGTGACTGACACCTGGGAAGGGGGGCTGCATGGGGCTGGCCAGTGACTGACACCTGGGAAGGGGGGGTGCATGGGGCTGGCCAGTGACTGACACCAGGGAAGGGGGGGGGGGTGCATGGGGCTGGCCAGTGACTGACACCAGGGAAGGGGGGGGTGCATGGGGCTGGCCAGTGACTGACACCAGGGAAGGGGGGGGTGCATGGGGCTGGCCAGTGACTGACACCAGGGAAGGGGGGGGTGCATGGGGCTGGCCAGTGACTGACACCAGGGAAGGGGGGGTGCATGGGGCTGGCCAGTAGTGACTGCCAGGGGCTGAGAGCTATTGCCGGGCTCTGAGTGGGGCCAGCTGGGTACACCCTGGGGCGACACTCCGCTGCCTTCCCTCCCGCCCTGTCCCCGGCCAGCCCAGCAGCCAGCCGCAAGGGCTTCGCCCAGCCCAGCCGGCACTGGACACGGACACGCGTGTCGCTTCGGCGCAGACGCGCCCCCTGGTGGCCCTAGCGGTGAACGCCGCCGCTGGCCGCAGCCGGGAGGGCGCGTGGCGCGTTCTCCGCTGGCTCCAGCCCGCTCGGGGGAGTGGGCAGAGGAGGCGCCTTGCTCGGAGCAGGCGCTGCTGAAACAGAGCCCGAGAGCTGCCCGGGACCGCGTGCGCCCCGGTGCTGCAGCGGGGACGCGTCCCGCGGGCGCCCACTCCCTGATGGCGGAGGAGACGCTGCCGCTCCACCTTGCACGCCCTCTAGGAAGCGACCCTGCAAGAACTTCAAGCCGGGAGCCGTAGGGGCGGAAAGGTGAGTGCCCGGGCTGCCTCCCTTCATTGCTGGGGTGTCCTGCAGAACCTGGCATCGCGTCCTCTGTGTCTCGTACTCGGGTGTGACCCATCCACCGAGCCTTTTCCCCCCAAATGCATCCGCGGAGACAACACATTCAGGACACCGGGAGGAACCAGGCACTTACAATCTAGCCGTGTGGATGTACCTCTTTGTATATGCTTATAGATATAGCTCAGAGCACCGGGACTACTGCTATTGTCTTTGAAAACCTGGTCGGTCAGAGGGGGCAGGGGAGAAAGGCTGTTAGAAAAGGGCAACGTGGCTTTTCTTTTCTGCAGTTATAGGGCACCCTAGTGAGCAAAAGTCAGCTCCCCATGGCTAGTTCCCCTGTGTTCTCCTTCTGTCGCAGAGTGGCATAATTAGCACTCAATTTACAGTTAATGCAAAGTTCAGTGTGGAGGGAATACAGACTGTGTGTGATTTGTATGTGTGTACACAAGGGCAAATCTTGAAAAAGTATTTAGAAGTATGTGCTTCGTATGCATTTGTTTTAACTATGCAGTTGTTTTCATATCCAGATAAAACGCATATGCACACTGTGGGTATGTCCACACCACAGGGGAGATGGAAGCTGCCAGTGTTGATCTTCCAGGGTTTGAATGAGCAGGTCTAGTGAGGAACCTGAGAGGGTGCTCCGGTTGATGCCAGTAGTTCTGTCCATGAGGAGTAAGGGATGTCGAAGGAAGAGTGTGCTCCCTTTGACATCCTGCAGTGTGGACAGAGCCGAAAGTCAAGTTAAGGTACTTCGACTTCAGCTACGCAATTAATGTAGCTGAAGTTGCATATCTTAATTCAACCTTATCCCATAATGTAGACATACCCTGTGGAACCACACTCATTCAAGAAAAAATATTGTGTGGACACAGCAGTTTCCTTAACAATAAATGTCTGACATTAAGGTGCTTGAATTTGAGGGTGTAAATTAGAATATGCATAATTCTTTGGCTCTGGATTTGTAATCCACTATATTGGCATGGACATATTTCAGTGAGTGAAACTTCCTAGGAGATTGCTATATCTGAGCATATTAAGTATGAAATGTTGCATGCCTCGGAGATGAAAACTGTGTTGCTGATATCAGATTATCAGTTTTTTTGCCATGAAAAGAGAAATATGGTTTATGTGGGATGCAAGCAAGCAAACAAAACCTGTCAGTTGTGTTGGATAGGAAGGAAGGCACTGATAATGTGAGGAGGAGGATAGGGTGGGGACAGTGAGAAATGCGCTCCCAGGAAGTTTCACTCGCTGCAATATGTCTGTGTCAACAAAGTGGTTTGCTAATCAAGAGCCGAAAGTAGGAGTGTGCATAGTCTAATTTAAACCTTCAAGGTCAAGAGGCTAAATGTCACAGATTTACCTGCCCAGGGGTTTGTATGAAGGATGTCTGAATGTTTGTGGGAACAGGGGATAGTTGGCTGTGTGCATGAACAGTCACGCATGAACCCCTGCTACATTAGAAGCTGAAGGCTGTGGTATTGATGGAAAGGTAATTTTCCCATGAGGGCTTAGATTTTGACATAGCTGTTCAGTTAACAGTCAGCTCCTCCTAGACTATTGAAGTGCATGAAATTGGAAAGAACAGCTGTTCTATAGTGGCAATCAGAACTGAAAATGTAAATATCAGTGCGACAGTTATTTGGGGGTTCTTAATTCCTCTTAGTGATCCTTCTAGTACCTACACTGGCACAAGTTCCCTGTGACTTGCACGGCCATTTAATTTACAGGTAAACTTTGAAGTATTGGTTTGAAACAAAAAAATCTTTTTTGGATTCCTGGCCATCCAAGGGACTGTCTTGCTTTCCCAGCACGTGGTATTTTGGCAGCAGAAATCATGTGAGGCAGATTACAGACTGGTGAAGGTCTGGGTCACCCTTGCCTGCAACTTTGGGTGCCTTTCAATGCCTTGCTGCAGTAATACCGCCCTGCACTGTTCACAAACAGCCCCCACTTTGCAGGTCATACCCTGCATGTCTGTGTGTAAGTGCAGCCTGTCTGCCATGCCTGGTCACACTCTGGCTCTCACCATCCTTGGTTCTACTGCAGGGTGACCCCAACACATCCCTCTGCCCTGAATGTCCCTCCAGATCCTGTACTGGCCAGTCTTCTCCAAGACAGCGCAAAGTACTTTAAGTCCAGTATTCTTTAAACAGAGTAAGACTCCTACTTAAATCTCAAATAGTTATTCAGACACCTCAATGTAAACACACTGGATTAGAAAAAAGCAGTAAAACAAATTGGTTAACTACAAAGAGAAATTTTGAGCACAAATAATGAGGCATAAAGCCAGAAATGTTTACCAGAAAAATAAAGGGAAGATTTATACTATTACCTACTTAAACAGTATCAGAGTCAAGCAGTTTCTCGCCACATGATTTCAAGTATTTTAGGGTATATCTACACAGCAGCGTTATTTCAGAATAACTTATATTATTCTGAAATAACAAAGAGCACATCTGCACAGCAAGCCATTATTCCAAAATAATGGCAAGCTGGAAGACGTCTTACTCTGACCCCTGTAGCCCTCATTTCACAAGGAGTAAGGCAAGTCAAAGGAAGCGTTCCTGTTGTGTAGATCTCACCAAAAGTCAATTTAAGGTATTTTGACTTCAGCTATGCAATTGACGTAGCTGAAGTTGTGTAGCTTAATTTGACTTTTCCCCAGCTGTGTAGATGTGCCCTTAGTGACCAAACCCTGTAGGTCAGGACCTGTATGCACGGTGAATATTTCTTTGGTCACTTCAGATGCAGTGAATGGGATGGGAAAGGAGAGAGGGCAAGGAGTGTCTTTGGGGATTTGTCCCTCCTTTTTATAGTTTCAGACCCCCTCTTGACAAACATTTCTAAAAGGGGACTAGGGCATGGAAGCATAGAATCATAGAATACTAGGACTGGAAGGGACCTCGAGAGGTCATCGAGTCCAGTCCCCTGCCCTCATGGCAGGACCAAATACTGTCTAGACCATCCCTGATAGACATTTATCTAACCTACTCTTAAATATCTCCAGAGATGAGGATTCCACAACCTCCCTGAGCAATTTATTCCAGTGTTTGACCACCCTGACAGTTAGGAACTTTTTCCTAATGTCCAACCTAAACCTCCCTTGCTGCAGTTTAAGCCCATTGCTTCTTGTCTATCCTCAGAGGCCAAGATGAACAAGTTTTCTCCCTCCTCCTTATGATACCCTTTTAGATACCTGAAAACTGCTATCATGTCCCCCCTCAGTCTTTTCTTTTCTAAACTAAACAAACCCAATTCCTTCAGCCTTCCTTCATAGGTCATGTTCTCTAGACCTTTAATCATTCTCGTTGCTCTTCTCTGGACCCTTTCCAATTTTTCCACATCTTTCTTGAAATGCGGTGCCCAGAACTGGACACAATACTCCAATTGAGGCCTAACCAACGCAGAGTAGAGTGGAAGAATGACTTCTCGTGTCTTGCTCACAACACACCTGTTAATACATCCCAGAATCATGTTTGCTTTCTTTGCAACAGCATCACACTGCTGACTCATATTTAACTTGTGGTCCACTATAACCCCTAGATCCCTTTCCAGACCTTCGCTTCCCATTTTGTATGTGTGAAACTGATTGTTCCTTCCTAAGTGGAGCACTTTGCATTTGTCTTTATTAAACTTCATCCTATTTATCTCAGACCATTTCTCCAATTTGTCCAGGTCATTTTGAATTATGACCCTATCCTCCAGATTAGTCGCAACCCCTCCCAGCTTGGTATCATCTGCAAACTTAATAAGCATACTTTCTATACCAATATCTAAATTGTTGATGAAGATATTGAACAAAGCTGGTCCCAAAACAGACCCTTGCGGAACCCCACTTGTTATGCCTTTCCAGCAGGATTGTGAACCATTAATAACTACTCTCTGAGTACAGTTATCCAGCCAGTTATGCACCCACCTTATAGTAGAAACAGTAGTTCACTGTTTCTTACCTGATTAAGCTTTTTCTGTTTCCCCTCCTGCTTGATTATTTCTGTTTACTGGTTATATGTAAATTATATGCAGACAGGGTTTGCTAACTCCAGTTTGTTCAGGGCTGTGTTGAATAACATCATACCATAAAATCTTATAATGTCACATAGAATGTTGCTTCATTTTTTAATCAGGACAATATTGACCAGTAAATTATGAGTTTTCAGATGATACCTTATGAGACATGCCTTGTACAAAAATAATTACAATAGTTTGGAGGTTATGAATCCAGAGTTATATGCTGTCACACCTAGAGATTCTCCTGTAACTCGGATGGCTGGATTTGGCTAGCTGAATTTATGGAAGGGAATTCTAGCTGCCGTGACATATGTATGTTCTTAGCCTGTGACTGCAATGTCAGCTATGACTCAGCACCAGAGCAGTACATTTCGATTGATCTGCATCAGATTGGTTTGCACTAACACTTTGACGTGGAAACGGAGCAATTCAGCATTATCAAACTGAAGCAGTTTGAGCTCCAAATCAAAATTGGTGGGAATTTCCATTCTGTGCTAACTTGCAAATGTTCAGTTTTCCATTATGATTCAGAACAAAAATAAGTGTCAAAAATGTCAGAATTTCCTCCTAAATAGCTCTAGCCATAAATGCACATTATGTCACCATTCTGATCACTACTGGGAACCAAACTAGGGAACCTCTCCAAGTAAGAGCATAAACCTCTAGAGCTTGATTTCAAGGACCAAATTCCTTGACTAGGAGCTGTAGCAGATCCATTTTGTCAGTGGCTTGTGCATAGAAGGGGGCACATGCTGAACAATGGGCTATCCAGCCTACTCAAAAAACTCTTCTCTAGTTCCTTGACAATGACTAAGGTGATAATGAGAAAATATTTTACTTGCCTGTCAAATAAGATGACTCGCTGCAGGTGAGTGAGATCTAGCAAGGCTGCTCTAATTCTAAATTTCCATGGCTTTTCCCCCCAGCCTAATGATGTGCTTTTCATTCACAGGAGGGCTTTTAATTTTCATGATGCATGTCAGCCTGTGTGGTACATATCTAACCTTATCGTTGGGATGAGAAGCACCCTCCTGTGAATCGGTAACAATGACACAGGGATGGCAGATTGCTCATGAGGGTGCGTGGGACTTTTTAAGTGAATGAGGCATAATTATAGTTTTCATCTCTTCTTTCTTGGACAGGGAATTAATTTGCTTTGAAGCCTGTAGGTTTTCTTTTTTCTTTTCTGCTCCAGGCCTGCACCCTGGGGGAAGATGCTGATGGACAAAAACGTATCGTCGTTTCCCAACATCTCTTCCACAGCCCTGTCCTTGGTAAGAAGAGAGGGCAACTGGACAGGGGCAGGAACTGGTCTCCGGGAGGTGGCTGTTGGCCTGATACTCACCTTTATAGACTTGATCACTCTGTTTGGGAACACGGTGGTTTTTATCTGCCCCGTGGTGGAGAAGAGGCTGCGCACCGCAACTTACATGTTTATTATGTCCTTAGCCATGGCAGATCTCCTTGTTGCTTGTCTGGTCATGCCGTTTAGGTAAGCACCGCTTGTAAGGTAAGACCTGCTTGTAATGCATGTATTTGATGGTACAGTATTTGGTAGCACTTAACGTAGTGGCTACTATGTATAAGGCAAGGGTAATGGTCTAATAGAGGGGGGATAGAAATCAGGATGCCTGGGGCCAGCCAATCCCAGCTCTGCTACAAACTCACCATGGGTCTCTCACTTCACCTCCCTGTATCTCAGACTCTCTATAATGTACACTCAGGGTATGTCGACGCTGCAGCCTGGCGTTGGCTCTGCTTCAGCTAGCACACTAAAATCAGCAGTGTAGCTGTGGGTAGCACTAGCAGCTGTATACATACCAGTGGGGTCCGAACAGATTTGCACTCAGCCAGCTCCCATCTGAAGTGTAGATGTACTCTTGTTCCCTCAGGGACCAGTTTGGTGTTCCTTGCGAGCATACGGAAACCACTGGAGGCAATGGGAGTTTTGAGTGTTCAAGGAAAACGTGATCAGGCTCTCAGCTAAGTCCTGTCTTGAATTTAATAATGATAATATTTCCATTAAGATAAAGGTATTGGATCAGATTGTTTCCTTATTTACACTCATGTAAATTGGGAGCAAGTCAACTGAATTCCACTCAGTGGAGTCTGAAACCAGTGGGAGAAAAAAAACCTGAGCCTTTATATTCAGAGAAACCCATATAACGCCTGGATTTTTAACCTGACATACTTTAAAAATTATATCATCTTGTCCTATTTTTATCCCAGTCATTCCCTCTTTCATATTACTTCTACCCCAATCCAAACAGCACTAAAGGAGTGGAGTGGCGTTCTTGAAAAATAAATGCTTTACCTCCATTGGCAGACTAGAACATTTTCTGTTATTTTCAGCTATCTGAATCCGCTTGTGATTTATAAACTGAAAACTGAAAAAAAACCTGTTGTGTTGAAAACTTTTGAGAAGACAGAAGTGACCAGGATTATGTTTCAGGATTGCTTTCCTTTATTATTGCATCCTCACTACACTTTCACTGGTGAAAACAAATTTATGGCTAAAATTATTAACATGAGGATGAAAATACTAAGGGGGGATTAGACCAATTATTTAGACCTTTTAGTCTGGATTCACCACTACACTCTGCCTGTATTGCTCTCTCGTGATGCAAAATGGCCATAAAACCCAATTAAACCATCTGGTTAAACAATTCACATCTGCTTCCAGACATCAGAGCATTGAAAAGCTGCCAAAGTCTACAAGTGAATCTGGCCCTTCTCCGTAAGTTTAAACCCTGATGTATAAGAAGTAAGGCAACTATGTTAAAATAATGTGGATCTGAATGGATTTCCAAGCAAAGAGTGAGCCACAGTTTGAGTGGAAGCCTATGAAATATTGGCTGAGGAAAACAAAAACAGTGTGAGAAGAGAGTTAAAGTTACCCTTTCCAACAGTATTAATAGACTGTCATAGTAACTCAGAAAAATCTCAGTTCAGGTTCCAACTACAGCTGTTAGCAACATTTTCTGTAATCTGTTTCATCCAAGCTTCAAAGGTACCACAAAACTTTCATCAGGAAGGTTTTGGGGCACAGGGGGATGAGTGAGTGTGATTCTCCCGGGAGGTTAGCATACTTGGGAGTGGAAGGTGGCAGACCAAGGGTCAAGTTCTTGCTCTAACTAATTTAGAGTGCTCTGGGATGAAAAATTGGGCTCTAAATCTGGCAGAGGGGGGACGTGAACTCAGGGCTTCCTTGTTCTAGGCCATTACCAGGATCAACATGCTTCTGTTTTCATGCAGATGTTCAACAATTTGGGTTTCCTTCTAAGGCAGGACATAATCAAATTTCAAAACCTTGACTATTGCCACAAAATGCAATGGTCATCCTCTGGTCAGCTCTTCTTACAGACTCATCACTGCCACCACCCTGGGATCTCTTTCCGCCTTCAGGTCAGCTTTGTTGGCCATATGAAGCCCAACAGCACCAGCTTGGGGAGTATGATGGAATAACCCACCACCCTCCTTCCGGCCCATGGGAAGTCATTGGGAATATTGGGGATGACTTCACTGGGAACAGGATTAGGGACTCTATATTATTTACACCGGGATTCTCATTATGTGCTGGGGGAGTTGGGGGGAACAGAGCACACTTTTGGTATACAGGCCCTGTACGTGACATGGCCCCCGGACATGTCAGCAGGTGGTTCCTCACAGAATGAAGCTGGCCAGAGGTTCATGGCTGGTGCATGGTTCAGGATCAAGCCAAAATGGCACAAGAACAGGATCGCAGATGGCAGAGAGAGCGGGATCACGATTTGCTGCCTGACTCTGAGAGGCAGGGTGGGTAGAGTCAGGCAGTCGCTGGCAGTTACATACTCGCAGCAGTGTAAGGTGGTTGCCAGGCTGGGCCTACACACCCGCTGGCTTCCTCTGCGGTGGGGACTGGCTGTGATCAGAGCTCGGCTGTTGCGAGTCCCTCCTACTGGGAACACAAATTAATCGTGGAATCCTTGCGCCAGAGCTGAGCTGGGGCTTTCCTGATGGTGACCATGCCAAAGGGAGCCAGGGTAATGCCAGCCGGCTGGAGCAGGGAAAGCGGTATCTCAGACAAAGGAGAACTAAAAGCAGCCATTACCGCGTCTCCAACGGGAGCGTGCTTCTAGCAGCCTCACTGCCCACCACTGCTTCCTCAGGCTCTCTGTTACCACCAGGTCCCTGTTTCAGCCCAGAGAAGAGGATCTACTGTCCCTCCGGCTCCCCTCAGTTTAGTCTCCCTCTCTGAAAACTCCACCCTGGAAGTGTAGCGCACTGTCTCCCCTGCCTTCTTCCCAGTGCTGAGGGCTAGGGTTGCCAAATACCTTCACAAAAATCCCAAACATGGTGGGGAAAAAAATTGGTTGAGCAAAAAAACAAAGCAAAACAAAACAAACAAAAAACGGAGAAAAAAAAAAGAGGTCGCTGGGGGAAAATGTCCCCGCCGGCCTTCCATCCAAGAAAAACAGAAAATACCGGACATTTTACATGTCCTGTATTTTCTGGTTTTTTACCAGACAGAAGACACAATTACCGGACTGTCCGGGTGAAAACCGGACACCTGGCAACCCTACCAGTGAGGGCTTCTCTGTCATGTCTCCTTTGGAGTTTGCAGTAGGGACAAGTCACCTGGGCCTTCTCTGGTGGTGGGTTAACAACCCCCAGAACCTCCCCAGATACCGCAGGCTTCCTGCTCCCACAACAGACAAATCCTAGCCTGCCCTCTCCATCAGATGCTCTTCTTGCCCCATGCCTGGCCCATAAGCATATTGCAGTCCTCTGGCCTTCCCCCATTCTTCCTGAAGCTGGGACGGTCCCCTCCTGGACCTTCATCCTTAAGGGCAACAAGAGCTCTCCTTGGCAAGACCTTCCTACTTACCCTACTACCCACATGCCCTCTCTGCCTCCCACCTGTGACACAGCCTCCCTGAGTTGAGGGAGCAGACGTGCTAAAGTGAGCATGGCCATGCAGTAGCCAGGATGGGGGGAGGAGAGAGCATTTCCCAAGTAAGCTCACACTCTTCCCCCTCAAATTAGGAGGAAGTACCCCCCACAGCAGCGGGAGGGGCTTTCTTCCCCACAAAGGAGGAGCGAAGAATTCAGCGTGTTGAGTCAGCAACAGAACTGAACGCAGAGGGGGTGGAGGATTCTCACCTCTCAGGGCATGGAGGTAACCAAAAAAGCTGAGGAAACGGTCTGTGTTTACGTCTTGTACGGAAGAGGAGTAATGCTTGTAGGCTGAGAATACAAAGGGGCGGGGGGATTGTTGGTAGATGGCATTTCAAGTGGGGAAGTATTTCCATGACAACCAATGGTTTAATTATACAGCTAGAGAGAAAATAATCCACTCGGGTGAGAGACACCACAACAATCAGGAACACGAGAAGGGGAACTTGCCAGGCAGGGTGCCATTTGGAGCACTGCAGGGGTCCAGCTATCAGAGTTTTATTTCTGGGCGGAGGGAGGGGGGGCAGGGGAGCTGAGCTACTGCATGTCTCAGGGCATTAGGAGGCTGGAAGACTCGGACACAGCACATTAAAGGGCTGCAGACAATAGGCATCACTGTGATCAGCCGGCACCAAATCCAGAAACGTTTGCCTCCAAACTGCACTTCCGCCAACAGAGACTCTCCATGAGGTCCCAGCAGTAGAAGGGCTCTGTACCATGCAAATCAGTCACTGGGGGGAACGAGTTCAGAGCAATGTGTTAGTGAGGAGCCCAGCACAACACCCTCGGGTTGGGAAAGGAGAGGTGCAAACACGCCTCGGGCAGCAACGTGTGCTCCTTCGTGGAGGAGCTGAGCCGCCACCGAAGGGTGCCCATCAGCTATTTGAGCAGTTAGCTGTATTGCCCGTGCACTGGGAGCTGCCGTTTTAAGGGGTGAAATGCCCTGCTGAGATGAGGCAGAGAAGGAGCTGGCTGGACATTCTGATTATGGGCAACCAGCACACCAAGCATTTTCAAATAAAGTACTCCACTTAGCAATTCTGAATGCGGTGCAATGAATGGGGGAGGAGGGGGTCTGTTGTTCCCTACATCAACTCCTGCCTCTCTCCCTCCCTCCCTCCCTCCCTCCCTCCCTCCCTCCCAGTGCCTCTTGAAGGCTGGGGAGCCACTACCCAGCAGCCAGTTTTTAAGAGTGGGGGCCCAGGCCTAAGGCAGGCTCTCTACTGGCCTTAGCTTTGCATGGCTCCCAGAAGCAGCTGCAGGTCCCTGTAGCACCTAGGCACATGAGCAGCTAGGGAGGCTCTATGCATTGCCTCCACCCCCTCCCCCGCCCTCAACGTGCTGGCTCTACAGCTCCCATTGGCTGGGAACTGCGGCCAATGGGAGCTGTGGGGGCAGTGAAGGCAGCATGCAGAGCCTCACTGGCCATTCATGTGCCTAGGGGCTGCCAGAACCTGACAGCTGCTCCCTGGGAGCTACAGTAAGCACCACCGGGACCCTTCATCCTGACGCCCTTCCCGCATCTCTGCTCCATACCTCAGGCCAGAGTCCCCTCCCAGACTCCAAACCTCTCATCCCCAGCATCACCCTAAAGCCTGCACCCTTCTCATTCACCTCAACCCCCTGCTCCACGCCAGTAAAAGTGAGTGGGGACAGGGCATCAGAGAAGGGGTGGAGCAGAGTTGGGCCTCAGTGAAGGGATGGGAGAGGAGGGTCCCCCTCAAAAATTAAAGTGAAAACAGGGGTCCTTAGGTTGCTAAAATGTGAGAACAACTAGGCTGGAGCATAATTTCAACATAAATAGATTTTGCCTGCGATATCACCCGTACTTATATCTCACACTGATTGTGCATCTTGACAAGCCATGTGCTTTTTGTGGATCTGCACATGCTACCCTTTATGGATAAATATCCAGTCAGATGGGAGCTTGGCATAACAACTTTGTCAGACTGGAAGTGAGATTTGCTTGCAAAGAAACAGGGGAACCATTGCTAAAGGTTCTCTGTGTCTCAGATTCCCAGAATGATGACATTCCCTGTATGCACTTAGCTCAGGTACTATGGGCATTTCATATGGAGATTTAAAGTCTATAGAGACCCTCTATCAAGCTGCATGGCAGCTTTGGGGTAGAACCAACATTGTCTTAGATGAGTGAGCTGGCTAGCATATTCCACAGGAAACAGGAGTGGAGTTAGTTTCCCCAACTCTCCAGCTTGGCTGTGTCACCTTTCACCTCCTGCATTGAGCAGAGAAGCTACTGCACTGTTTTGTTCATTAGCACATGCCAAAAAGCAGGAACCTGTACAATACAGTGGAAGGGAACAATCAGTTCTTTCTAATCAGCTTTAGGGAAAAAAGAGTGGGTTAGTTAGAGAGACAAAGGGACCCTCATACAAATCTTCATTGGATTTCAGACTAGTGATGCAGCAAGAAGGTTACAAAATATATAGCTCATACATACTGTCAGGCAGTATCTACATTTTCCAAGCATTACATAATACAGGTTGATCCTCTCTTGTCTAGTATCAGAGGGGTAGCCGTGTTAGTCTGAATCTGCAAAAGCGGTGAGGAGTCCTGTGGCACCTTATAGACTAACTGAAGTGTTAGAGCATAAGCTTTCGTGGGCAAAGACCCACTTCATAGAATCATATGACTGGAAGGGACCTCGAGAGGTCATCGAGTTCAGCCCCCCGCCCTCAAGGCAGGACCAAGCTCCGTCTACACCATCCCTGACAGATGTCTATCTAACCTGTTCTTAAATATCTCCAGAGAGGGAGATTCCACCACCTCCCTTGGCAATTTATTCCAATATTTGACCACCCTGACAGTTAGGAATTTTTTCCTAATGTCCAATCTAAACCTCCCCTGCTGCACTTTAAGCCCATTACTCCTTGTCCTGTCCTCAGAAACCAAGAGGAACAAATTTTCTCCTTCCTCCTTGTGACACCCTTTTAGATATTTGAAAACCGCTATCATGTCCCCCCTTAATCTTCTTTTTTCCAAACTAAACAAGCCCAGTTCATGAAGCCTGGCTTCATAGGTCATGTTTTCTAGACCTTTAATCATTCTTGTCGCTCTTCTCTGTACCCTTTCCAATTTCTCCACATCTTTCTTGAAATGTGGTGCCCAGAACTGGACACAGTACTCCAGCTGAGGCCTAACTAGTGCAGAGTAGAGCAGCAGAATGACTTCACGAGTTTTGCTTACAACACACCTGTTGATACAACCTAGAATCATATTTTCTTTTTTTGCAACAGCATCACACTGTTGACTCATATTCAACTTGTGGTCCACTATGACCCCTAGATCCCTTTCCGCCATGCTCCTTCCTAGACAGTCGCTTCCCATCTTGTATGTATGGAACTGATTGTTCCTTCCTAAGTGGAGCACTTTGCATTTCTCTTTATTAAACTTCATCCTGTTTACCTCTGACCATTTCTCTAACTTGCTAAGGTCATTTTGAATTATGTCCCTATCCTCCAAAGAAGTTGCAACCCCACCCAGTTTGGTATCATCTGCAAACTTAATAAGCGTACTCTCTATCCCAATATCTACATCATTGATGAAGATATTGAACAGTACAGGTCCCAAAACAGACCCTTGCGGAACTCCACTTGTTATCCCTTTCCAGCAGGATTTAGCACCGTTAACAACAACTCTCTGACTACGGTTATCCAGCCAATTATGCACCCACCTTATCGTGGCCCTATCTAAGTTATATTTGCCTAGTTTATCAATAAGAATATCATGCGAGACCGTATCAAATGCCTTACTAAAGTCTAGGTATATGACATTCACTGCTTCTTCCTTATCCACAAGGCTCGTTATCCTATCAAAGAAAGCTATCAGATTAGTTTGGCATGACTTGTTCTTCACAAACCCATGCTGGCTATTCCCTATCACTTTATTACCTTCCAAGTGTTTGCATATGATTTCCTTAATTACCTGCTCCATTATCTTCCCTGGGACAGACCTTAAACTGATGGGTCTGTAGTTTCCTGGGTTGTTCTTATTCCCCTTTTTATAGGTGGGCACAATATTTGCCCTTTTCCAGTCTTCTGGAATCTCCCCTGTCTTCCATGATTTTTCAAAGATCATAACTAAAGGCTCAGATACCTCCTCTATCAGCTCCATGAGTATCCTGGGATGCATTTCATCAGGACCTGGTGACTTGCTGACATCTAACTTTCCTAAGTGATTTTTAACTTTTTCTTTGTGTATCCTATCTTCTAAACTTACCCTCTCTCTGCTTGTATTCACTACGTTAGGCACACCTCCAGACTTCGTCAGATGCATGTCATCTTGTCTCTTGTCTGGTACCCTCAGGATCAAACCAGAGAATTTGCCAAACCATAGAATATTATCTAGCAGCATTATCAACACTTCCACTGCTACCTGGCCTCTTAGAAGACATTTAGGGGTAAATTAGAGTGAAATAACAGCATAGAACACAGAGCCAGGACTGGTGGCTGTCAAACTTTATGGGACCACGGGAAAATTGGTCACACCCATGAAAAGTGAACATTCCAGCCAACTATAATCGTGGCGGACCATGCAGGGTGCCAGACTAGAGAGGTTCAATCTGTAGTACCAGACATCACTACTAAGAACAAGATAACAATAGGTCAGCTAGCAGTGTGGAATCAGATTGGCATCTATACTATGCCTCAAACTCTGTCCTTCCTGCAGTACACTGATACTACAAAGACCTGCGCAGGTGCTTCACTTTACACACTCGGAGTAGTTGCATCAACTTCAGCACTTGAACAGGGCTACTTGCAGTGCCGAGAGTTGAGCATGTGCATAAAGCTTTGCAGGACTGGGGTCTAAAGGACAGGTTTACAAATTCTCCCACTGAAATCAATGAAGCTGCTTTTGGAGTGAAGCACTACATTCTGAAATTTCACCCTTTGTTTTTGTTCCAATTCACAAATGAAAAGACAACATTTCCCATAGAAAGAAAATTCAAAAATATTCCACTTTAAAATAATCACATTTTCCATGTCTAGCTTTAAGGACAGCAGTTTCCATGGTTTGGAACCTGAACAAAATACATGACTGAGGATTTGATCACTTATTAAAATGCAGTTCAAAAACATGAGCTGTTGTGAAGCCTAGTTCTTCCATCTTGGTTCCACAAGTGTCTTCTGGAGGCACTGAAAAAGCCTGTGACAAACATATCAAACCAAAACAAAACAAAAATAAGAGATGATCTGCACTAAAACTGCAACAAGTCAAGGGCTTCCAATAAAACAGTGTTCCAGCTGGTAGCATATGTGAAATCTTAACTGTGTCCTATATCATGCTAAATAGCCTCGGCTGTCAAACTTGAAGATTACTCCCATTTGCCTCCTAGCAAAATTTCATGATGTCAGTGCAATTGCCATATTTTCACTAATCTCACAAACAGGGTACAACATTAACTTGGGTTTGGGGTAAATAGTTTTCTACATAGCAGAAAAAATAACCCCTCTTCAATTTTAACTTCATATTTTGTGCTCTCTTTCTCTCTCTCTCTCACCACCCCACAGCATAATTTATGAGGTGACAGGAATGTGGCTGTTCGGGAAGCTGTTCTGTAAAGTGTGGATCTCTTTTGATGTCATGTTCTGCACAGCGTCCATTGTCACATTGTGCTTTATCAGTCTGGATAGATATTGCTCTGTGGTGACCCCCTACCATTATTCCACAAGGATGTCACGTGGCAGGTGAGTAGACCTCTCAGAAGATTGTGGGAATGGGGGGGAGGTTTTAGGATGTCAGATGTTCCATCATCAGTCCCAATTCCAGGATTTAACAATTATCCTAAAACATGCTAACAGCATGTGAACAGGTCTAACTCGGAGAGATTGTCACTCCTGCTCTTACATCTCAAATTCAAATCTGAGCATTAACTAAGATAAGGAATTGACAGTGAGAATTATTCAGTGGTTAGCATGCTCGCCTGGGATCTGGGAAAGCCTGGTTTGATTCCCTGCTGTGCCACAGGCTTCTTGCGTAACCATGAGCAAGTCACTTAGTCTGGGGAGGATAGCCCTGCCTACCCTCACCGATGTGTGTTGTGAGGCTAAAGAAAGAGTGTGAGACTGTCAACTACTACTCTAATGGAGCCCATACAAGTACCAAGACACAGGCTGCCAAGTCGTATCCTAAACTAGTATCTATGTAAAAAGATTCCAGGATTGTCGTTCTAAAGCCTAGAATGTCTTCACAGTCAGTGTGAAGCAATGGAACTAGCAACAAGCATGACAGAGGTCTTTTGGTTAGAGCATCACCAGGGTCAGGCACCACTGGGGTTCGCTGGCTGTAATTGTCCCAATTTTTAAGTTCTCAGACATTGACTTGATGAATTACACCCATGCAACATACAGGTACAGTTAAGTCATGTATGCAATCTCAGAGGCAACTCAACTAATCACCATCCTTATTCTACAGCTAATTAACATGCAAAATTTTCATTGGTTGTGAGGGAGACCACAGAAATGGTGAATTAATTAGTCCAATTCACACGCACGCCTGACAACATAAGCATTCAGGTATTAGTTTGTTTATAACCAGAAGATTTACCGGGCGTTGCTTGGGACCTTAACTCAATTTTTCTTTTTTGGAAAACACAATGAAAATGCCCATGCTTCATTTAAATCATTGTTCTGGGGTGGGGCTGTAGCTCAGGAGTTCCGTATGCAGGAAAAGGCCAACCCCAGCCATCTCTCACTGCAGTAGCTTGGGGCCAGGTGAGAAGCACCTCTCCATGGTGCCCAAATCCTTCAGAGATTTTATGCAGATGTGGAACATACTATGACCATTCCAGATGAGCCATTTGCAACCACCACTCAAGATCTGATCCATATTTGATAAGCAACCCTTTCCACCATTTAAAGAGCCCTACTCCTATGCTTCTTTGGTGGAGAATATGTGATAATCCCATGCTGACCGGGCCAGAGTGCACTTCTGTGATTGCACCTTTTGAATTAGGAGCATGTTGCAATGACATGAATGGTAACGGTATAGGCTTGATACATCCCTACAAGCACTGTGGAGTCAGTGTGCTCACCAAATGTATGTTAGGAGGTAACGATGCCACAGTGGGTAGAATTAACATAAGAATGACCATACCGTGTCAGCCTAATTGTCCATCTAGCCTAGCAGCTTGTCTTCTGACAGTGATCACTGTCAAATACTTCAGAGGAAATTATCAGAACCAGGCAATTTAGAGTGATCCATCCTCCATCATACAGTCCCAGTGGCTGGTAGTCAGAGGTGTAGGGACACTCCAGACATGGAGTTACATCCCTGACCAACTTGGAGAATAGGTCCATCAATGGCTATCAGCCATGAACTTTTTTTTAAGCTCATTTATATAATTAGCCTTCGTCACATCCCCTGGCAAGGAGTTCCACAGATTGTGTGGTGGGTGAACTACTTCATTTTATTTATTGTAAATCTACTGCCTATAAATTCCATAAGGTGGCCCCAGGTTCTTGTGTTATGTGAAGGGGCAGACATTGCCTTTTTCATTCTCTCAACTCCAATCACAAATTTATAGACTTCTATCATACACTCCCCATTATCTCTTTTCAAAGTTGAACAGACCCAGTCTCTAATCTCTCCTCATATGAAAACTATTCCGTTCCACTAATCACTGTAATTGCCTCGCTCTGTACCTTTTCCAAATCTAACACACCTTTTTTGAGATGTGATGACTAGAATACTGGATACAGTATTCAAGGTGTGGGCATGGTCATGGATTTATCCTAACCGTCTTAACCCAGCAGTTCCAGCGGTGTGGGAAGTTTTAAGCTCCTACCAGTGTTCCATAGGAGAGGGTTACTAGCTACTGGGATGGTTTGGGTATGTCTGACTTTTAAGATGCCCAGGCCCTGCCCTTTGCAACCAACAAACTAGCTAGATCATTCTGGCAAGATAAAATCTCTAGCTAATAGTAGGGCAGAATGTGACCATTTTTTATGTAAACATTTATAAATGTAGTTGGGAAATTAAGAGTATCTCTGAGGGTCCTGCTAAGATGTGGCAAAGTGTTGCAAAGTGCAAACCCTGACACAGACTGGCTTAATTCTAGGTCTAATCCCAATTATCCAGACTTTGGAAATATTCAAATTTGGATCCAAACATTGTCTCTGAGGCTTCTCTACTGTATACTTACCTCTTCAGAGCAATTCAAAAACATTGACTGATCTCCACAAACATACCTGTGGAGTATCAAAGGATGTTAGTGTTAGTGGCTTTCAAAGGATGATCTCAGAATAACCTGTGCTCCCAAGTTTTTACCTTCCTGATCTTCCATTTGCAGGTGCATTGTGATGACGTGTATCGTGTGGGTATACTCATCCCTCATTTCCTTCCTTCCTGTCATGCAAGGCTGGAATGAGATACCCGGTGTTGATTTTGATGCTGGCAAAGAGTGCATCTTTGTCACCAACTGGACTTTTGCCATTGTAGCTTCTGCCCTGGCGTTTTTTGTCCCTTTCATGATTATGTGCAGTATGTATTTCTTCATCTATCGAGCGTCACGACTCAAGGCCACCCGCATCGTGTCTCAGACCCTCGAAATTCACTACCATCCCAACAGCAAGAGGCAGAACAACCTGCAGCTGGAAAACAAAGCCACCCGGACAATTAGCATCATCATCTCCGTCTTCATATTGTGTTGGCTGCCGTATTTTGTGCTGAATGTCTGGCTAGCTGCCAAAGGTGCTGATTCCACAGGCACAGTCCTAGTCGATGCTTTCAAGATCATAACTTGGTTGGGTTATTGCAATTCTACTATCAATCCCATGCTCTATGCCTTTCTGAATCGGGACTTCCAACGGGCTCTGAAGAAACTGTTCATCTGCAGGCGCCGGTCTCAGGTGGATATCGGAGAAGATATGGTTTCAATAGCCACGTTTTCCAAGACCGCTCAAGATCCAGAGTACAGTATTAAAGTGCCAATGCCTACTGGAGTGCTGAAGAGCAAGCACAAACAATAACTTGTTCTGGGTTACTTGTTGCAGGATGTGACCGATGCAGAGTGTGTGGCAATTTATGCATTTTTTGTGGGGGGGAAGGGCAGAGAATTTATTCATTGATTTTTTTTTTTAAAGATTGCGTGCAAAATTACAAATTTACTTTTATTTTGGCTGTGATTCGGGTGAAATGCAAGTAACAGTGTGACTACAAATTGTCCTCTCCTCTCCCTTTGTGCTGTGAACAAAATTAGTAGTGCTTGCTGAAAGAACAGCAAAGGACCTTGATCTTGCAGCTGAGTGGCCATGGCCAATTTGGTTTGTTTTCCATTAAAAATATTAATTCTATATAAATAGCAAAAAAAAGTTGCCTGTGGATGATTCATCCTTCACATTGAAAAAGTAGGCGTGAAAACATGAATTGTGCTCACCAAGCTCCTTCTAGCTTGGATGTACTCTACAGCTGAGTGTGATATGTGCTACCTCATAGCACTTCACTAATGGCCTGCAAAGGCCATTCACTTGTCCTTCAAATGTTTGTGTTATAAGCTCTACTTTACTTGCACTTTTTCAAGGTGACTGCTCGTGTATAAAGTTAATCATGCACTTTATAGGTCCTACCCTATGAATGAAATTCACTCTGGTGCAGAGGGATGGCCCAAGACGCAGCCTCTAGTGACCTCAACAGTGCATTGGTCTTGTGTTGGCTTTTTACATCATGGTAGATTTCACCTGTCTTCTTCAGAAACACACGTGTAGTATGGAAAGTTTATAAGCCCTGCAACTAAGTCTGAGAGACTTAAAATGAGCAAGTATAGAAAGGTAGGAGTGGCTTTCATGCACATGGATTGTGTGTTTAGTTTGTAAGATAGTATAGTGCTGATTCCAGGCAGTGAAGATCTGTGCTTTTACCACAAGGAGTCTCCTCATGTAATATATAAAAGGAACTTGCTGTGTCCCAGACATTCAGAAGGCTACCCAACCAACTTGACACAACGGGCTGAAGCAAATATGGAAACATTTGTCACTCCATAGAACTTGTGAGGCTTGCAGTTGTGTGAGATGTTCTAAGTGGTTTGCAATTGGCTAAATAAGTCTCAAGACACTGGAGAACCTAGTAAGGGACATTAAGAATCACTTATCACTACAAGGCTATGGAAACCTCGGGTATGGAGTTCAGCAGCTGCGTAACAGTACAACATTAACAGTTGCAGGTGGCGAGAGGAGGGATTTACCAGAGTTGGAATGTGGCCAGAGAGTGTATAACAAAATCTCTCTGCTGATGAGGGATGAAGTATTTTGGGGCTCAGGTGTGGCTGACAGAAACTCCGCCACAGGGGACTTCACCAGGAGCTGAGTAAGGTGTGTGTGTTTGGGGGTGGGTGGCACCTTGGATGGAAGGGACAGGAGTGTAACCTCCCCCACCCAGCCCTCAGCACCGCCTCAAGTACACCACACAGGGCTCCAGCAGCAATTTAAAGGGCTCAGGGCTCTGGCTGCTGCTGTGGTAGTGGCAGCCTGGAGCCCCAAACCCATTTAAATTGCCAGGCACTGGGGCAACTGGCCCCTCTCCTCCCCCTAGTCAGTCTGACTGTGAAACTAGGTAAATCTCTCAAGGCAGGCAACACATCTGATCCCTCCTGTTTTGACTCTGCTATAGTCTGGTTCCAGAATACCCTCAATCCCACTGCATTTTTCAAACAAAGCAGCTTCCTGAAGGCAATCTAGCCACTCACCATCCAGAACATTTCCACTGGCTGGAAACCAAAGTTCCCTCTAAGTTTTTCCATCCACGTGCAGAATAAGTTTGATCATGTGCACCAATGCACATGCAGGTGGGCACCACCAGTAGAAGCACTGGCTGCTGGCTGTGGATGCTCTGCTAATCAGCTGGTTGGCCACCCAAGCACACAGCTTACAGGGAATATTGCTTTACACCACAAAGAAGGACCTTTCAGGGTACGTCCACACTGCAATTAAACACATGCATTGTCAGCTACTCAGGATATGGGGCTGCTTAATTATGGTGCAGATGCTCAACCTGAGCTCTGAGACCTTCCCCACTTGCAGGGTCCCAGAGCATGGGTTCCAGCCCAAGTCTGAATGTCTACACCACAATTTTAGACTCTCCAAGCCCAGCAAGTGCGAGACAGTGACAATGGCCAGCTGCAAATGTTTAACTGCGGTGTGGATACATCCTTACAGCCTGCTGTTACCATGGCATAAAACGGCACAACTTCAGTCAGACGCTGCTGTCACCTGGATTCAGGTACAGACCTTTGACATCCATATTGTCTGCAGTATACCAACCTGACTCACTGAGAGTCTAACTATAGAGGCATTTTGTGGAATAGGGCAGGGGTTAAAGAGATGGAAAAGGTCCTTATCAAGGAGGAAGACTTCAAAAGATACCAGACAACCCTGTGAGTTACTGGAGTACAGAAAAAAAGCATCCAAACAAAAAGTATTTTTAGTATTAAAATTACTTCTCGCCTTCCATAACAAGCCTAAAAGCTTTTTCTTCAAACTTCCCCAATACACTCATCTCTCGATTAAGACCAGTCTTCAGAAATTTCAGGACAAAGGGAAATTCTCCTGAAAGTCTCAGTGTCCATCTCTGTCTCATGTAGCTCCTTGATCAGCCGATATTTTAGCACAGTTCAAAGTCCCATCTCAGTCTTAGAAGTTAACAAGAATCAAACTTGTCACAATGCAGACTATAAAATTAAATTTGGCACAAAAAATAAAACAAGTTGGAAGATGGGCTTTTCCGTCTCCCTCAGACCATGCAACCTGCCATCTGGGTTGCTTATCACGCATAGTTTTTGTTTTTAAAGCAAGGCACTATAAAGCTTTCAATAAAAAACTTTATTAAATCATTTAGACTTGAAAGAAGTCACAATAATTAATGCACTTCAACAGTATCAAGTGCATTCTGTACACTACCAACCCAAATGGATTGATTCTGCATTTTATAAATAAAAATGAACATATTTACAATGAACAATAAAGGCTTAGTATTAGGCAGTTAAATTAGCAGATTATACAAATGCCTACAGTTGATTTAGAAAAGTACAAATCTACAAGATTACATAATTTCCTTATGACTTAATTGAAAAATTGCAGAATTTCAAGATTTTGATAGATGCTTAATTTTTTACTATGGCTCTTCATAACAGTATCTATAACCTTTTTTTGTTAATTTGGAGGGGGAAGGTCATAAAAAACCTTCTTTTGTCCTCTACAGGATGTACAAAATGCATTCCCTAAAATCTACTATGGTGTGGCAATACAAGCCACCAGTTCTTCTAAAGACGGGCTATGCCTAGTGACCCTATGTACACCTGTGATACTTTCACTTTTGAAATAGTGCAGATTCCCACTTTACCCACCAGGGACAAAAACGGAGTCATGATTTTTCAAAGTTTCAAGATCACCTTCATTTCTTCAGAGAGCAAGTGATCTGGAAATATATTCACGAGGCTTAGAGACTAATTTGTTCTATAAAAATACAGTATTTTAATTCTATTTACATATTACATCTCTTTCCAGTTTCCCCACACTGCTAAAATTTGCTGTATCCAAACAAATGTAAACCGTGTGCTAGACTAATAAACCTATGAGAATCAAGGTAGAAAGAGCAAGGAAATGCAAAAAGTTTAGTTACTGGCTTTCATCTGGTCATCTAAAAATAGTGAACAAGTTTAACTGAATTCCATACAACATGTTTTCTACATAATGTGAGAAATAGAGAATAACTGTTTCAGAGATCAACGTTCTGTAATAGAGGATCCAGCCTGCTGAATAATCACCTTGATCTCTTGAGTATACTCAGGATAATTGTGCCCAATTATTTGCTTGGTTGTCTTGAATGTTTAATTCCAGAGGAACTCATTGTCCGTGACCTCTGCCTAAGCATTGATTTTGCTGGGAGTTCTAAGTCTTCAAATAAAGGATTTTCTATGATGTCTTCTGCCTCTGGTCTTTCAGTGGGACTTGGAGAGAGCATGTGCTTCACCATAGTGTACTACAAGAAAACAAAAAGATGTGCTATGTGACATTTCAGACAGCAAAATTATTTTCAAATGGCTTTGTTACTTCGTGTAACAACTTTAGTTTTGGATACCTGAACGAGTAGGCACCCCAAAATGTTTTTCTAGCAATTTTGTTCATTAATCCTTCGGCACAGAAGCCTAAAACCAGATTGACCCTTGGGTCTAAAGGATGGAAGCCCATTTGTCCAGTGAAATCTGGTCCAAGTTCTTTTATTAAAACAGAAGGGGCAAATAATAATTGCACATTTATAAACCCTGCAAATTCTTAGGCCAAGTTTCCCTTAAGTGTGCACTTAATTAAGATTTAAGGAACTACCGATAGCTAGTCTTAAAAGAAACCTCAATCTGTCAAAGCATGATATAGGTAGATACACCTAAAGCAAGTATTTTAAATAGTTAAAACTAAGTATTTACTGTACCTTCAAGAGAGAAATAAAAAATGTTTAATCTCACTTCAGCTCAGTACTCCCTGCAGATCTCAGCCCTAGAAGTCAGGCTGAAGCAGCCAGGAAGGGAACTGGAAATGAGACTTGCCACTTCTCATGAAGGTGTTTTGCAGATAAGTCCCATTTTCAGCTGAAGTTATTCTACTTCTTTAGAGGAAGACAGATTTGACAGCCCCAACATATGCCATGTGATGCTCCCCCATGATTTTTTTTGCTTACACAATTTTCCCCTTAAAAAGATCCAACTCTCACTGGATTCCCAAGGAGGTGTGTGAGAATTAACCTGCAGCCCAAGTGCCAGATATCTAGAACTCTGTTTTCTGCATTATAGATTTCTGCAATATAGATTTAAAATACAAGACAACCGGGAGCTCGCATTCGGGATGTCACTGAGAGGCTTAGCAAGCTGATCAAACCTTCAGATCGCTACCCCTTCCTGCTTCTCCATGTAGGAACGAATGATACGGCCAAGAATGACCTTGAGCGGGTTGCTGCGGATTATGTAGCGCTGGGAAGAAGGATCCAAGACTTTGGAGCGCAAGTGGTGTTCTCGTCCATCCTCCCTGTTGAAGGGAAAGGACTGGGCAGGGATCGTCGAATTGAGGACGTAAATGCGTGGTTGCGCAGGTGGTGTCGCAGAGAGGGCTTTGGTTTCTTCGACCATGGGACTCTGTTCCGGGCGGAAGGATTGTTAGGAAGAGATGGGATCCACCTAACGAAGAGAGGAAGGAGCATCTTCGCGGGCAGGCTTGCGAACCTAGTGAGGAGGGCTTTAAACTAGGTTCGTCGGGGGACGGTGACCAAAACCCTGAGGGGAGTGGGAAAGTCAGATACCGGGAAGAAATGCATAGAGCAAGGAGCGAGAAAGGAGGACCCATGTTTCGAATGGAGAAGATAGGACGATCAACTGGTTACCTGAAGTGTTTGTACACTAATGCGAGAAGCCTGGGCAACAAGCAGGAAGAACTGGAGGCCCTGGCCCAGACCAAGAAATATGATTTAATTGGGATAACAGAGACTTGGTGGGATGACTCGCATGACTGGAGCGCTGTCATGGAAGGGTATAGATTGTTCAGGAAGAATAGGCAGGGGAGAAAAGGAGGAGGAGTTGCACTATATGTAAGAGAGCACTATGATTGCTCTGAACTCCAGTATAAAGAGGGAGAAAAACTTGTTGAAAGTCTATGGGTCAGGTTTAAAGGAGCAAACAGCAGTGATGTTGTGGTTGGTGTCTGCTACAGGCCACCGAACCAGGTGGATGAGGTAGATGAGGCTTTCTTCGAACAACTGAGCGAAGCTTCCAGATCGCAGGCCCTGGTTCTCATGGGGGACTTTAATCACCCTGACATCTGTTGGGAAACCAATACGGCAGTACACAGGCAATCCAGGAAGTTTTTGGAGAATGTTGGGGATAACTTCTTGGTACAAGTGCTGAGGGATCCGACCAGGGGCCGTGCACAGCTTGACCTTCTCCTCACAAACAGGGAGGAACTAATAGGGGACGTAGAGGTGGGTGACAACCTGGGAAGCAGTGATCATGAGATGGTAGATTTCAGGATCCTGACCAAAGGAAGGAAAGAGAGTAGTAAAATACACACCTTGGACTTCAAAAAAGCAGATTTTGACTCCCTCAGAGATCTGATGGAAAGAATCCCCTGGGATGTTAACATGAAGGGGAAAGGAGTCCAGGACAGCTGGCAGTATTTTAAAGAAGCATTATTGAAGGCACAGAAAGAAACCATCCCGACACGTAGCAAGAGAGGCAAACCTGGTAGGAGACCGGATTGGCTTACAGGGGAAATCCTTGGTGTACTTAAGCACAAAAAGGAAGCTTACAGAAAGTGGAAACTTGGACAAATGACTAGGGAGGAGCTTAAATGTATAGTTCGAGAATGCCGGGGGGTTATCAGGAAGGCGAAAGCGCAAATGGAGTTGCGACTGGCTAAGGATGTGAAGGATAACAAGAAAGGTTTCTACAGGCATGTCAACAAGAAGAAGGTGATCAGAGAGGGTGTGCAGTCCCTAATGGATGAAGGAGGTAACCTAGTGACAGAGGATGTGGGGAAAGCTGAAGTACTCAATGCTTTCTTTGCCTCTGTATTCACGGACAAGGTCGGCTCCTGGACTTCTGTGCTAAGCGACACAAGATGGGAAGAAGATGGACAGCCCTTGGTGGGTAAAGAACAGGTTAGGAACTATTTAGAAAAACTAAACGTACACAAATCCATGGGTCCAGACTTAATGCACCCAAGGGTACTGAAGGAGTTGGCAAATGTCATTGAGGAGCCTTTGGCCATTATCTTTGAAAAGTCGTGGAGATCGGGCGAAATCCCGGATGATTGGAAAAAGGCAAATGTAGTGCCCATCTTCAAAAAAGGGAAGAAGGACGATCCAGGGAACTATAGGCCGGTCAGTCTTACCTCGGTTCCTGGAAAAATCATGGAAGGGATCATAAAGGAATCCATTTTGAGACACTTGAATGAGAGGAAAGTGATCAGGAATAGTCAGCATGGATTCACAAAGGGCAAGTCGTGCTTGACCAATCTGATTAGCTTCTATGATGAGGTAACTGGCTCAGTGGACATGGGAAAGTCAGTGGATGTTATATACCTTGACTTTAGCAAGGCTTTTGATACGGTCTCCCACAATATTCTTGCCAGCAAGTTAAGGGAATGCGGATTGGATAAATGGACGGTAAGATGGATAGAAAGATGGCTAGAAGGCCGGGCCCAGCGGGTAGTGATCAACGGTTCGATGTCAGGATGGAGGTCGGTTTCTAGTGGAGTGCCCCAAGGTTCGGTTCTAGGACCGGTTTTGTTCAATATCTTTATTAATGACCTGGATGAGGGGATAGATTGCACCCTCAGCAAGTTTGCAGATGACACTAAGCTAGGGGGAGAGGTAGATACGCTTAAGGGCAGAGATAGGGTCCAGAGTGACTTGGACAAATTGGAGGATTGGGCCACTAGAAATCTCATGAGATTCAACAAAGACAAGTGTAGAGTCCTGCACTTGGGACGGAAGAATCCCAAGCATAGTTACAGGCTGGGGACCAACCAGTTAAGTAGTAGTTCTGCAGAAAAGGACCTGGGGGTTACAGTGGATGAGAAGCTAGATATGAGTCAACAGTGTGCCCTTGTAGCCAAGAAGGCTAATGGCATATTAGGATGCATTAAGAGGAGCATTGCCAGCAGATCCAGAGATGTCATTATTCCCCTTTATTCGGCTTTGGTGAGGCCACATCTGGAGTACTGTGTCCAGTTCTGGGCCCCCCACTACAAAAAGGATGCGGACGCATTGGAGAGGGTCCAGCGGAGGGCAACCAAAATGATTAGGGGTCTGGAGCATATGACCTACGAGGAGAGGCTGAGGGACTTGGGTCTGTTTAGTCTGCAGAAGCGAAGAATGAGGGGGGACTTGATAGCAGCCTTCAACTTCCTGAAGGGAGGTTCCAAAGAGGATGGAGAGAGGCTGTTCTCAGTAGTGACAGATGGCAGAACAAGGAGCAATGGTCTCAAGTTGTGGTGGGAGAGGTCCAGATTGGATATTAGGAAAAACTATTTTACTAGGAGGGTAGTGAAGCATTGGAATGGGTTACCTAGGGAAGTAGTGGAGTCTCCATCCCTAGAGGTATTTAAGTCTCGGCTTGACAAAGCCCTGGCCGGGTTGATTTAGATGGGATTGGTCCTGCCTAGAGCGGAGGGCTGGACTTGACGACCTTCTGAGGTCTCTTCCAGTTCTGATTCTATGATAAGGGGATGGTTGGATGAAATAACATGATCTTGGTAACTAATTGACCATTCATTTCCAGTTGGAAATAGGTCAATGGAGGGATGATAGGAGTTGCTATAGGGAACTTTCTGGGTGTCTGGCTGGTGAGTCTTGCCCACATGCTCAGGGTTTAGCTGATCGCCATATTTGGGGTCAGGAAGGAATTTTCCTCCAGGGTAGATTGGCAGAGGCCCTGGAGGTTTTTCGCCTTCCTCTGTAGCATTGGGCACAGATCACAGCTGAAGGACTCTCTGCATGTTGGGGCCTTCAAAGTATTGGAAGGCTTCAATATCTGAGACATAGGTGAGAGGATTATTCTAAGAGGGGTGGGCGAGATTCTGTGGCCTGCACGGTGCAGGGGGTCAGACTAGATGATCATAATGGTCCCTTCTGACCTTAAAGTCTATGAGTCTATGAGTCTATGAGGAGGATGGGATGAATGGGAAAAGAAATCTGTTTAGGTGCATGCTCCAACATTAGCAAAGTCACAGCAATTAGACTACAGTAAAACTCCATTGGTCCAGCATCCAATGCTCCGGCATTCCTGATGGTCCAGCACCATCAGGAACCCGGAAGTGCTCTGGCTGCCGGACAACTGGAGCTGCTCTGCGCCAGACTTCCCCGATTCAGCCGCTGCTGAAACTGACCAGCAACTGAATCGGAGAAGCTGGGGGCAGAGCAGCTGGGGTGCTGCCGTGTTGGTCCTGTAGTGCTGCCCCTCAGGGCTGCGGGACCAACCACAGCACCCCAGTTGTTCTTGCGGACGCCTGGGGAAGAGCAGCTGGAGTGCTGCTGGGTTGGTCCAGTAGCGCCAAGGAGCGGCGCTACAGGACCAACCCGGCAGCACCCCAACTGCTCTGCCCCAGGCGTCCCCAATTCAGCCGTTGCTGAAACTGACCAGCAGCAGCTGAATCAGGCCTGAGGCAGAGCCGGACTATCAGAAGGGGGAGCTATGAAGGGTCTGGAGTGGCATTCCCCACCCCCCACCCCAGGCCCCTCATAGCCCCCTCTTCCGATAGTCTGGCATATCTGATAATCTGGCACCCCTTGGGTCCTGAAGGTGCCAGATTATCGGAAGTTTACTGTACACAGGAAAAGGTATCAATCTACAATTTTTTTAGTGATTTAAAAATCACTACTCCTTATTTAATAGATACAGCAGAGTACCTGAAATAGGAATTGGGTTTAAAAACATAACAGCTAAGACTATTTTTTGTCTTTGCTACCAGGTATTTTAGTTACTTTATAATATAGAACTAATATATTTACCTCCTGTGCATATTTTTGAGTAAACAATGGTGGAAACTTCAAACTTCTTACTTCACTTAATGTCTGTAATAATATCAAAAAGGGGTCATTAAACATCTTGCCCATTGAATTATTGTTCTCAAAGTTAAGATACTAAGTTATCAAAAAACATTATACACATAAATTATTCCTGACCGAATTTTAGAATACTTTTAGTACTGCTGACAAACAAGAGAAAAAGTGTAGCGTTTATTAAGACTTACATAATAGTTTAGAATTACTATGCACTTCAATGCACATGGAGGTCACGGTTTCTTATGGGTCACAGTTTGCACTCGGACACATGACAGAAGAGCTGGAGTTTGTAATACTAAGAAACCTAGCCACTTCCCCACAGTAATGCTTTTCTGGTCCAGCTTAATACAGTAAAATCTGTGTTATCTGGCACGCCCAGGGATTAGGGCGTGTCGGTAACCTACAAATTCTGGTTATCTGAAGGGGGGGGGCAGGAGCTGGGATGTGGCCTGCTAAGGGGGCCACGAGCTGTGGGGGACAAATGGGCCGGGATAAAGCCTGGTGGGGGGGAAGTGTAAGTGCGGGGGGGGGGGGGAAGGAGTGGGGTCAGGAGGCAGAGATGGCCTGCTGGGGGGGCAGGAGCTGCAGGGGGAGCAGAGATGCTTGCTTCCAGCTACTGTTTGCCCCTCTCCCAGGTACATGCTGCATATATGTCTTGAGGAGCGGCCTGGCACTTAAAGGTCCAGTTTTCTTTCTTTTTTTTTTTTTAGTATTTGCTTTTCCCGGCATCAGAAATTTGAGGCTTTCTACAGTTTTCTGGATGCTCAAGTTCCGGATAGCGCAGGTTTTACTGTACTGTTCACAGAGCAATATTATGGAGCGTGTACTGCTTGGGACACTTGGAATTATCTGTATTTCTCCTAGGACATTCTAAGTTAAGATAATTGGTTACATCTTGTCGAGCCAAATGGACACTCACACCTACTTCATGTTTATGGACTAATGAACAAATTGATTAATAGTTTCAAAGAATTCATTAGAAACCTGCCTTTTATCTCTATTAAAGTCTATGTTCACTTCATACAGAATGTGCTGGCTCCCTCTAGTGGAAAGACTTTCCCCATTCTAACTATACAGTTACAAATTATTATTAGCAGAAGAACAGTCAACTTAAATCACCTAATTAATAGTAACCCATGACCCACTTGAGCATGCCTGAGAAAGCAGAAGATGCAGCAACTTGAACACAAAATCTTAAACTTAGTCAAATGCTGCTATCCAGGAATCACCCCGGTAAGCCATGCTTCTGGGTGGTGGCTGTCATTCTATCACTGCCAGGAAATGAAGTTTCATGGAAAAGGGTGCTGACATCTTGGGATTACACAGGGAGTTTTCTGAAGAATCCTGCTCTCTTTGTAAGGCTAATTAGATCAGCATTTGGTGTTTTAATTTAAAAGTAACCTGCAGTCCTGCAACCTCACATCTACCTGAGCCCTGCTGCTTGGATGGGGCAGAAGAGGCCTTCACACTCCGAGGCTGCGTCTACACTGGCGCGATCTTGCGCCAAAGCGGCCGCTCTTGCACAAAAACTTGCTGCCTGTCTACACTGGCTGTGTGTTCTTGTGCAAGTAAACTGACGTTCTACTATATAAAATCAGGGCTTCTTGCGCAAGGACTATGACGCTCCCGCTCAGGAATAAGCCCTTTTGCACAACTGTTCTTGTGCAAGATGCCAGTGTAGATAGGCAACATGAATTTCTTGTGCAAGAAAGCCCTATGGTTAAAAAGGCCATCAGAGCTTTCTTGCACAAGAGAGCATCTACACTGGCAAGGATGCTCTTGCGCAAAAGCACATGCCAGTGTAGACGCTCTCTTGCACAACTACTTTAATGCAAGAACTCTTGCGCTAAAGAGTTTTTGCGCAAGATCATGCCAGTGTAGACGTAGCCTAAGTCATCAGTTTTCAGTTCCTTGTCTGTTGCCCAGGTTTTATTGGGGGTAAGGCACTACTGTCTAGCTAACAGGTCAGGGAGAGGCGTCTTATTTTTGGCTACTAGTGTTCAGTCATGTTCAAAGGGCCACTTGAACAGCCTTTCCTTGGCAGCAAGACAGGTGAGTGGGAGCTAGTTCATAGGGGAGAACTTGAGCACAGGATTAATTAAAATGCCATTCTGATCAGGATTATCTGAAGTCAAGGACAGATCACGCACACACACACCCACTGAAGAAAATACAATGAAAACAAAAAAAAACAAGGGAGAGCTCTTCTCAGGATAGAGATTGTCTCTAAGCCCCAGGAGTCTGACTCCTCCACTTACTGCATGGCAAGCTGGGGAATTAATCTTGAGCACCCCAGTTTGCCATGCGCTAAGTGCCTATGTGGCTCCTGCTGCCATGCACTAACAGTTCTGTAAGGTGCTTTCATGGAGCACTGCAGATTTACAACTTGGCTTTCCATTAATGGAATTGCTGGACAGACAAGCTATAGAGGTGGAACCGTGGATGCAACGTGATTTAGGGTCTTGTTCCTAGGACCGACTTGTTTGCTCCTGCATACATGGCAGAAAGTGGACAATGATCATGTTCATTCACTCTATGGGCTTCCTGACTGAGAACAAGGGAAGTTTCAGGGGAAAATGTGTCCCAGTAAATTTAATGTCACTATTTCATATTGAAAAGTAGAATTAGAAGTGGCTTTGGCCACAAGTAACTCAAGTGGCATATAATTACCATTGCTCTCCTGGGAGCATGCATGTGTGAGAGAGATTATATATTATAAAAAAACCATAAACCCTCACAACTTTACTCAATGGAGTGCATTATTGCAATAGACGTGATGCTTTCAGGTCAGACCTACGCTCCAGGGCAGATCTCATAGAAAATTTCAGCTATGCCAAAACAGTTCATGTCACAAAAATAATTTAAGACTACCACACGTGTCAATATATAACCTTGGTGGAAACGACCACCTGACCTTGCCTACGCAGACCTTTACCAGTAAATACAGGAAAGGCTCTCCGTGGCCCTCTTTCTGCTGTGAATGAATTCTCAAGGATCAAGGAAGGGTGTTAGTGTATTTTTCTAAAACAGATTTTCTTAGCAGGACATTTAAGTGGGACTTATGATACAACAGATTGTAGCAGGCAAAAAAAATTAACCACTCCCAATCCATGGTTAATACAACCTATGAACAATGAAGAGTCACCCAGTTGCTGGAGAAGTAGGCAAAGCTACTTTAATATTAGAGTCTGCTCTGACTAGACATCAAAAAGAAAACCATCAGAAACCTTCCCTGGGAATTTTGGAGGAAGGGGAGAAGGAGGAGAGAGAAAACCAGAGGGGAGAAAGGAAGAAAGGTAACCAGTAGTCAACGGATCCAAGAATTGGGTTGCAACTCAACAGCTATCATTTGATCTTTGGGTTGTGCTAAATTCTAGTTCTATAGCTTCCCCTTCGATGGCTTTACACCACCACACCTGTCATGAAGAAATGAAGGCCTCATAATGCAGTTGCCCATATTTGCTCTGCTGTGCAAGTCCTGCATACTGCTCCATGACACTCAGCTGGGAGGGTGACACAGAAACATTTTTTTATTATACTGCAGCCAATTCGGTCACATCTTACTGCTATATCATAATAACCTCTTACAAAATATTTGATAATCCACTTTCAAACAGTACATTTAACCAGAAATGGGGGAACCGAGAATAGTATTTCTGCATAAATGCATACCTACCCTGACCCTCTCCATCTGAGTACTAAAGGGATAAAGCAGCTCAAACAGAATCAGTCCCAATGAGAAGATATCCACTTTGTGTGAATACGTGTTCCCATAAATCTAGAAAATACAAAATTAGGTGGTTACTTGCAGAATTATGTCAGGATGCATCTGTGCATGTGAAATCACTATGGACAACACAAACCAGCATTTAGTTAAACACACACAATCAGTTCTATATAGGGCTGAAGAGGGTGATTCATCAGGTACTATATTCAAATATTCAGATTTTATCTACCTGTCCCTATTATAAGAAGAAAAAGAAATAGTCTTTGCTCAGCAGCACCATTTAATTTTTACAAGTAACCTGTTCATAAGTTTACTGAAAATGCCAATATCAGATTTCCATTCCTACTGACAATTTAATAAGATGAGCAGCACAAAAACCTGAACAGATTTCTGATCACCTGAAGTTACAATCCTCCTCACCAATAAACAGATCAAGGTTCTACATCCTGGGAACCTGCTATATATTGGCCAGGAGCGAGGTCATTATTACCTTCAACTCCTAGGTGGGATTTTCAGTGGGGCCTCAATATGGTTTCCGCTTATATTCATGCAATTTTTCATGTGCACTTTTCCAGCACTACCACCTGCTGTGCAGTTGGTTTTCTGCTTGTGTGAACTCTGTCACCTGTATCTACAGACGTCAGTGCTGGAAAGATGAGTGTACAGGTATGTATACAAGTAGATGTTGAACTCCAATACACCATGCATGCCATGAAGTTGACTCAATTTTCTGGTAGTCAAAAATAAATTAAATAAACTTTAACAAGACACTATTAATACTTTACAAGACACTGGAGATATTTAAGAGTAGATTAGATAAATGTCTATCCGAGATGGTCTACAAAGTACTGGGTCCTGCCATGAGGGCAGGGGACTGGACTCTGTGACCTCTCAAGGTCCCTTCCAGTCCTAGTATTCTATGATTCTATGACTATATTTTTTTAAAGACAAGAAAAGGACTAAATCCATTCATGACACTGCACTGTGCAAGAGAAAAATCTCACCTGTTCTGGACTCATGTACAGTTTGGTCCCAACTTGTCCTGTGTGTCTGGCATAAGCTGGCATTGGAGTAAGAACGGATTCTTCCTCCTCATCTTGGTCCATAGCAGTTACCAAGCCAAAGTCCCCTATCTTTACAATGTCATCAACTGTGAAAAATATATTGGAAGGCTGGAAAGCCAATTAGATGAGAAAAACACAAATTACAAACATGAAAAAGGTCTTTAGCTCCCTATCTACAGCAATTAATTCAGGTAGACTACATTAAAGGTGAACTGCAAAATGAAGATCAATTTACTTAGCAGAGCATACTGAGAATCCCAGCTACTCAGGCAAAAAGCATTCAACATTAGCTGAAATCTCATTTTCTTTAAATCCCTTTAGCTCAAAGTCATTTGAGGAGCTGAACACACTTCACAAGTATCTATTATCAACACCTCTATGAGCGAAATATTTCTGGAGTAAGATTGGGGACAACTAATGGTGCATCCAAACTGCACACTTATTTTATTGGCATGTAGTGTGCCTTCCCAAGGAGCTCCCGCAGCATGGGCATAAATAGCAGTGCAGACAGTGAAATCTCCTGCTTGGATGAGTCAAAATATGCCTGAAGTCTGCGAGTATGTACTCAGGCATGGATTCAACACAGTACTTACTTGCTCAAGCAGTGTCTCCCTGTCTACCCTGCTATTTTTAGCAGTGGAGTGTCCTGCTGCCTCCCTTCCCCACAAGGAAAGACACTGGTGGGGGAAAGGTTCTGGCAAGCAGTGGGAGCTGCCGAAATCTCACACTGATATGTAGCTACACACACCAGCGTGAACACTGCCTGCTTTTACTGTGGCATGCAGCCTGCCATACCCTGCACACTGCCAGAATTAAGGTACACTGTAGACGTAGCCTGAGTCACAGAGCTCCTGATTCTCCCTTGATAGCATGTCTGGGTCAGGAATTGCATCACAAATCAGTGGCTGCGTCAGGAATTGGAAGCCTGTAGTCCTGACTCCCAGTTCCCTACTCTGACACACACATACACCCCTTCCCCCCCATACTTTCATCTGGGTAGTTTTGACCTAGATTTCAGCAACCCTCTTAACCGCATTACACTTACAAACATCATGGAAAGTTGAGAATTAAGTCCTGCTTTCCTACTGGCAGTATGCTGATTTTAATGGGAAGACCAGTATATCCACAATGGAACAAGGTAATTCCTAATTTAAAACCTAATACTTCCACGGTTTGTGAATGCAGTAGTGAACTACTAGTCTCAGCTTTGCCTCAGCCCCTGCTTAGTAAAACACAATCACTAGCAACAGCTATCGAAATGCAATGATCTCACAAAGAGCAGCACAGGAATGCCTAATAGCTTTTGAAACATAACTTTTTGTTGTGGATCTTTATCTATATGCACAATGCTGCACTCAGAGAAGATCTGTATAACTGGTTATTTCTAAATAACGTACTGTGAGTCTATTCTGTTTGGTCCGTGCCTTCAAAACTTCCTTCTGACATGCTCACAACAGACACGGGCTACTCTTCTGTTAACCCATGTATTCAACACATGAAAGGAGTTATTTTAATGGAGGACAGTTGGATTTCAAGAAAGGGACTAGAAGAAGCAAGGATAGAGGAGATCTCAGGAATGGGGTTATGTGAAGAGATGGCTAGAGGGAGCTGAGTTCTGAAGAGAGTAAGTAGATTTCCTCATCACTAGATAGGAAGTGCTTTGTTAATTCAGTAATCATCACTCCCAGGGCTGGTAAATGCAGCCTCAGGGTTTGTTTCCTAAAATGAATACCCTGTCCTTGAGTTTTAGCGCAGGATAATTACCACCTTGCGAATGTACAGCATCCTCAATCTACAAAGGTATTTATATGGCCCTCATCACCAGTCTATGAACACCTGTCAACTGAAGTGAATGGGCTCCCCCAACTTTCTCTTCCTGTACGTGAGGTATCAAAAATACGTATTTCAGACAGTAGTATGGAACAATGGGCACAGATTCCTCCACTAGTAATTTAGATACCACAGTTGAAGGATTTTTCCAGCTTACGGACATGCAGGAATCTGAAGACAAGATCATACTTCCTCGTCCAATACAATGAAAAGGAAGAAAACATTATGGATGGGGAGAGGGAGGGATTCTAAAAGGAAGGGGGAATTGGACCCTTAACAACTGATTTTATTAACATGGCTCAATCCCTTCTAATGAAATCTAAATGTGACATCTCTCACCAATTTAGAAAATAGCATAAATTCCTTTTACCTTGAACCAAGGCCAGCTCTGATCAATATGAGCCTTAAATACCTGTATTTACAATGAACAGTTCTGCAATTACACAGTCACTACCTGTAACTGTGGGTACAAATTTAAAACCTCTTAGATAAACCACAACAATAGGTTAAGATTTGTTCCAGTACGTTTCAAGAACCACAGTAAAGTGAATAAACTAGCTTGTTGATTCTACCAAGAAAACTAATAAGCTTCCTTGTAAAATAGAATCCAGAGTTGCAAGATACAGCTTTTAGACATTCTTTATATATACTCTCAGGTTTTTTGGGTAAATAAAGTGGTCTGTTCAATGACATACCAATAATGCTTGTCATACTAAGCAAGAATTTAGAAACAGGAGAGATTTAGAATATTTTGTCCACCTCCTTGCCAGTGTCTGTAAAATTTTAAGGAGGTCCCTGAAAGATTCCAACTCAACTGCTGGTTTAGAGAGCAGAGCTTCAACTCAATTTCTGCAGAGCTTCAGTTATCTTGTACTGGAGAATCAGTGCAAACACTGATCTCAATGAAAAGTTCTGCAAAAGCTATAAGATATCTATAGTGTTATTATTAGGGATGTCAACATGTAGACGACTACACGATTAACCAATAAGCCTGAGTTTATCGGTTAATCTTGTCAACTACACACATTCCCATCTCCCCCCTGACTTGCTGCCTCTGTATCTGCATCTGAAAATTATCCGATTTTATTTCTTGGGATTAACATTTCTCTGATTCTTGGTTTAAAAAAAAAAAAATCAGTATAAAAAAAGTTTGCTGGTCCCAAAAATATTTTGACTGGTTCCAAGTGTTTCTAACTCCTGGCAAATTTTTTGCTGTTGTAACTGAATTTCAATTAGGTCTGTAAAATGTTGGTAGTTTCACAAACCTTAACATTCTTCGCAATTGTCTCAATCTAATTAGATATTTCAGTTCCTTGCTTCAGTTGAGGTCAAATACTTACTTCCATGTTTGAGGAGCTATAAACATTGCAGATAAGTGGTGGGTGAGGGGGAAATAGTGGACTTTATCTTGTTCTTCCAAATTCAATATTTGCTCCACTTAATTAGGCAATGACAGCTCCTCAAACGAAAAGGACTTACCTCTGGTGTTAGCAGTTTTTTAGAATTCATTGGGAGAAGGATCCCCAGAGTGAAGTAAAATTATACCTAAGTTTTTATATGCATCAGCAAATACTGGTGTTGTAAAATAACGATTCTAACACTAGAAATTCTAGAGCTAGCAGCCACTAAAGTCAGTTCAGAATTTCAGTGAAGGGGGAAGGATACAGTGGGAAATTAAAATGATCCAATTTTAAATGTGAGACCTCAATAGATCAAACTACCAGAACTAGAAACAAACACTAACAACTTTCTCATGGAAAATATCATTCACTTCTAGTTCTGATGCTTTAATAGATATTAGACATCGAAACCCTCAGATCAGTTGTACTGGGTTTCTGGCACTGGTCCAGGACTTCGGCTGCAAGTAGTTTAATTTTTAGTTGTGCAGTTTCAGCACTTTTTCCCTTTTAGAACCAGAATTCCAAAGAAGTATCACCATAGCAAAAACAAGATAGATAAATAGTATTAGCTGGTTCACTCTGAATTGTAGAACTGATTTCAAAATGGAAACTAATCATGCCCTCTAGTTCAACAACAAGCTAAGATAAGATGTATCGTTCACTGGAAACAGAGTGAATGAAGGCAGGTTATAACGAATGCAGCTTAACTGTGTCTAGTAGGAATAAGCCTGTAGATGGGAAATCTTCATAGCCATAATTAATGGCAATATTTACCCCACCTGGACAAGTATTTCCAAAGCACTATTCAAACATTGACTAATCCTCTCAATACCCTGTCAAAGCAGGAGATCCTGTTGAGGTAGCAGACAGTGAAAACACAGGGCTTGGCTTCACTGCAGTCATATCCTGAGATATAACTCAAGTGGTACCTCTAACTCTCTCTCATACACATACAAAACCCAAGCTAGCTTAAAGTGGTGCTTTAAACTTGAGTTAATTGGCCCATCTGGGTGTGTGGGTTGAAGCTCAAGAGGTGCTGAAGCACAAATTAATAGTGCAGTGGGGAATCAGCTACTCCATGCTATTAATACCCTTTGTGCAGCCCATGCGTTGTTTTGCAATGTGACCATTCTCACTTGAGCCAGGTTAACTGAAGAGGAGTTAACTACAATGCACACAATTTGTGCTACCATTGCAGCAAAGACAAGGCCACAGAAGGGGAGAGAGAGGACATCTGGCCAAGGACACCTTGAGTTGAGACACAGCCAGGTGTACAATTCAGGAGCTCCAAGCTTTCAGTGGTGCACACTGCTCATTAGATCATGCCGGCTAGCCAAAAGGATAAGATCTGGATAGCATTCTTTATCAGTACAAACCTTGAGGTCCCTGTGCATTAGTCCTTTACTGTGAAGAAACTGAACTGCCTCAGCTATCTGCAGGAATATCTGAAGACACTCTGCTCTTTCCCTCTCCTCTATCGTGCATCTTCTACTCATCCAGTCTTTGAGGTTTTCCTTCCTGCACAGCTGCATTTGGATATAGAGGTACACTTTTGGTGAGGTGGGTTTGACTTTTTCTGCAGTACTTTTAGTAAAGTCCAGACTTAAGCTTGTAGGTCTTGGTGGAGAAACAGACAGAGAGCTTCCGGAAGGAGATTTCCTATTATCAGATCCCTTTGTACTTGTTGCTTTTTCTTCACAATGGCAGTAGTCACGTGAAGCATCACTTCTGTTACCATCCTTACTCGAAGTGTTATCACAGCCAGAATCCTCAAACACAATGGAGGATGAGGTCCTCTCTCTCAACTGCACGATAGGCCCAGCTGGAGGATAAAGTTCAATGGAGTGGCCTGGATCAGCATCATCAACAGTACTATCCTCAATATCACAGTCTGTAAGGACGCTGTCCTGCAGGTTTAACATCAGATCTGTTGACTGGTGCAAGACCTCATTGTCAGTAGCAGAGAACTCCACTGGAGAAATCTGGCTCTCTGATGAATCGGACTGGCCACAGGCTATCCCCACAGAGAAAGACTTAACTCGCTGTGGTGTTGTAGCAATAACTTCAATGTGCTCCTTTGTAGACAATGGCTCTGTTCTAATTTTGAATGATGGACCGTCCATCGGACTGGGAGAACTGAATGGCCAATCAGTACTAAAAAAAGCAAAGTCAGATTAACACTACCGAATTGTGTTTAATCCTCAATTATTTAAGGGGATCTAACAAGCGTTCTATTAGGGTTCTAAAGTTTAAAATTACATTGTAGCAACCAAAGAAACTTCTAATCACACAAAGGCCCAAATGCAACAGTCAAGCAAAGGGTCTCCCATAGGTAAAACACAGAATTTTATCAATCGGCTAGAAGACTAAGGCTGAGTGAAACATTTTAAATAAGATTAACATATTTGTACAATGATAATTAAGTCTATCAACTTCAGTTTAACAACGTATTGCCCTCTCTATACTGGCAGGTCTCTGTATTCCTATTGAACAGAACATCAACCTTCCCTCCCATCACTGAACACGGTATCACTTTCAAACAGTGAAGAAATTGAATGTTACCTTTCATCTTTTATCCATAGTTCATCCATCTTCTCCTGCCATCTCTCAGGTGGTGCTTCCAGCCATGCGTTAAAATATCGAACAATACCTGGGTGTTCAAGTTTAGCTAAAGCTTTAACTTCACGCATCACCTTCTCACGAGCCAATTCCCTAGGATTAAATAAAAATTAACACATTAAGCAGCAGTCTTACTTGGCCATTTCTGAAGAGGATTTAAGAACTGACATTAGACTCATAGACTAAGATCAGAAGGGACCATTATGATCATCTAGTCTGACCCCCTGCACAGTGCAGGCCACAGAATCTCACCCACCCCTCCCAGAATAATCCTCTCACCTATATCTCCGATATTGAAGCCTTCAAATACTTTGAAGACCCCAAGATGCAGAGAATCCTCTAGCGGTGATCTGTACCCCATGCTACAGAGGAAGGCGAAAAACCTCCAGGGCCTCTGCCAATCTACCCTGGAGGAAAATTCCTTCCCGACCCCAAATATGACGATCAGCTAAACTCTGAACATGTGGGCAAGACTCATCAGCCAGATACCCAGAAAGTTCTCTATAGTAACTCCTATCATCCCTCCATTGACCTATTCCCACTGATAATGAATGGACAATTAGTTACCAAGATCATGTTATCTCATCAAACCATCCCCTTCATAAACCCATCTAGTTTAATCTTGAAACCAGATAGATTTTTTGCCCCCACTACTTCCGTTGGAAGGCTGTTCCAGAACCTCACTCCTCTAATGGTTAGAAACCTTCATCTAATCTCAAGTCTAAACTTCCTACTAGCCAACTTTTATCCATTTGTTCTTGTGTCCACATTGGTATTAAGCTTAAATAATTCCTCTCCCTCCCTGGTATTTATCCCTCTAATATATTTAAAAAGTGCAATCATGTCCCCTCTCAGCCTTCTTTTGGTTAAGGTAAACAAGCCAAGCTCCTTGAGTCTCCTTTCATAAGACAGGTTTTCTATTCCTTGGATCATCCTAGTGGCCCTTCTTTGTACCTGTTCCAGTTTGAATTCATCCTTCTTAAACACGGGAGACCAGAACTGCACACAGTATTCCAAATGGGGTCTCACCAATGCCTTGTATAATGGCACTAACACCTCCTTATCCCTACTGGAAATACTTCGCCTAATACATCCCAAGATCGTATTAGCCTTTTTCACGGCTATGTCACAATGGCGGCTCATAGTCATTCTATAATCAACCAGGACTCCGAGGTCCTTCTCCTCCTCTGTTACTTCCAACTGACGTGTCCCCAGCTTATAACTAAAATTCTTGTTATTAATCCCTAAACCTTACACTTCTCACTATTAAATTTCATCCTATTGCTATCACTCCAATTCACAAGATCATCCAGATCTTCCTGTAGGATATCCCGATCCTTTTCTGAATTGGCAATAGCTCCCAACTTTGTGTCATCCGCAAATTTTATTAGGACACTTCCACTTTTGGTGCCAAGTTCAGCAATAAAAGGATTAAATAAAATTGGCCCCAAAACTGATCCCTGAGGAACTCCGCTAGTAACCTTCCTCCAACCCGACAGTTCACCTTTCAATATGACCCGCTGTAGTCTCCCCTTTAACCAGTTGCTTATCCATCTCTCAACATTCATATTAATCCCTATCTTTTCCAATTTAACCAATAATTCCCCATGTGGTACTGTATCAAATGCCTTACTAAAGTCGAGGTAGATTAGATCCACTGCATTTCCTTTATTTAAAAAAATCTGTTACTTTCTCAAAAAAGGAGATCAGGTTGGTTTGGCACGATCTACCTTTTGGAAAACCATGTTGTAATTTGTCCCAATTGCCATTAACCTCAATGTCTCTAACTACTTTCTCCTTCAAAATTTTTTCCAGGATTTTACATACTACGGATGTCAAACTAACAGGCCTATAGTTACCCGGGTCGCTTTTTTTCCCCTTTCTTAAAAATCAGAACCATATTAGCAATTCTCCAGTCAAATGGTACAACCCCTGAGTTTAGAGATTTATTAAAAAATTTTGCTAATGGACTTGCAAGTTCATGTGCCAGTTCCTTCAATATTCTTGGATGAAGATTATCTGGGCCCCCCGATTTACTCCCATTAAGCTGTTCAAGTTTGGTTTTTACCTCGGATATGGTAATATCTATCTCCATATCTTTAGTCCCATTTGTTAAGTTACCATTATCCCTAAGCTCTTCATTAGCCTCATTAAAGACTGAAGCAAAGTATTTGTTCCAATATTGGGCCATTCCTAGATTATCCTTAATCTCCACTCCATCCTTAGTAATTAGCGGTCCTACTTCTTCTTTTTTTGTTTTTTTCCTATTTATATGGCTATAAAACCTTTTACTATTGGTTTTAATTCCCTTTGCAAGGTCCAGCTCTACCTGACTTTTAGCCTCTCACACTTTATCCCTACATGCTCTAACCTCAATAAGGTAGCTTTCTTTACTGATTCCTCCCATTTTCCACTCCTTATATGCTTTCTGCTTTTTCTTAATCACCTCTCTGAGATGCTTGCTCATCCAACTTGGTCTAACACACCTGCCTATAATTTTTTTCCCTTTTCTAGGGATACAGGCTTCTGACAGCTTCTGCAACTTTAACTTAAAATAATTCCAGGCCTCCTCCACTTTAAGATCCATAATTTCTTTTTGTTACCTAGGCTCCTCGCATTGGTGTACAAACATCTTAATTTTTGCTGTTTGGCCTCATTCACATTCTTTACCCAATTTGGCACGGACGTTATACCTCCAATATGACCTATTAGACTAGTATCCACCCCACCCTTCCTCATGTTCATTCTCCTACCCCCAGCTATATCCTTTCTTACTTCGTTTTCCTCCCTCTCAGTGTTAAAATCTGGCGTAGAGATTACCTGGGCATCTCCCAACCGTCTCCCCCAAATTCCTAGTTTAAAGCTCTCTTAATCAGTTGAGCCAGCCTTCATCCTAGAAGTCTATTTCCCTCCCTACTTAGGTGAAGTCCATCCCTAGAGAACAGTCCTCTGTCCATAAATGCCTCCCAGTGACCATACTTCCCAAAGGCCTCCTTATAGCACCACTGCCTAAGCCATCTATTGATCATCATAATCCTGTCACATCTTAGTTGCCCTTCTCTAGGAACAGGCAGAATCCCACTAAAGATCACCTGAGCCTCAATTTCCTTGAGCATCCTCCCCAGCCTAGCATAGTCTCCCTTAATTCGTTCCAGCGAGTATCTAGCCGTATCATTTGTTCCTACATGAAAGATTATCAATGGATTCCTTCCTGCTCCCTTAATAATCCTCTTCAACCTCAGTTCCACATCTCGTATCTTAGCACCTGGCAGACAGCACACCCTTCTATTCTCTGGATCAGCTCTGGTAACAGGCCTATCTATTCTTCTCAATAAGGAGTCCCAAATCACATAGACCTGTCTTTTCCTAGTGACAGTGAAATTCTCTGGTCTATCTCTAGCTTCCTCTGGCTGCAAGTCCTTGCCATTCCTATTTTCCCTTGTAATCCTCTTTAACCCATCCTGTATCCTCCTAATGCTCATTATTGGTGTTGTCTCCATTAAGTCTTTCCCTTTATCTATGGGACTAGCCACTCTTCTCTTCTTCCTCACCCTTCCATCTTTGTTATCTACCTGCTGTAGCCCTTCTTCATTCTCCAGCTCCACATACCTGTTCTTGAGCTCTATTTTTCCTTCACTGACCCATCTTTTCCTCTGCCTGGTTCTCTGAGTCACATGCTTCCACTGTCCATTTTCTTCACCCAGCAGTCCCCCCTCTGAGGCCCTTGATCCTGCTTCCATCTGCATATCTAAACTTTCCCCTTCAACCACGTCATGCCTTTGCCCGATCATCTGCTCAAACCCCCTTCTAAACTCAACCAGAGTTTCCACCTGCATCTCCAGTCCTCAGATCTTTTCTTCCATCAGCTCGATCAGGCGGCACTTCATGCAAACAAAATTCCTTTCAGGTACCCCCTCCAGAATCATGTACATACCGCAGCTACCACATCCAATCATCCTCCTTGTGTTCCCTACTACTTGGGCCATGGCCACTAATGCCTCTATGTTTTATCTACTTTCTCACCAAAATCCTATTAGTCCGGTGAACACAAAAACAAACCAAAACACCCCCTCCACAGCAAAAACAAACTCCAAACAAGTCCCACAATCCCAACTCCCTTTACAAACTCCCACTCAAACTCCCCTGTTTACAGCTCTGTTTGCTGCTCCTGTGCCGCTGCCTGACTAGAAGGCTACCTTTATAGGACCCCTAATCAGTGAAGCCCCACCCCCTAATCAGGGCTCAGCTTCTCTCCCAGCACACATTTAACCAAAGCCAGACTATTATGAGTTGGCATATTATAGTATTACTCTGCGCAGACCTGAGGAAGCTCTCTCCAATTCCTCAACCTCTGTCCCTGCAGTTCAGAGTGCTGCAGGGACCACAATTTCAGTGGTTATGAGCACACCAACTCACAACTATTTCAACTAAGAAGGAGCAGCATAAAAAGTCAGACTTCCTTAGTCTCATTCTGTCCTCGTTAGGTCTCTAGAGGCGAGGAAAAAGTTAGAAGGGGTATCTTCAGATATGCAGAGGATCCTTAGACACACAAGTTAGAACTAAACTGAAAGGAAATTAAAACTTTGCTGGATAAAAGTCAATTAATTTTAATCTCCAACTATTCCAGAACCAAGGACTATACAAGTGCCTGTGCTTAGAAAGTCGTTGTCCCGCTTAACTCTCCCCACCACAGCAGCAACAGAAAAACACAACCTTTAATTATAGTAAAGAATCTAGAGAATGAGTTATGCTGCATAATAATTTAGCATTTATAAATCACCATTCATGGATAGCACTTTACAAGACAGTAACGTTCATCTATACTTTACTGATGGGGAAGACACAGCAAATAGGGAAGATACCTCAGGCCTATGACTCCCAGACCAGTGTTCTAGTTACTGGGCGAAGTGCAAAATCTCTTTAGAAGACTAACTAACCAAAGTCACAATTGTTTCATTCAACAGCTAACTGTGGGACCGGGTAAAATTCAGAGACTTGCACAATTTTCTGAACAAAACCTTAAGTGAATTATTATTTTCATTCACAGGTTAATATATTTATTAAGAAAACAGATTTAATAGCTTAGCTCCCTCTCCCTTCCAGCAGGGCTATTTCTGTTCAATACCTGGTATAGTAGGGATGTTAAATTTAGATTAATTGGATAACTGAATAGTCGATACAATTGCACTGACTAGTTGATAAGGGCGCCTCTGCCTTTTAAGTGTAGCAACAGCCCAGGACAAAAGCGCTGCAGGGAGCACAGGGCCAGTGGGGGATTCAAGCAGTCCCCCACTGGCCCCATGCTCCCCATGGTGCTTCAAAGTATCAGTGCCGCATGGAGCTCAAGGTCAGCGAAGGAGTCCTCAGATGGCCCTGGGCTGCATGCAGTGTTTCTAAGCAGCAGACCCTGTGCTCCATGCAGCAGTGCCGCTTCAAAACGCCATGTGCAGCTCAGCCCAGCTGGGGACCCTGGGCTGCACACAGCATTTCAAAGTGATAGTGCTACACGGAGCCCAAGGTCTGGCACTGGGTTCCATGGAGCGCTGCCGCTTTGAAGCACCACCTCTTCTTCCCCCCTTACTACTTCGGATAGCAGGGGGAAGGGAGGAAGAGGGGGAAGCGACTAGACAAATAGCATGTTGACTATCCGATAAGCATTTGCTTATCAGATAATTGACTAGTTGTTCACATCACTGGGGTATACATTATAAATGTTAAGCTGACATAAGTTGGTTTATTCATTATGCATCCAATACAACCAAACTGGTCTCCCACCAACGTAAGCGATCTGTTACAGTGGATGCAGTAAAACCATTTCCTCAATGGCATGGAGTCATGATCAACCTACTCAGGTCAATACAGTGTAAGCGCAGACACTGTGTGACATGTAGTGATCCTAGCAGTTCTCCAATTGCTGACCCATTATGCCCTGAAACGACTGTTCAACTCACAATGATAAACATGACTGCCTAGGGGTCAGAAGCCAGAAACCCGCTTTAAAACTCCACACGTGTATTAGGAATGCCTTTTCTGATAGGCCACTTTGGCGAGCACACCTTGCAGATCTCCCTTTTCGTGTGCAACTGCCCAGCCAACCATGCCAACTACACACACTGTACACATTCCTGCCTGGAGTAACAAGAATACTAGATCTCCTAACAATGCGAGGAGAAACAGATTCTCTAGGGGATGCAGAAAAAGGGTTACAAAAAGGATCAGCAACAGTGCTACAGTAAAGCAAAGGTCTATGCCAGGTGTACAGAAAGTGGGAAGTGCAACAACCTATCTTGTGTTTAGCTGAAGACCCAGGACGAGTCTGAGACTCCACCATAGTCTAGCCCAGTGGTCCCCAACATTGCGTGGCTGCCGGGCGCCCGGGGGCGGGGCCACGCACGAGCCAGGCGCCCGGGGGCAGCACTGCGCATGTGCCGCGTGCCCGGGGGCAGGGGCCGGCAACGCACCCCGGGCCGGCCCCGCGCATGGGCCGCGCGCCCGGGGCCGCCCACGAGCCACGCGCCCCAGGCTGGCACCACACATGTGCCCTGGGGCCAGGGCTGGGGCCGCCCACGCGCCCCGGGCCGGCCCTGCGCATGTGCCGCGCGCCCAGGGGAGGGGCCGCCCATGCGTCCCGGGCCTGGAGCCGGCACCATGCGTGTGCCACGCGCCGGGGGCGGGGCCAACCCAGATGTTCCAGCGGGCGACCAGAAATCCTCCGGCGGGCGCCATGGCACCCGCGGGCACCGCGTTGGGGACCACGGGTCTAGCCAGTCCCATCAGGTGAGTGCAGATGAGCATGATGGTGGGAGAGGGGGAAGGTAACACAGGTAAATGGGTGCATGCATTTTTCCTTAAAATGTTTAAAGATGGTAGTTAGGGTTGCCAGATGGTTTAACCAAAAATACCGAACACCCCCCTCCACAAAAAAAAAAACACCGGGGAAAAAATTCTGTTAAGAAAAAAAAAGGGGGGGAGGGAGGGGGAACCAAAGTTGAGGGGGAAAAAAAAAAAGAAAGTGCCCAAAAGTTGTTTAGCAAAGCAAAGCAAAGCAAAGCAAAGAAACGAATGAATGGGGGGGGGGGGGGGGAACCCCCAGCAAACCAGAGTGGCTCCTTTAAGAAATGCTTTTAAGGCTTTTTGGCCCTAACAGGCTGCTGGTGGCCATCCCTCATCTTGTCTCCCTGCTCTGGGCTGGACAGCTCCCCTGCAGAACCTGGTAAGCACCTAGGTTTTTCACCTCCTGGCCAGGAAAAAAAAAATAATAATAATAAAAAAAAATCAGAAAATACCTGACATTTTAGGTGTCCGGTATTTTCTTAATTTTTTTTACTGGACAGGAGGTGAAAATACCGGACTGTCCGGGTCAATACTAGACACCTGGCACGCCTAATGGTATATAGACCACCCCCAAGTTAACAAAAGATAGATATCAACTTGCCATATAAGAAGAAGTAGAGATACAAAGAGAGCAAGAGTTGGCATCTGCTTTTCATCTCCCCCCTCTCCTGCTGAATTAGGCGGGGAGGTAGGCTCAAGCAGAGCACTCTGTTTATGCACAAAAGGATCTCTTTTAATTCACAGGGTTAGAAAAACACCCAGTCATATTTATAAAAGAATAGCATGCACTGCGTAATTCTTAACAGCACCCAAAGCTCCAGGCTGAAAACAGTTCAACAGAGAACACAACTGAGTCTGACAATTAAAGAGCTCTTTCAAAGCTTCCTTCAGGCGCAGTTTCAAGTCAGGTTCCTTAACTGGTCTTTGTGTCTGGCTGCGGAAAGCATGAAGTCACTTCACCTCAGCTTTCCACCAGTTTTTCCCCCTTTTCTGCACCGATACTATGCAGGACACAGCAGGCAGCTATAATCATAACCAGTGGGCTATTTTTCTCACTCAGACCCAAACTAGAGAGTAAACACTGCTAGCATCTCTTATCCATCTATCAAAAAGCCCATTACTGATTTTACAACCGCTCAGCCAGTAGTTAAACCTTTCAATAGTACTGTTGATGTGGCCAGCATATTGCTTCTTGAGCATGGTGTAGGTGGGGTCTCCCAGAATCATTACTGGCACTTCAAAATCTACAAAAGTAGCCCAAGAGCCAAGCAAGAATGTCTTTGCTTGCAGCTTTCTAAACAATCTGTTGCTTTTAAAGATGTGAACATCAAGCACCACCTGAATAGCAGAAAAGCAGCTGTCTTAATATGCTCTGTTGCAAGGCGGGCTGATGACCAACTAGGGACATATGTGCTCTTGCCCCACCGCACTCTGGGAACTCTACTGCTGCAAATCCATCCACTATGTCCTGCACATTACTGAGAGTCACAGTGATGCACAGTAGGATGATTAATGGCCCTGCATGCTTGCATGACAAGCAGAGTTTCTTCTATTATTTTTGTTATGGGCACCAATATAACAAGTCATTCTGCACACAGTGTGAAGGGAATGGTGCTAAGGGGTTAGCATGAGGGAGGCTGTTCAGGGCACTGGCTGCCCTGAGCAGAGAGGAATACCTATAGACCTCTCTCACCGTAGCAACTTGGGGCCAAGTGAGAGGCACCTTTCCATGGCTGCTGCAGCTCCATTGGGCACAGCCATGGAAGGGACCCCTGTCCCTCGGTTGCAGCAGCTCTGGATTGGGCACTGTGGCCAGGAGAGAGGCATGCTCCTCTGGCCCTGAGCTGCCACGGCCAGGGGAAGGATACACCTCATCCCTGGCCCCAGCTTGGAGCAGCGGCAGCCCCAGCACAGAGAGAACTTAATCAACAACACCTCTCACTGAGTTTTCCCAACTCCCAAAACTCCAGCATCTGAACCTTTCAGAGTGCAAGTGCCACCTGTTTCTTCATGGCCCATACAGCCCTCATTCTGGTGTCCAGATACTCAAGGACAGGGGCCTGCTCAGCACACAGACCCAGGAATGTGGCCTTTCACCTCCAAAAGCTTTGCAGCCACTGCTCATTGTCTCAGCCCTGGATTACGATGCACTCCATCAGTCTATGCTTGTTTCCCAGACCCAGATGTGGCACTCCAAAGTCTGCAGCTGATCCATGAATTCAGACAACCTTGAATTGTTTTTCACAGTGCCACTCAGCAAACCATCATTGAAGAAATCCTCAGGTCCTCCATTGCTACAAAACCTCCTGAGGATGTGCAAATACAGGAGAATCATATCCCCCATATTTGAAACCATTAAAAGAATAATGCAGAGCACTACAAGCTGCAGGCCTCTGTCAGAGATTGCAGACATCGAACAACACTGCATGGGTTTGTAAAAAAAATTTTTTTTTTTAAAGGCATGAAAATAAGGATGTTATTATGAGATGCAGAAAGCTACATGCTGGGAAATCCCTCCTTCAGAGATCTATAGGTGAGATCTTATGGTTATCTCACCAAATATTTTAAAATGTGCCAAAAGGCATTGCAGCAGATAGAGAGTGGCACACTAGGATACCTACCTGTGGTACACAGCACACTATATCGACACAAGCACTCCCACTGAGCACAAGCAGAACTCCTGCAAGCAGCCATATATACAAGCAGTGGAATAACATACAAATTTCAGCAGCTGTACATCAACATAAGTTGCATCAACCACAGTTTGCAGGGTAGACGTGGGCCCTAATTTGAGATTCCCAGTAGCAGAGTCTCTCATCTCACACTAAAATGAAGTGCTGCAAGCTCTGTGTAAGGCAATTCAGCAGCTTGGCATGACCATCTGAGGCTGAAAGAAAGGCAAGGGTTGAGGAACTAGAAAATGAAAAGGTTGGATAGGACAAAGTGGGAAGAGTGTGTGGGAGAGAGAAAGGGCACAAAAGAGAAGGAAAAGGGGAAGCAAAAAAAGGTAGGAAAGGAGGGGGGGAGGGAAGCAAATTAATAGTGCTGCAAATAATAAGAGGTCTAGTCTCCTTTCCTCATGGAACCTAAGAGAATTCCTCTATGGTACTGGAATTTTCTTGAGAATCCCATTGCAAATTTAGGCCCTGATGGCATTTCACGCAAAGGGTTCACCAGTCTATGGGAAAGTTTGTCAACCACTTGACACCAAGACAACCTCCAATAAAAAAAAAAATGCATCATTCATCTTAACCTACTGATATTAGGGTATCAGTTCAACAGCAAATAAAACTGCAGACCATAACAACTCATCCTTTCTACTATAGAGAACCTCATTCATTACCTGTTAGGTAGGCGGATCCTTTTGATAGCATAGTTGCAGTCATCTACTTTGTTTCTAGCTTCGAAGACAACTCCAAATCCTCCTCGACCCATACACTGAATTGGCTCAAAATCTGTTAGGTACCTGGATGAAAAAAAATTACTAGTCAACATTTTGTATGTCAATTATTGCTGTTGAAGTCATGACCTGCTGTGCACCTAGAACAAGTCATTTCACCTCTGTTTCTCCATTACCCTGGTCTATTAAGATTGTATATTCTTTAGTGGGGAGCTGTATGATGAGGTGCTTGCACAGTACCTAGCACAATCTCTATCTCACATTTGCACCTGCAAGCTGCAGCTAACACAAATTATACAAACTTTCCACAATGATGTATGTGAGCTTAATATAAAGATTCTGGACATTTAAAGGTGAATCCTCAAAGTAAAAAAAAACAAAATCAAGACTAAATCCACATTTAATGGATTTAATGTGTTCTTAATCCACATTTGCTAACCTGGATTACAACAGCTGTAGAAATGTAAATTCATTTTTAACTTGGATTAGCAGCGAACGTTTAACTCCAGGCTCCTGTATAAACTTTAAATTGAATTGCTAAGCCAGGGATGGGCAATAATTTTGTAGGCAGGCCACTTTACCAATATTGGTAGTGGTTGCAGGCCGGAACCAGAAAGGGCAGGGCCTTAGCCAGAAGGGGCAATTCCCTCTCGGCACTGTAGGAGGGTGGGGGGACTTTGTGAGCTTCCCCGTGGGGCGGGGGAGCATGCGAGGTCTATCCCTCCTCATGTCTGCCAGGGGCACGGGGTGCCCAGAGGAAACTGACAGTTTTGAACAGTTGGAGGTTCCCTCTGGCACCGGGCACCCCTGCTGAGGGAAGGAGACTTCATACGCTCCCTTCCTGGCCCCAGACCCTAACTGGTTTGGGGTTACAAAGTCTCCCAAACCTGCCCTGTCTAGAGGGAACTGCCAACCACTCTGAACAGCTGGTGGTTCCCTCTGGTGCTGCACGCCCCTGTTGTGGGGAAGACTCTTCACATGCTCTCCCACCCCTGGGTCTCAATTGATCGGAGGAGGGCAGGGGGCACAGCAGGATGGGCAGTATCTTGCCCACTCCTGTGCTAACCCATGTTAAGCCATAATGCTGTCTTCACTATTTTAATCCAAATTATCAATACTTTATTTTTGGAGTGAAGACATACCCTTAGTTTAAATTTTCATTTGAATAAACATAGCTCTATCACCTTGTCATATAACAAGTGTGCGGTTTTCCTTTGTAGCTCCTGCAAACTAATCTTCTCAAGGGCAGCCCATTTCCTCAGAATCTATTTTGCTGCACATCCTCTCCAAATTATCCATTTATGAAGCCGCATCTCTTTTCTGATACAATCGTCTGTTGACTCAGATCAACCATTTTCCTTTTTGCTCTAGTCCTGATTTTAAACAATTCCTACCTTTACTAGGTTATGAATGGACGGGAAGTATTCTAGTAATATAATCCATTTCCCTAACTTCATGTTTTCTCCCATCAGCAGATGACAAACCCATATGCACCCCCTTTCCACACTCCTCAATCAAGAGCAGAGTTTCTTATAGCATTAGCTTTAAACACCATCTCCCCTGCTTTCACATGTGAAGTATCATCATCAGTTCTCCACAACCCTTGTATACAAACACAGCAATAGAGGAGGTAAACACTGAGGCTCTCAAGGGTCATTTTCTCTCTCCACATGACAATAGGTAATATTAGGAGATATTTAAGAGTAGGTTAGATAAATTTCTATCAGGGATGGTCCAGACAGTACTTGGTCCTGCCATGAGGGCAGGGGACTGGACTCGATGACCTCTCGAGGTCCCTTCCAGTCCTAGTATTCTATGATATGATTCTATGATTAGTCCAAACACACACATGAAACTGGTCATATGATCTCATAATGATTGTTTAGAGCAGTGTTTCCCAATTGGGGTTCCACAAAGCAAAACTAGTGATTCCGTGAGGAGCTGGCACTCCCCTGTCCTCTCTGAAAGAGAGAGAGAGAGCAGGCTAGTCAGCAGAGGCATGCAAGGAGCCAGCACTCCCCCTCCCCCTCCGAAAGAAAGAGAGAGAGAGGGCTAGCCAGCAGAAGCTTAGGGAGGTAGGGCAGAGGGAACAATTGCTCCAGAAATGCTGGACAGCAGTGACCCCACGTGACCCACAGCGGGGAGGGAAGCACTTCCCCTCCCCAAAGGAGCCAGCCCGTGCTGCCTGAATAACTGGGGCTGTGGCACCAGCAACTTAATTCCAGGGCCTTTCTGTGTGGTGCGGGGGAAGGGAGGAAGTTCAGGAGACCCAGGGCTGCGCAGCTCAAACTATGTAGGCAGCGCACTCTTCCCTGGGGCTCCCCGCGCCCTCCCCCACAGGACAGCATCGCAGAAGTAAGTTGCTGGGATGCAACAGCCCCTGCTGCTCAGGCAGCACTCATGCCAGCTGTTTGGGGAGGGAAAGTGTAGTTGCATACTTCCCGGAACCCAGAGGTGCTGCAGGATTGCCAGGTACTGGTCCAGAGGCGCAGTGAGGGGGGAGCAGGCAGTTGCCCCTGGGTGCCACGCTAGGGGGGCACTGGGCTCACTTGGGCTGCAGGAGGAGGGAGGTGCTGGGAACCAGGTGCTGGACTCAGGAGGAGGGAGGGAGGGAGCCAGGGACAGAGAATCAGCGCTGTCCACATGTCTGCATGGTTTGGGGGAAGGTGCAGTGAAACGGAGCTCAGCTGTGCTGTGGGGGAGACATGCAGGGAATCAGTGCAGGGCTCAGCTGGGCTGTGAGGGGCTGCAGGGAACTGGTGCTGCAGGGGTGGTTTTGGGGGAGGTGCAGGGAACCAGCGGGGGTGGGTAGCTCAGTTGGGTTGCAGGGTATGGAGGTGCAAAGAAGCCTAGTGGGGGAGGGGCAGAACCAGGGGCCCTGAAATGACCTCACCTGGTCCAAAAATTCCCTCATCTGGGACCAGTCAGGTCCAGAGGGTGCCAGACCAGGGAGCTCCAACTCCCACCCTGCCCCAACACCCTGCCACCGAAGCCAGCATCTTTCCACCCAGCAGCACCTTCTCCCCAGCCCCAGCACCCACTTTCACTCTGTCCCCTGCCTCCACCAGCACATTTGGGACCACATTAGTGAGGCCTGGGGGTTTTTTTGCATCTCACTTGTGTGGCCCCAACTGACTTTTCTGTGGGTCAGTGACCCCTGACTCAAAACAGGTTCCTCACCCCTCTCACAAATAAAGACAATGCTAAAACCTTTTGAGTTTGACATAATATTTTATTTAAAAATGAAGCCTGGCCAACAAGCCCCCTACTGGGGCCAAACCCCCATCTCACTGCAGCATCATAACATTCCTGCACCATCCGACCCCAAATCTGAGCCTATCATACACTGGATCCCCATCCTGAGCCTCTTATATCCCCAAACTCCTGCATCCCCACATCCTCAGTCTTTTGCCACAACATTCCTGCACCATCCACACATCACAAATCTGTGTCCTGAGCCCGTCATACTCTCAAGCTTTTTGCCCTGAGTCCCTCCCATATCCAGCTCAAACTCCTGCACCCTCACATCCACAAGCCCATGGCTTGCTCAGCACCCCAACCTTCCACCTGAGCCCAACACTCCTCAGCATGGAGCCCCTTCCCCAAGCCAACATTCCCTTCTCCTGCATCCAAATTCCCTCCCAGAGCTTGTACTTCTCACCCCTTCCCACACCCAAATCCCTCATTCCCACCCCAGAGCCTGCACTTCCTGTCTCAACCTAGTGAGAGTGTATAAGGGCTGGGGATAGCAAATGATGGAGAGGAGGGAAACAGAGAGGATGAGGCCTCAAGGAAGGGGTGAGGTGGTCTTAGGAAAGGAATGTGATTTTCATGTATTGGTGGGTTCCCCCCCCCCCTTGTTTTTTTGCTTGACAAACCTAGGGGTTCCTTAAAATTCTGAAAAGCTGAAAAGGGTTCCTCGGCCAAATAAAATTGGGAAACACTGGTTTTAAAATGACCTTATCTGCAGTCTCTGACTGATAATGTACAGATAAGGACTCATAGTATTAGCTATTTTAGCAATTGCCAATCTTCATCTGTAACAGAAAAATTAAAATAGTCTAGAATCACCAAACTTTTAAGTCACACAGAATCATTAACCAGCTTGGGAGGTCGGTAACATAGGCAAGGGAAGGCAGAGCCCACCCAAACTTGTCTACACAACCGACCGCCTAAGACTGGGGCTGCAGTGTAGCAGCCTGGCTCCAGCCACCAACCCGGCTTTCCCCGCCCGTAGGGGAGGGATCGGGCTGCAGCTCAGCAGCCACAGCTCTCCATATGGCCCGGAAGGATTGTGCTGGGTGTGGCCTCAGGCAGAAGGGGCAGGGCTGGGGCTTGCCCTCCCCAGCTGGCCTTTCACCCTACACCCATGTTAGCCAGCTTTTCTAGGTACAACTAGTTCTCACACTAAGACAGATCGATCTCTCTCTCTCTCTCTCTCATATATATTTTCTTCAATTGGGGATAATTTGCTCTCTCACCTTGACACATATCCAGAACACGTAATGTCATTCCAGCTGTTATCTTTAACTTCTCCACCAACCGGCTCATATTTACTGTCAGTCTGACATTGTGTTTCAGATTCCTTCCGCTGCTGACAAGGATCACAGAAAACACAAACAAACTCTTTACACCACTAAACAAAACTGAAGCCAGCTGATATTGTCAAACGAGGAGATGAAATAACCTCAATATAAAGATTTCCAAAGATTACAAAAACCAGTAAAGTAACATGATGCACTTTCTGCAGTTACTAAGTAAATTCTTCATAGAAGCCAACAGCTTTCTATTAAATAAGCTCTTAAAAAAAAAATCAAAGCAGGTTTTCATTTCCGCAATTTAATAATTTAAGGTCTGTCAACTACTTATACTTGCACATCTGAGTCTAGAAAACAAACCGAGATGCTTACTCTGTTGTGAGGATGGGGATGGAAGAGCTTGCGAACGATGTAAGTTGTTGCTACAATGCAGAATAAGATGGTGCCAACTATTTCTTTCCACCAATGCAAAAGCAGAACTGGATCCTTTTTGCGGATATTCTTGTAGTTCATATTGTCAATAAAACGAACAGTGATCTGGGTGCTTCGTTTGTTCCTCTCTCTTTTGTAGTATGGCAAATAGTAACCATTGTCTGTAAAGAAAGAATATAAGTTTGCTTACCTAAAACTATCAAGCAGTTGTATTTTTGGACAAATGTACCTGTCCTCACAAATGTGAAATACTGCACCAGAAATTGATTTTTAAAGAGCTGTAGCTACTTACAAAAAAACAGATCTCTGTTTGCTCATATTGCTAAACTGTAAGAGATTTTTGTGGTACCGATCAAATGTAAATGATCAAACTACTATTCAAGTTCAATTATCTGAAGCCATAAACTCCATAGCAAGTAGTCTCCCATACAGAGTTAATGAACTCTGAAAGCATAAGCGCTTAAGACTTCAGTGCATGAAGTTATTGCACATACAAAACTTTATACTCCAACACCGAACCTCCAAAAACAGAACCAACATTCAGACAATACTATTTTCTATTTGTAAATCAAATTTCTATTGTACTTAACATTTAAGAGCCAATACATTTACTTAGCTTTCTGGGTAAACACTATCCCAAATTCTGAATAGTGTGCTTCTGGTAGTAACAGCTGCTGTTTAATGAACAAAAACCAATTCACTGATGCTACATACCATATGGATACTGCAGAACTGAAAGTGCTCCGTTACTGTACTCTTCATGAGAAAACTTGTCATTGCTGAGACATTTATCAAATTCATCAGATCCCACCAACACAGGAGTCCTGGATGGAGAATCTAGGAAGAGACAGGAAATTCCCTTTTAAAAGCTAAGAGTGTTATAACAACCCACTGTTTCCTGACTGGAGCTTGTTCTATGATAATTCCCGTTGTGCGATAATAGAGACTATAAATACTTAAAAAAAAAAAAAAGGACTTGATTTTCATGCAAGTAAAATATTAAGGATGAAATATTCCAAATATCCCCACAGTAATCTCCCCCCACGATCAGAATTTAAACAAGTCAAATAAATGACATTCATGTCACTACAGTCATTTATTTCTTTTCTGATGGGACCAGAATGCCTATCTGATTTACTGGCAGTAGAAGGTTTGATTATTAAAGAAGTCTGTCAATCACTATGACAAATCAAAGGCACTTCACCTTCAACATTAAGATTAAAAAATGTGAAAGCACAGAAGCAGGTTTTGAAGGGGAATACAATCTTCCACTTAATTCTGCAGTTAGTAGAAGTCACAAGACACGTCTTGTCACATTCTGCTTTGAAAAAAACCCAACACAATTAATGAAACTACAGCTTGTCACTTACGAATTAAAGGTTTCCACTTGATTGTGGGCAACGGGATAATTGCGTTGTCATTTCTGGATTCCAGAGCCTTTGGGTTGGTTGGGAACTTCTCAGAAATTCTGACTGAAGACTGAAGGTATAGCTGACCTCTGTACATTCCTGAGTAATAAACCAGAGAGCATATTTGACTTCAGATTTAGCTCTTCCCATCCCCCAGAACAAAGTTGCACAACTAGGAACACAGTTTCAAGACTCCGAGCATTTCAAGAGAAAATGAAGGATTTAAAACCAACCTTTTCCGTACAGCACAATTGACTCTTTGCTTCAGAAGCAGAGAACAATGTCTTAGCCATTTACTGTTCATTCATTGCTCCCACACCAACTAAGGCTGGGAGTCATGCAGACCCAATGACCATTGGGAAGAGCATGAGGGTTCCTTTTAAGTAAATGAAGCATTTCAGAGGCTCCCCAGCCAATAAAAAACAACAACACACACTCAACCCTCAGAGAGGGTGCTATCAACACTGAATTGTTGGGAGCAACATTAGTACACAGCATGGGAGACAGGATATCATCGTAACCAAGCATTATTTAATGTGGAACAATGTAGACTCCATAACCCCAACATCATTAATTCTTAGAGGTGCTGAAGAAAGGTGGCTGCACCCTCCATTTCCTGTTCCTCACCCAGAACAACTCTGGGCATAGTCGCCCGAACCAAGAACATACAAAGCAATTGCTAGAGTGATGCAAAAGGCCTCTTATCCTAAACCAAGAGGCAGAGCAAAATCCCAGACCCTGCTAGTCCAAGAAGTTTGAGGGACTTTTGGGTATTTACAAACCATTCCGTTCAGCTAAAGGAAAGAAATCCATACGAGCAAGTAACAGAATATAGACTGTACAGTTTCTGCTATTTTCAAGAGAAAGTATTTGAAAATACATTTCTTTATATGAATGGTAACTAGCCTAGATGAATTTTAAGAATGGTTACTGTTCTCTTCATTCTAAAACACAAGCAACGAAAACTGCCCTTTAATTGCTTTGGACCCTTACCAGCTACCCATATTTCCCTTTCAAAAATATTAATCATGCTATTCACTTTTTGTCTAAAAGCCAGCAACATAAGCTGACAAAGCCCCAGCAATAACACTAATAAGAACATTGCTGTTACCTGTTAAAATGGGAAGGGTAGGATGCAAAAATCAGTCAACCTCAGATTTACATTTGTCTTTTTTGTACATATAGCAAGATGACATAGTAGCTAAAATGCCATTGCCTTGTCTATGCAAATGCTCTCACTACAGACTACCATTAGAAGAGCAACACGGGTGTTAGCCCTGGTGAGAAAAGAGAAGCAAAATAAAATGTCTTATATAAACAGCCTCAGAAAGCCAGTGTATTTACCCAGAGAGTAGTCAGCGGTAAGAATGTAATGGTGCTACAGAGAAGGAAAGGTGATGGCACAATACTCAAAGCAGGTACAAACCACACCAAATAAATTCTGATATTTGAATGAGACTTAATTTACAGAAATTTCAGCCAAAATGTTGTATAGGCTAACTAAGTCTCAGTCAATGCAAAAAACCCACAATGTGACTAAAACCAATGGTCTGAAAGAAGAGTAGTAGTTTTATTGCCTGATACAGACTATCAACTAAATCCCAGTTTTTAAAAAAAAGCTTTAAAACTCTCAGTCCAAAAAATGCCATGACTGTACATAAGCCCACATTTCAGAGCACAAAGCAGAAAGCCTTTTATGAGGGATGTAAAAGAGTAGTTGAACAGTCAACTACCCAATAAACCTAGACTTATTGGGTAGTCGAGTCGACTACTTGCATTTCCCCGACCCTTGCTGCCTCTATATCAGAGGCAGCAGGGGAGGGGATGGGAAAACAGGAGCCAGTGCTGGGGGGAGCCAGCTGGCTTAAAAGCCAGCTCCCCATAGCATGGTCTCCGTGGTGCAGGGGAGGTAGAGCCATGTAGTGAGAGCCACCCAGCAGTGTGAGCTACTGGGGCTGCCATGAGGCAGGACTAAGCAGTCCCGGTTCGCGCTGGCTCCAGAATGTTGCAACTTTGCCCTTTAAATGTATTAAGAACCTGCCAGGGGCTGTGCACTCAGCTCCTACTACATTTAAACTGCAAAGCTGCAGCCGACGTAGCAAGTGCCCCTCCCATCAACTAATCGAGCAGTTGATGGAAATTCCATTGACTACTCAATTAGCTGATTAATTGCAATTAATCCCTATATTTTATAGGTGAATAGGCTTAAATAAAGAATAATAAAAATTACAACCTTACTCTGTCACTATCAGTTTGGTCAAAACGATCAGATGAGTTATTCATGTTTTCACTAGGGCCATACTCTCCCAACTGGAAGAATACAGCAACTCTTTCAATCACAGGAATTTTTCAGATTTTTAACCAAGTTGGATATGTGTGTGTTGATGTCCTTTGGTGTTCAGTTTCCATACATATGCTAGCCAAAGGAATTACTGATAGACATGTGCTGCTGAAGCATCAAGTTCTACACAAAAAAGTACAGAACATTCATGGATCACACATTTCAGATTTGTAACAGTATTCCTGCCTTGGAAATCAGATTCATCCCACCAGGGAAAAATATTCATCAGGGTAGCTTCTTGGAAAGTTCATAGGGGCAGGGATTCCATTATACAATCAAAGTAAGGAGGCAGATGACAAAAAAGGCATAAGAATCAACAGCTGGAAGTTAAATGAAGAAAATTGGAACTTTGAAATCAAGCATGTATTTACAACAGTGAGGGTGATTAACCAGTGGAACAAACTACCAGTCTCCTTAAGTCTTCAGATCAAGACTGGATGCCTTTCAGGACAATATTCTTTAGTCAAATACAGGTTACTGGGCTCAACACAGAAGTAACTGGGTGAAGATCTTTGACTTGTATTCCTATAACTTTAAACAACTGGGTCTACTGATGTTTTCAGAAGACTGAAAGAAGAATAATGTTAAATTGAAGGCACTGCAATTGATATCTCACCTAAATAGACACTAGACTCCGTGGCTCCTCTGGCAGCTTCCACAAGATCCTCTTCATCTTCCAGGACCTCACTGTTAGCGGTGTAACTCGTATCATCAAAAAGACTGATTGGAAAGACTTTTCCATCTCTAACCAGCCAAGCAGAAGCAATCGGAGTGCAAAACTGAAGAGTAAGGAAGGAAAGGGTAATGTAAAATAACTTGATAAATTTACCAGATATTTGTAATTCTTATGCTTGAAAATCCATGATTCAGTTCATAGCTGTTCAATAGCTCAAAAAACCCCACACTTCAATACAAAATCGTACAAGGAGATATGCAGTTTTTTCACCCAAGCAGATGTGACCTAAATTAAAATGCATGACATTTTCCTGTAATGCTGTAAAACTTAAGTTTCCATAAAATGTAATACTTCCCCATCTCCAGTACCTGGTATTCCCATTCCAGATGTCCTCCCTGCTTATTAAAAGCCATAACCTTCCAGTCCGCTACTGAGACCTTTATCACTGTATCCTTCATCACAGCCTCCTGCTCTTCCACATCCGAAATGATTTTAGACTCTTCTCTGTTTATACTGGATTTAAAATTGCTCTCAATAAATCCCACGCTAGTTTCGATGTCTGGAACATAGCGCAGTTCAAAGTGACCAACACTAAAATTCCACCTTAAAGTTAAAAAGAAAAAAGATTTCTCGAAAAGAGGTTTAAAAGGGAGCCCCAACCACCCATCTTAGAAATCTGGAAATGAAACTTGATAAGACATTTTACTAGCATTTCTGCAGTAAATTCTGATAGTCCTTTGAACTAAAATGCACCTCTAGAGGGAGTATTAACACACTTAACTATAGCATTTCCAGAATGCAAGCCACAACGCAAATATACAGTTATTTTCAACTCAAAATGACTTGAGTTGAGAAGCTGAAGTAACTGAAGAGACATCGAAGTGTAATGCAGGAAGGAGGAAGGAGAAGCAAACATTAAGGATTATAATCAGACTACTAAATACTAGTGTAGCTGTTTACCAGGAAAGATAATAGTAACAAATACATTAGGATGTAAAGAAACAATACTTTAAAAGCTATGTCTGCAATTTATTGATAAGAACATCAGTGTAACTAGAACTGCTCATCCCTTAATCTAACCTATTCAGAAACTAGACTGAATTTTTGTAGACAGACTATATCATCCATGTGGCTCACAATAGTGCTGTATCCTAGATGCCAGAATTAGTTTTATAGTACAAATATACAAAGGCAGAAATGTTGAAAACTATTCTCATTAATGGAAAGACTGTTAAGTATTTCTCTGATACAATGCAGAACAATGTTAGAGTGGTTTAGACACTCAACATTTGGATAGCTGTTCACCTTGAATGACAAAAGGGGCAAAATATTTATTCATAAGTAAGAATACCTTTGTGTGCCCAAAGAAATCTAGAACTATAGTGTAAACTTTCCAGGGCCCACAGACTGCCTGTATAAAAAGGAATACATTTATGTACAAGGTATGTTCAACTTTTAACTTTTTCTACTGACATTTATATAAAAAAGCTTCTATTTTGGACCAAAACGAAAGCTACCATATAAACACTCCACTGGAGATGCAGTGTTGCCTGAGAAGGAACATTGCTTTTTGATCTCTCTCTCTCTCAGATAGAGGGACTTAGATGAATCAGATGCCAGAATGACTCCTGGGAGCAATGAAAGAAGAAATGAGGCAGCTACTGGTCAGTGCTAATTACAAAAAAACCCAGAGATTCCCAGCTTCCAAATTACAGCCAAGAACTGCTAACTTTCTGGGCAGGCTGCGAAGTCCACTTTTGGCTTTTTAGGTAGAATTGGACGTGGGGTGTAGAGAAGTTTTATTATCCTCATATTAGTTTGTGGATATTTACTGTGTCAATATGAGAGGAGTCCTTTTGCTATATTTTGTTCTATGTATTTTAACCTTATGGAATAGAAAAAACGTTTAAAAAAGTTTTTTAAGTTGAAATATAGATAGTGTAGGAGAGGAGTGAGGAGAGTCATTTTAGACTTGATTTCTTATCAACAGGTAATATCTGAAGGTGGAAATAATCATGAAGTGATGGATGTCATCATTCTAAAGAAAAGAAGGAGAGAACAGGAGAATAAGGACACTGGACTTCAAAAAAAGCAGGTTGAACAAATAGAGAACTGGTACATAAGGTCAAATGAAAGGAAATCTAAGGGAAAAAGATCAGGAGAACTCAGTTTCTGAAAGCAACAGTATTAGAAGCACAACAGCAAACTATGCTAATGTGGAGCCATGATAAAAAGGGGCCAAGATAGCTACTTCAGGAGCTCTTTCATGATCTGAAAATCAACAGAGAAACCTACAAAAAGAGAAAATAAAGACAAACTACTAAGAGGAGTACGAAAGAATAGCACAAGCGTGTAGGGACAAAATGAGTTGTATCTAGCAAGGGACAAAAAAGATAAGAAGAAGAGGATCAATATATTAGGACCAAGAGAAAGATCAAGGAAAGTGTAGATCCTCTACTTAACAGGGAAAAAAAGCTGACAATATTAAGAAGTTTGAAGTGTTTGCCTGTTTTGCTTTGTTTTTCATTAAAATGGTTAATTGTGACCAGATGCTTAACACAACATTAACAAGGAAGAAGGAACACAAGTAAAACTGGGAAAGAAAAGGTATGGGGATATTTTGATAAATTAGATGTACTCACAAAGGCAGGCCTGATGAAAGTCATCCTACAGTATCTAAAGAATTAGCTGAAGCAGTTTTGGAACCTTATCAACTCTATGAGAACTCCTGGAGGACAGGTGAGGTCCCCAAGGACTAGAGAAGCGGAAACACAGTACCTATTTTTAACTAGGGGAACAACGAGGACACAGGAAAGGATAGACCTGTCAGCCTAACTTTGATATTTGGAAAGATATTTGAACAATTTATTAAACAATCAAACTGCAAGCTCCTATAAGACAACAGGGGGATAAGGAATAGCCATCATGGATTTGTCAAGTACAAATCATGCCAAACCAACCTAATTTATTTCTTTGGCAGCGTTAATGACTAACGTATAGAAGGGAGCAGCAGACACAATACATCTTCATTTTAGTAATGTTTTTGACAGTTTCACATGACATTCTCATAAGCAAACTAACGAAATAGAGAGTCTAAATTAAATTATAATAAAATGGGTGCACAGCTAGTTGAAATACCATAGTCAATTACTGATGGTTCACGCTCTAAATGAGAGGGCATATCAAGCATGGCCCTAAACTACTGAGTTTCTTCACTGCCCAAGTTGAGAAAGAGCTTATAAAATTGGTAAATACCACCAAATGGGAGGGGTTGCAAGCACTTTGGAGGGCCACATTAAAATTTAAAGTAACCTTTCCAAAATGGAGCACTGGTCTGAATTCAACAAGGTGATAGTCAATAAAGTCAAGTGCAATGTACTACACTCAGAAAAAGTTAAAATCCAATACACAACTACAAAATAGGGAATAATTAACTATGTGGAAGTAAAGCAGAAAAGGAACTGGGGGGTCGAGTGGATCACAAACTGAATATGAATCAATGTGAAACAACTGCAAAAAAAGCCTAATATTTTGTGTAGTGTATAACAGAAGTGTCATATGTAAGACGGAATTGTCTTGAATTGCTCTATTCAACATGGGTGAGGCCTCGGCTGGAGTATTGTGGTCTAGTTCTGGGCACCACACCTTAATAAAGATGTGGATAATTTAGAGAGAGTCCAGAGTAGAGTTACAAAAAAGATTTTAAAAAGCTGACCAAGGAGGTGGTTAAAAAAGACTGGGCACATTTACTTTTGAGAAAAGACGATTAAGAAGGGACCTGATAAATCTTTATATACCTTAAAAGGTTGTTTTGAAAATTGATTATCATCCTTTTCATTATGTCCACTGACATGTAATGGACAAGTAATGTACATAATGTGCAGCAAGGAGTTTTAGATTACATCTTAGAAAAAGCTTGCTAACTATAAGGTTAAATTTAGCTCAAGGGAATTTGTGGATTCCCATCAGAGGAGGTTTTTACGAAGAGGCTGGACAAACACCTGCCAGGGTTAGGCTAGGTTTACTTTAACCTGTCTCAGCACAGGTATTTGATGTGAAGACTCTAAGTTCCTTCTAGCCCTCCATTTCTATGATCCCATATTAAGTAAGTGCAATGGTGTGACTACATGTGCACTATTCTGATCTCCATGGCTTTGTAAGGAGTACAGAAAAGTTGTAATAAGTGACCAGCCAAAATAAAGGACTTTGAAAAACAGGCATTACATTATAAACAAATTAAATGTTTTTATTCTATAGGGTTACATTGAAAATGACAAGTGTAAAACCTGAGTATAAAAATAACCAAAAGATTATCGAGGTGGGGAAAAGAACACTGAAAAACAGCAATAAAATTGAGAACAATTTGCTTAAATTGGAAAAGGACACATTTCAATTTGTATATTCAAAACTACTGTTATCAGTCAAATACTGTTAAGAGTGGTCTCTTCGGCAAGCTGACTAGATGTATTTAGGTCCAATGAAAAGTCATTCCCATTTGATATAAGAAAGGTAGAGTAAATGTCGAGGGAAATCCTTTCCTACTTAATTATCTATGACCCAAGCTGGAGTCTGATGTTAAAGAGGTCCTCAAAATGGCAGAAAGCACAGGGTTAGAACTCAAATGGCAGAAGCCTGACAGGTCTTTAGTGGGAAGGCTAAAACCCCATTAATTCCAACTTTAATAGGGGTAAAAAGCATGTCAAATCCAGAAACAATAAGCATTAAGGATGTGTGTTTGTCTCTGTGCATTACTGTCACACTGTCTTAAGAAGAGCTCCAAGACCACAAACTGTGCTTGTACATACTTCTCATTGCCGCTACGTGGCCCAACAGCACGAACTGTTTTCTGGGTTCGATGCAGGAGAAGAATATCTTCTTGTTCTGTCTCATCATCATCCCAGCGGCGACAGCCTATAGCTGAACAGATGTACTTCACCTAAGGGACGAGATAAGAAATTCACATAAACTTGGAATTTCAAAAGGACACCAACATGAAGCAAATGAGGTAGCTCAATTATGATATTTAGAGTTAACAAATCTTCAGAGACATGTTATGCTCCTTTACAGCAAAGTTATTTGGAGACCTTGGACAACATTTAAAAACTGACCAGTGATTTTGGGGCTCTTCATTTTTGGGTGGCTAATCTGATACAATCTGACACCTTAAATAGATCAGTTTTTCAGATGATGGGTGCTCAGAGAGCTGCAATTTTCAGAAAACACTAATAAGTCTCTGATTGGGGACCCATGATCACTAAGCACTTTTGAAAGTTTTGGTTATAGCAAATTCTTACATATTCTTATGTGACTTATACAGAAATCACACCACCACCATGATTAATATTCTCCAATTGTATCCTGACATTTATTAAAAATTCAGAAAATCCCTTCAGTAAGAAACAAAGAGCTCCATTCTCATGTCACATTACTTTCACATCAGTGTAACTTAAATGATTTCTAACTTGCTATTGCTGATTTAAACCAGGGTAACTTATCAAGTGTTGAAACAATGTTCTGTCTACGAACAGGTAACTCTCCTTCAATACTGCCTAGCTAGCCTGGAAAGTGATTAAGAGCATCTTAATTTACCTGCTGCGGTAATGCACTGACTTAAGCATTTCTGATCCTAAGGGACCTAGACAGGAATTCAGAAAATAATTCAAGTCTTCCAAGAAGGTAATCACCGTCAATACACCCTACAAAATGCTGTAAGTCACTCTAGCTCTGTGGCCAAGGAAAGTTGGACACTGCTTCTTGCTCAGAGCAACTTTGCTGCTTTGAGTTCTAGCCAGAAGTTAAAGTAGAAACCCAAAGAGCTCTTTTCCCTCCAACGCGGCAGCAAACATCATCTGCAGAACAGACAGTCCAACTGTCAAACAGATAGTCAAAAGGAACAAATGGACTCCACCCACTGCTGCAATCCCAGGTCTTTTAAAGCATTATCTTTAGAGACTGCTGTAAACTATTCCACCAAGGTGTACTACATTCAACCTGCTGCACTGAAGCACCTGGTTGGTTTAAAGAGAGCTGGTCAGGAAAGCACAGAGTTTCATGAGAAGTTTTCACAAAAGTTAAGTTAGTTCAAAATAGAACTGCTTTGTTTTTTCAATCCTCCACCTGATTTCCCATCCTTCAAGAAGTCATTCTCAAGATGGTGTTTGGTAAAAATTTAGTTTTAGCTAAGTGAACTTTTAACAATCATTTGACAGATATTCAATACAAATTCTGAAGACCCAGAAAGGTACACTTTTTTGTAAAAACAAAATGTTTCACCAAAGTGGACATTTTTTATGAATTTTCATAAAAGTTGCTTTTTGATAAAATAAATTATCATCTTCTGCAGCAGTCAATGTGGGTAGTTCTACTTACTAAAAGCCATAGAAGATAAGTAACAGTTCCTGTAAAAAGTACTAAAACCTTCCAGAAATCAGCACTAGACTGGTCAGATTTTGACATGCAACACACCCCTTATTTTTCAGCTTGACCTAAACTGTCTTTTTAGATTACAGAAAAGAAAAATCTAAACTGAAATTTATGTACCATTTACTTTTCTTGAAAGTTTGGGATGCTGAATTATCTACTAGGTTATCCATCAAACATAAATTTATACCAAATCCAGCCACCAGTAGAACTTGTTGATCAAAGAAGTTGCAAAGTTCCATGCAGTTTTACACTAGAATTAGATCTCCAGTTCTAAACCCTTTCCACCACCCCGCAACTCCAATTTTAGAAATAGTTCTTTAAAAAAAAAAAAAACCCACAACCCCACACACAGAAACACACCGACTTCCCCATTGTCAACATTACCTTCCCCGAGTATGAGCTCAGCCCGTATGTGGTCAGGGACTTTCCCCCAACCAAAACGACGTCATCTCCAAATTTGTAGGATGACTCAAGCAGAGATTCAACTGTGAAAGGAACAGCTTCCATACTTTCTCGATCACGATCCCACTGGAAAAGATCTCCATCCAAGGAAGGAATGATCATCTTATTCCCAAATACCTAAAAGCAATGAATAAAACTGAGTATCGAACATTTTTTCAAAATAGAACACATAATGCCAGGGAGCCACATGCATTTTTCTCAGAATCCAATACGGTGTTAGACAACATAACTTATTTTTTTCCAAACCATTAGAAAGGCTATCAAATCAGCATAAATAAAGTTAATTGAGTGTTTGCTTGTACATTTAAACCAAAGGCACAAAAATGATAAAACTTGCTATGTTCAATTTCAAAAAAGGGGGAGGGGGGAAGGGCTAGTACTATGTACCAGGTTTTAAGAGATTGCTAAATCTCTCACTACGTACAAAAACGTTTTTCCTGCTGCACGACAGAATGACATCATCAGGCTCTCGCGGCCAGAGAGACAGGGGATGGTGAGTGTAGCAAGCAGCGGGTGCAGCCCCCTAGTGTATTATAAAGTCAGTTGATAGAATAGCGTTCATCTAGTTTGTGTAAAGTATGATACTAAAGGGAAGCAACAATGTCTTTCTGTAGGAAGGTAACAGCCATTACTACAGCAGGTATGTGAAGCTTTCAAAAGAGTTATATTAGATATCACATTGCTTTTGCCCTTTGCTGTTTTCAGAGCCCACTGTCTGCTACCTATGATTCCTACATTTCCTGCCAGTATGATCAAGAGAGTGAATCCCATGAAAAGCAAAATTGTGAAGCAATATGGGAACTCTAATTTATACCATCATGCCTGCTCCAAAAGGTACCTATACATTATCCTATAAACCAGTCACAGTAATATTTAGGCTTAAAAGGGTTAAATTCACAGTCTGTGTTTTATTCCTGAGTTTCTGGCTTCCTACACAATTAGGTCTAGCCCCTCCCCCCCAACCAACCCAGAAACGTCCACCACCACCACACATTATACATTCTTCTAAAAGTAAAAATAATGTTCAACTAAATTTAAATTATTCCTTTTTCAACATATGGCAGGTCAAATAATTCTCAAGAGCAGAGAATTCTGTCTCCAGTACACTCAGATTTTGATAATAGGTCGGAAGTATGAGTCATCATCAATGAGCATTTGGGGACTTATTAACAATCTTATCACCCTGATAGCCCTTAACTAATTCCATGGAGCCACAATGGCTCTGCTATGTCAAGAATAGGTAGAAACTAACCTGCAATTTCCAATATGTGAATTAACATGACAAACCTTAATGCTATTTCAGAACCTGTCTCTGTTGTCAATGCCCAACAACGTGATTTAATTGAATATATGTCCTATGAAGTGCAAGCGCAAAGAAAACATCTGGTATATGTAGACTAGTGATCATCTAACAGAATCAGGGAAGATCATGCTTTACATTGCATTTTTTAAAACAGATACAAACTTTTACAAAACAAATCTAACAAAATACTTTTCAAGGCTTCTGCTATATTGTGAAGCTGCACAAACCATGCCCAGTAAATTTAAATATCACACCACTCCAGGTCCCCCTTAAGGGACTTTGTTCCAGGCTATAAAGTAGTGGTCTCCAACCTTTTTAAGCACAAGATCACTTTTTTCAATGTAAGTGTAATGAAAGATCTACTTCAAACCTACATTACCCTTGTGTGGCTTCCTCTCACCCCTTCTCCAAGGCCTCACTCTGCTCACTCCACTGCCCTTCCTCCCCCAATCTCATTCACTTTTACCACACTGGGGTAAGAGCGCAGGCTCTGGTCTTGGGCCAGGGGGCTCTAGAACTCCAGGGCCAACCCCACCACCTTCAGGGAGTCCCTTTATCCTGCCTTCCTAATGCAGGAGCCTGGCCCATCCCTGGGGCAGCACTGTGTTTGGCTGTCCCACTGCTCTCAGGGTAAGCAGGGCTTGAACCAAACACCCTGTGCTCCCCAGGTGAATGTTGTATCCCCTAAATCACACAAGAGCCCACCCCACTGCTCTGCTCTACCTTTGGTGGGTCCCTTATGCTGTGTTGGCTGTCTGGTCTTTCCCAGGGCATGGGGGGCTGAGACTTCAACCAACAACCCTGCCCTCCTCAGGCAAGTGTTGTTTCCCATGTCCACTCCAGAACCCACCCCAGCTCTCTACCTTCAGAGGATCCCTTGTTTTGTATCTGGTGGCTCCCAGGGTGGGGGGCTTGAGCTGTCTAGGGAGTGGAATGGGACTTGAACCCACCATGCTGTGTTCCCCAGGTGAATGCCCTAGCCCTAAGCCTCTACAAAACCCACCCCACCTCTCTACCTTCAGAAGGTCCCTTATCCTGCCTTCTTAATAGCGGTGTCAGCTCCATCCTTGGGGCAGCCAGTGCTGGCTCCCTAGCTGTTGCCTGAGTGTGCGGGGCGGGGGGAGGATTGAGCCCACCACTCTGTGCGCAAGAGGCTAATGCCCTATTCCCAAGTTCATTGAAGATCCCACTACACCTCTCTACCTTCAAGCCCCTCCTTCCCCACCCCCTGGTTGTGGGAGTGACCAGACAAAGGATAAAGGACCCTCTGAACGTAGGGAGGTGGGGTGGGTTCTTGAGTGGACTAGGGAATACAACATTTGCCTCGGGAGCACAGGGTTGAGGGCTTGAGTCCGATCACCCACCCAGGCAGCGGCTGAGCACCCAACACTAGCTGCCCCATGGATGGATCTGGCTTCTGCATTAGGAAGACAGGATAAGGACGCTCTGGAAGGAGGGAGGTGGAGTGGACTGGGGGGATAGAGCAGATGCCTGGGGAGGGCAGGGTGGTGGGTTCAAGCTCCACCCTAGGAGCAACCAGAAAGCTGCCCCAGGGATCGAACAGCAGAGGTAGGGCAGGCACACCACCGCCCTAGCCCTACACCACCCCTGAAAGCAGCTGGCATGTATAGCTGCAGCTCCATGTGCTGACCCTCATCTACAGGCACCAATCCCACAATCTCCACTGGTCACAGTTCTTCATTACTGATCAATGGGAGCTGCAGCAGTGGTGTCAGCAGGCAAGGACAGCATGTGGAGACCCCCTGCTCTGACATTCTCAGGGGCTGTAGGGACATGCCAGCCACCTCCAGGAGCACAATCAACCACAGGGATAATTACTCCAGACATGACAGAATAGGCATTTTAGAACTCACTACTCAAATAATTAAATGTAAGCGTAAGAGAGAAATGAAAGTTATGAAGTGCACAGACCGTCCAGTCAAAAACTAAAGCTAACCCACTTTGTAAGCAGCAAAAGTAGTAACAACCCCTCATGTATGTGCTGGGTCAGGAGCGGAGAGGGAAGGACAGTGTGTGTTTGTGAGAATGACAGAGACATACACTGTGTGTGTGTGACAGATGCATTGCCAAGCATCCTCCATCCCCTTCTCTCTGTATGGAGATGGGGTAAGGAGGGGGTGGGGGAGGGACGGACACCCTGACATCAGTGTTCCCTTCCCCCTCCCACACCTTGCACAGCAAGCAGGAGACTCCAAGGCAGAGGGCAGGAGAAGCACAACAGTAGGTGGAGGGGCAACTGAAGTTCCAGTGCTTGATAGCTTCCTGGCCAAACCAGTCAGGATCACCTGTCAGAAGCTCCAAGATCTATCAGTAGTTCCCGATCTACTGGTTGGTGACCACTACTATAAAGCAATTCAGTGACTGACCCTAGGACACAGCCTGACATCCTACTTCCTGAGCCTTGCCACTAGACAAAACAGCCACTTGGGCAGCCTCTACACTAGAAAATTTTTGCAGAAACTTCCATTTGTGCTCCTACCAGTTCAGCTGTAGTCAAGACTTTAGTGGTTCTTCACATTGACTATTTATGAATTAAATCTGCAAGTTAAAATTGCCTTACATACACAGAGCCTTAGTAAAATTTAAAATATTTTTTAAAAAATCAACTCAGTAACAATAAACTGATCTTACTCTCAGTAAAAATGAAATCAGCATTTGTATATGGTCTCGCTGTGCCATCAATGATTTTCTTCAATTATATCTGAGTCTACAGTTCAAATTCTAGCATGACCAGAGCTTATTAAATTCAACCGAAGTGAAATTCACATTAGCTTTTTTTAATGCATGAGCAAGACAGCAATTAAAATGATCACACTGATAAAGCAAGCCCTAAACAAAAAAGTACCCCATTTGAGAGGTCAGGACTTTTGTACTGATCAAACCAGAAAAGCTTTATCTTTGCGTGTGTCAACCTCTACTCATCTAAAGACACTCCCCATGGAGCAAAACAACTTTAAAAAACCCACAGAACTTTGCTCAAACATAGATGCTTTTGTTCATAAGATCTTTCCTGTGCATAATTATTTCCTAAAAACATTTAATTGGCAGGCATAATTAAAATATGATTCTGCTAATGTCTGAAGTACACTACAAAGCCGAGTGAAATACATTCCCTAGTTCCCAGACTTCACAAAATAAAACAGAAAAGACAAAAACGGGATATCTAGTTAGGGAACTGACAGTGAGAAGCATGAAAAAATGCTGCACTTTGGTTTACTGCTGATGTATAATTAAAAAAAAGCCCATATAATAACTAAAGCAAGAAAACAAGTACTTATGCAATACAGATCTACAGCATCATGTGGTTAAATAGAAAAACCAAGTAATGAGAGAATTAGCAGTTGTAAATTGCCATTTAAAATGATGAAAGAAGATTGCTCCCATGAAATACAGACTTAAATACTTGCAAAATCATCTTCTCAAAATAAGACTAACAAAGACTATATGCATTCTGGTGTCAACATTGTATTATGAACAGAATTTGAGCAAATTTTAAGGAGTTTTTTTGCTCAGTACAGAGGAATTACTAATTACAAACATATGTTTCGTAATATAAGTTTGTTTGTTAAAATGTATCATGCTGTAATTTTTGGTGAAGGATTCCAAACTATTATTTGAAGTCATAAAGCCTTACAAATGTACAGTTTATAAGAATGGAGTGAATCCAGTGGTCCATCACTGCTTGTGAATTTATAGACATTCTATTTTCACCCATGCAACTAATCCCAGCATTGAAGTGTTGTCTTGGGTTGGTGTTACTCTGCTTTGCACAAGCAAACTTGAATACTAAGACATTTAAATCACTTTCTCCCAGAATGTACAAGTCTCAGCATATCGGTAAAGAGCAGGCGAGAGACTGTTCGATCTTGGCAGCAGGTGCTTGAAGGAAAAAGCACGAACATAGACACACACAGCCAGATTGTGGAATCATTATACTTATGAACCTCTTATTCATGCATTTACAGTCAATGGGACTACTCACATGAGAAAGTGCTCACTCCATGTAGTACATTTGGCCATATACATATTTACATCAGTATATTCATGGAGTAAGAAATAATAAAACTGAAATACTATGATGTTGCAAGTTCTACATTTTAATCAGTTATTCAAAAGAATTAATGCAGAAATAGCTTCTGTACTGTTATTTCAATGAACTTCAGAGACCAAAATGGATTTACAGTATTACACCATCTGTTTGGCAAGAGGTAAATCTTAATGAGGGAGGACACTTGATTTTTTTTTTTCTAGAGTGTATCTGTACTCAACCGGTGTGAAGCAGGTTTGATACAAAGCTTTTGAATTTCTCTCTGTTTACAACACCTGCAGCTTAGGAATGATAGATATATGTTGAAAATGTTTTAATACCATCTTACTTGCAAGGTCAATACAAACACAGAGAATTAGTACCAGAATTTGTACTAGTTCTCTGAACTGTTACCCAACGTACCCGAGGAAGTAGAAAGGGACTATTCCTTGAGAGCAACAGAAATCAGCATCGGCATTCAACTCAGGTAAAGAAATGACATCACCCTCTCTCTCAAAAGCATTACCTCACCTCCTAATCCAAGGAGTGAGTCACACAGGCAGTCAGCTGCAAATCTCTTGGCACAGCAAATGTAGGTTACCAAGATGCACTTATGCATTCCTCTGATCTGTCAATGTAAATAGCTATTTGTTCTGCTTCACTGGTCAGCAATATGGCACATAATTGTTAAGTGGCTTGTCTTTCAGAGGTAACACTTTAAATACACATTCTAACTGTGGAGTTCAAGTAAGAGTTTTTAAGTTGAAATTCATACATTGGCTGGCAGTATCATCCCAGGCAGCCAATTGGAATCAGTCTCTGAACAATCACCAAGCAGGATGATGAGGTAATGCAATTTCTACAAGCTTTAGCAAAAAAAGCAAGAAGGCATAACAACAAGAAATGGCACATGCTACCAGGGAATTCATTGTCTAGACTGTTGACTGGAAAAGGAGGGCATCACGCATGAGATTCCAGTACAGGCTGACAGGGAAGGAGTAAAGCTACCATTTCATTTTTAGGAAGGGGCTTACATGAACAGACTTCAAAGGAATCTGAGTGCTAAAGTTTCTATAAGTTATTGAATAGAAAATTATTCCTACATTTCGTTCTATGACCAAAGTCTTGCTGTAGGAAGCAGTGTCACAACACGTTCATGTGCAAACACAAGAGCTTGATGGAATCTGATGCCAGAAAAAATGTCTAAATGTTCCTGTTTCAGATTTGCTGAACTTCCATATGATAACAAAAATATAGAAGACAAGTGAAGTAAAATGTCTTTGTTAGGGTAATTTGACAATTCTAAAGACAATTTTTTAATTTATATTTTTTTGTTTTTCAAGTATATTGTGTTGTGATTGTGAATGACTTCTAGCTCCTGACTGGTTGAGCCTAACCACTATAGTCAATAATGTTAAAAATATAAATATAAACAAACTTGTTTCTCTTAGTGATTGGTTGAACAAGAAGTAGGACTAAGTGTACTTGTGAGCCCTAAAGTTTTGCACTGTTGTGCTTTGGAGTGCAGTTATGTACCAAAAACCTCATTTGTAAGTTGTGTTTTCACAATGGAGATTGCATTACAATACTTATATGAGGTGAACTGAAAAATATTATAATTTTTAAGTTCAACTTTCATGATAAAGAGATGGCACTACAGTCTTTGCATTAAGTGAATTGAAAAATGCTATTTTTATTTTTATATATTTAAATATTTATAATAAATACAAAGTGGGTACTGTATACTTTGTATTCTGTGTTATAACATAGGTTTGAAGCACAAAAAAATCTAAAGATTTATATAAATGGTATTCCATTATTCTGTAAGAGCATAATTAAACACACAGTTAATTTTTGTATCTCTTGACAGCCCCAGCATCTGTAAAACCTAACAACATCCCTTCACATACAAGATGAATATGTCACACACAAAATTATAAGACTTTATATACAAATTAAAACTAGAATTCAGTGCCATCCTTCCCTCCAAAAACATTCCTATACAGCCTCCTAATAGACGTTTTAGGGGCAAATAATTTTAAGAGCCTGACAAATCTGAGTACAGCTGTATAACAGGGGTGCTCCTGATGGTAGGGGCAGAGGTTGGCAGCCTGAGGGCTCATGCCTAGTTGTGTGTGTTAGGTTCTTTCAAAAAAATAAAATTAAATAAAAAAAATCCATATTTCAGATTTTTTTTCCCCCCTTCCCATTCTTTGGTGTGCAGGGAAGGGGTTTGGTCTCCTTTCTCTGATGCCTCAGGGTTGGAAATGGGACAATGAATAGGGTGGGTCAGTGTTCTGTGAGGCACTGGTGGCAGTGGCCTGTAATACACAGGAGGTAAGACTGGATGATCTGATAGTTTCTTCTAGTCTTCATCTCTACGATTCTAAGCGATTATACTAAAATAACTAGCTGACTCCACTTCAAGCTACGTATTTTGATGCAGGAATGAGACACATTTCTGCCTCAGACTTGGTGACAAAAAAAAGAGTGATTCTGAAGCATACTAACTTATGTCCCATTTCTCCAAAGCTGTATCAACAATTACACCATGTACAGTGACAGTGCATTAAGAGCTATTCTTTGCCCAACATATGAAACAAAACAGAACCTTGATTATCCAAAATGGAGTTTTTAGTTGAACAGAGATCAGTTATCATAGACAAGGATCAACCTAAGACAAGGACCACCATCCTGGGTAAGATCAAGAGTCCTTTTGGCTCAGTACTCTGTCCAACAATGGCCAATGCCAGGTGCCCCAGAGGGAATGAACAGAACAGGGAATCATCCAGTGATCCTTCCCCTGTCGCCTTTTCCCAGGCCTGACAAACAGACTTAGGGACACTCTCCCTGCATATCCTGGCTAATAACAATCAATGGGCAACTCCTTAAATGTTCATTCATAAAGAACTTAAAACAATAATTCTACCCTGTGATGAGGTGTCCACGTCGTACTGGTCTGAAAGGGGTTAAGGGAGCCATGGGAAGGCTGCACAGAAAGCAGCCAGCAGGAGAAGCACTGCAAGGAGCAGCTAATCAGGGCTGGGCAGGCCCATATATGAAGAGCTGCAGGGCAGAGTGGAGACAATTGCTCTCTGGAGCTTGAGGAGGAAGAACTGGCTGCCTTGCAGAAGGAAAAAGCAAGCAAGCTGGCACCTTGCACAAAATGGTATTGGGCAGCATCAGGGAAGCGAGAGTGAGCTCCCAGCCAACTGCTAAAAGTAGCATATGGAGGCCCGAAGATATGGATGGAGGAGGTGCTGGCTCAGAGAAATAGACTGGAGAGATTGGACAGATGTAGCATATGGATGTCGCTGGGCTGGGACTGGAGAAATGTGTGGGCCTGGGTCCCCCTCCAATCCTCACTCACCACTAAGGAACAGGGATGTGAGTTATTACTCACTTTCCCACTCCCTACTGCTTCTATATCAGAGGCAACAAGGGTGGGTAGGGGGAGGAAGGAGGAGGACCTGGTTGCGGGGGTGGGGGAATTGGAGGCAGACCTGCAGGTTCCCATGGGCCATGTGAGCTAACTCCACTATGGCTCCGCACTTTAAATGATCAAGGGGTCATTTGTGACTACAGCTTCTTATGTCTCTCTCCTCCCTCCCCCCCAATCCATTCCATATCCTCGCAGAGCAGCATGCCCCACGCCTGCCACAACCAGGGGCTGTTCCAGTCTGGCTGCTCCAGCCGCATGGAGCTACTGGCTCCAAGCCCACGCAGGCTGGGAGTTGGCAGCCGCATAGAAGAGGGGAGGGAGGCTGCCAGGTCCCAGACCACACAGGGTCACAGGCTGGGAGTCGGCAGCCTCATAGAAGAGGGGAGGGAGGCTGCCAGCTCCCAAACCACACAGGGTCACAGGCTGGGAGTCGGCAACCCTTCCCACTTCTCTGTTGACACTTCCGCCCTTCACGAGGCTGCTGACCCCAAGCTCAGGGTAATGCTTACATTTAAAGTGCAGAGCTGCAGCATCCCAGGGGCAGCGCGAGGTGGGACTGTTCAGTCCCGGTTCACGCTACCCCCAGGAGCTACCGTGGGGTAACCCTCTGCACTTTAAAATGTAGGTACTAGGATTGCCAGATTGTTTAAAAAAAAAAAAAAAAAAAAAAAAAACTTGCAGGGGCCAAAATGTGATTGTGGCCCCTTTAATTGCCGTGTGTCCCAAGTAGGATTCAGTCAGGCACAGCATGAGTGCTCCCAGGGCTAGCTGGGGGCTATGCCGGGGAAAGCGGCAAGTGCTTCCAAAAAAGGGGGACAGCAAGACGTATTGGTGTGTACCATCACAAAAAGAGCACTGCATTATGCTCATGCATTCGAAGTGTCTCAGGTTACTATCTCAGTGACATCTGGTCAAACCCAATGGTTTTCTTCCTCCTCCTGCTCAACTGCTCAATTTCAGTAGTCTTAGGCACTATCTGTAACTGGGGTGGCCAAACATACTGACTCTCCAAGCAGCATATGATAATCTTCAGTAGTTCAGGAGCCAGGGCACATGACTTAGCACTTCTGCCCTGCGGGAGGAACCTGCCAGGGCTTCACACCTGCTTCCGCTGAAAGCCCCAGCCAATGCCTTCTACAGGGCTAAAGCCCGAGACTTTGGTCCCTTGTAGACAAAAAACCCTACTGCACCACCCCACTGCAAAGTAGATGTCCCAAGCTCTCCCCATCCCAAAGCATGGTAGCTGGAAAAAGGGAAGGGCATGGGGAGGGGAGGGACACATTAACTGTGAAAGAGCAGCAGTTTGGCCAACTCAGTCTATAACCACAGCATATAAAAAGTCAGAAAAGGCATGAGATCAAGTATTCAGGGGTGTCATTTTAAGCTTTACAGGCTGTGTATGACAATGTTATCACCTCTACATTAACATACCACCTCTCAAAATTATTACATGCCCCCCATCTGCTCTCCATACTCAGAAACACAAGCTTATAGAATACAAACTTTAGAAGTAGGTCAGTGTTTCATTCCATTACTACATTATGAATCAATTATTAAGAATTGCTACATTGGTTTTTTAAGTTGGATATGCAGAAATGGAATTTACACAGCAAGTTCTTAATCTATTATAGTTTAGAGCAACCAATGTCACCTTCTTAAGGCCTGAATGAAAATACAAGATACATGGCTGTAATAGTACTACATCACAAGATTCCAGGACATCAATCAACATTATAATGTTTTCAGGATTACTTTGAGTCTCTGAACTCAGTTCGACCACACATATCTGAGACCAGAGGAAGCACCTCTTGTCTTTCTATCTGGCAAAATCAGCACTAAGACCACATCACTCCCAAGACCACAGGCCTCTAAAGTGCAAGCAGATTCTGTACATTCACATCGTGAAAGTGTAACAAACCCCAACAGATCCACTACAAAGCAATTAGATAGAGGTGCATATCCTTTCACAGAGGCTTTAAGATGCACATTCTCATAAAAAACTAACAGTGCAACACTGATGACAATTACTCACCTGTATCATTTTGCCTTTTTCTTCCCCTTTTTCTAAAAACAGAAACAGAATGCAAGTCCATGCTTTATAAGGCAGAACAGTACAATAAGTTTATTGCATGGTATGCTTGTGTGCTTGACCGAAAAAAATCCATTTCTAGGTTATCTTCAATTAATTTTAAGACAATAAATGTGTCTAAAAACAAAATCATGCAGGTTGATGGCTGCATTAGTATTCAGCAATTACCACAGTAAAGCTGACAATCAGCATGACTGACAGCTGTAAGTACTCTGTTTTTCAAAACAAAAGCATCTCATAGTCCTATATTGCAGGCTGTTTGCAAACAATGACATGTCTGTGCACAGATGAAACAAACTGAAGTGAAAAACAACTGTGCAGACAGGAAAACACATTTTCAGACTAGTAAAGCAAGTAAAAGGAGATTGCAAATAAAGTATAACATACCAGTCTGATCTGACTATAGGTTAGATTTAGCAGCCAGTCTATACCTTACTACAGTAAGATGTGCATACATACCAGAGGGTGCCCCAAAAGGGAGGAAAAGCAAAGGATGGTTGTGTAGTTAAAGCACTAATTTTTAATTCAGAAAATACAGGCTGTTTCTGGCTGTCAAACTTCCAGTATGACACTGAACAAGTCACTTATGAGTCTCAGCTCTCCTATTTACCAAATGATCACAAAGAGCAGTTCCTCATTTTTAATACACACCAGGTTCATATAGTCCTTTCAAGGTCAGTTTCACACCTGACATTCCATGCAAGAAATCTTTAGGTTAATATAGTACCTAGTTTGCCTACCTATTGACATGCAGACTATTGCAAAGTGTAACATATACAGCCTTGTCTTGTAAATTAAGCTGCTCTAATCATCTTGTGTCAAAGGAATTACAGACAAGAAACAATCAAGAAAACCAAGAACTAACCATTAAAAGATGCACTGGAAGTGTTTATTAAAAAGTGATACCTTAGTAACAGATGGTTACTCCCCCCAAAACAAGAGAAAAAACACTTCCATTAAATTTAAAAGAACTGAGATTTCACTCTGGAAGTTTTACGATGTGATAGCACTGTTACAGTTAAGATTACCTCACAACTTCAGTTTAAACCCTTCCAAATCCTCTAAAACGGACATATTTAGTCAGATTCATATCAAATTTGTTGTGCCTCAGGATGGTGCAGTATAGGGTTAGTGACTCAAATTTGGAGTCAGCTAAGCTAGAGAACATGGAGCTACAAGTCGTGAAAAAAACAACCAGAGCTAGAAGCCAGACTACTGACATTATGCATGCCAGAATGGCCTCAAGATAGTGCATGGCACCTACTAAATCTTTGGGGAACCCAAATTGAGAATGGCAAAGAAAACACACTTTTTTACAGTATGCACATGCCAAAACAGAAAATAGCTAAAGGATTTCCATTTCGACCGTTGTATATGCATTAACGCAGGGCTACTCAACTTTGGAAGCCCCGGGGGCCACAATGATACTCACAGCACATGTTGAGGACCACAACTTAAGTGTGGTTGCATATATATGCGAATATATATGCAAATAGCTTCTTTCACACTGATGGGCATGAATACAAAGATTGAGGCAAAACTACAACACAACACACAGGCCCCATTTAAGTCAGTTCAACTGATATTAATAAAATGCAAGATTTCCACCCATATGACAGCACTTTTAATGAGCTAAGACAGTCCTGGAATTTAACTGCTGAAACACATATCAACAGAAGATCATTATATTGATTACTTTTTTGTTTTGGCTCCCAACTGCGGGCCGCATGCTGAGCCCCACGTAAACCCAAGCCGCACTGCAGGCCGCAAACAGACGGGCCGTGGGCCACGTGTTGAGTAGCCCTGCAATAAAGCTCAACTCTTGTAAGTATTCTAAAATCCAAACAGTTAATCAGATTACGTTTAAGTTTCATTTGCCTCATGAGTGATCCAGACTTGGGTTATTGGACAAAGGGGATTCCTATCTATAGGGCTCCCCATAAAATTAGTTTCTTTCCACTGCTTTGTACTGTTCCACTGAGGTACTAATAACTGGATAACTCACATATCTTGTTGAAACTGAGGGCTGTGAATTCACCTTTCAGTTAATCTAGCCCAAGGTATATTAATCACAAGCCCGACACATGTTAAAGAGATTTTTAACTGGATGGCCTGAGGTTGCTATAATTTGTGAGTCAAGGATGGCAACTTATTCAGGGAAAAGAGGAGATGCAATCAATCTCTTTCAGGAAAAAAGTAGAAATACTTCCTAGAAGGGAAGACAATAAAGGGGTAATCGAGGGGAGGGAAGTGGTGAGGAGAGAGAGACTGGGGGCTCAGGGAAGCTGGGGGGAGTGGAGGACAATAGGAAGGGGGTGGGGAATCAGTAGCATAGGGAACATCTTTTAGCCCCATTTCTCCCCTTCTGTGTGTATGTCCAAATAGGGAGGACTGTTGCCCCTCTAATGGGTCTGAGCCCTCCTCTTCCCTCATGAGCTAGAATATGGCGGGGAGGGGGGGGGGGGCTTAGCCTTCTGGATGGTGCAACTGCTGAATTTTTAGCGGTTACACATTTACATTCAGGGGGGTAGGGGGGAGCTGGTGCTCGTGGGAAAACTGGCTTTTAAGCCAACTACTTGCGAGCACTGGCTCCCGCCTGCCCCCCTGTTCCCCTCTGCCTCTGATAGAGAGGCAGCAGTGTGTGTGTGTGTTGGGGGGGGGGGGGGGGGAAGAGGAGCAGGAAAGCAAAGCTGGCTTCCTGTGTTTACCGGCTCCCAACCAATACCGAGGGAGCAGGGGAGTGTGTAACCATTAGGATTAACCAATAAGCCCAGGTTTATCAGTGAATCACGTAACGAGTGCACGCTAACTTCCCCACTTTGGACCCCACACCTACCATCATCATAATCACCATGTTTGGGGCAGCTTGCCTTTTTGGGGAGAGACTGCCTCCCTGCCTGCAATGTGAGCTAGGATCTGGACAAGTTCTCACTCTCTGAATGTAACTGAAAATGAGCATACTTCATGCAATCCTGTCTCAAAAGTATTCTGAGGAAGAAGTGGAGGAGAACATCCACTGACATGAATGGAGCAGTTCAAATGTGTCAGGACTATTGTTTCCAGTTGTATTTCTCCGTAAGGTGGTCTTATAAGAACGGCTATCCTAGAACAGACCAACGGTCCATCCAGCCCAGTATCCTGTCTGCCGACAGTGGCCAATACCAGATGCCCCAGAGGGAGGGAACGCAACAGGTAATCCTTACATGATCCCCCCCGTCACCCACCTCCAGAGGAACAGAGACTAGGGACACTATTCCTACCCATCCTGGCTAATAGCGTGCTGGACCTAACTAACTCTTTTTTGAACCCTGTTAAAGTTCTAGCCTTCACCGCATCCTCTGGAAAATAGTTCCAGAAGTTGACTGTGCGTTCAGTGAAGAAAAACTTCCTTTTGTTTGTTTTAAACCTGCTGCCTGCCTATCAATTAAATTTGGTGAACCATAATTCTTATATTGTGGGAATAAGGAAATAACTTTTCCTTATTCACTTCTTCCACACCAGTAATGATTTTATAGACCTCTATCATATCCCCCCTTAGACTCCTCTTTTCTAAGATGAAAAGTCCAAGTCTTTTTAATCTCTCTTAATATGGGACCCGTTTCAAACCCTTAATCATTTTTGTTGCCCTTTTCTGAACCTTTTCCAATGCTAAGATATCTTTTTTGAGAGGAGGCGACCACATCTGCATGCAGTATTCAAGATGTGGGCATACTATTTTTATATTATATATATACGAGAGAGAGAGAGAATAAGATAAAAAAGGGATAGAGAATAAGACAGAAATTAATGATTCCTAACATTCTATTTGCTTTTTTGACTGCTGCTGTACACTGAGTAGATGTTTTCAGAGAACTATCCACAATGATTCCAAAATCTCTGTCTTAAGTGGTAACAGCTAATTTAGACCCCATCATTTTATACACACAGTTGGGATTATTTTTTCCAATGTGCATTACTTTACGTTTATCAACATGAAATTTCATTTGCCATTTTGTTGCCCAATCACATAGCTTGGTGAAATCTTTTTGAAGCTCTTCACAGTCTGCCTTGGTCTTACCTATCTTGAGCAGTTTGGTATCATCTGCAAATTTTGCCACCTCACTGTTTACCCCTTTCTCTAGATCATTTATAAATATGTTGAATAGGATTGATCCCAGGACAGACCCTTGGGGGACCCCACTAGTTATCTCTCTCCACTTGGAAAACTTACCATTTTTTCCTACCCTTTGTTTCCTGTCTTTTAACCAGTTATCAATCCATGAAAGGACCTACCTTCTTATCCCATGATAACTTATTTTACTTAAGTGGCTTTGGTGAGGGACCTTGTCAAAGGCTTTTTGGAAATTTAAGTATAGATTATAAACGGTCTTTCTACACTTAAAATGCTGTGACACTACAGAAGCCAAAAGGACACTGTCTCCTGTCAGTGTATGGACTCCATCTCCCCAATGGGAGCTAGGTTGACAGAATTCTTCTGAGCACTGTTTGCCTCAAGTGTTATGTTGGTACAATGAGGTCATTCAGAAATATGGATTTTTCAATAATTTCCTAGTGTAGAGCCAAGATTCAGCTAAGAACATCCCATTTTGATGGATGGGCCTCTTCACGTTCAAAGCCTTATAGAGGAGCACTTTCCCTCCATCATTTCTCTATCCTTCCTATTTAAAGGATGATGCTTCTAAGTGTTCTAAAATCTGCATGTATTTTCTTGAAATTTGCAGTACTGTACTTCATTGGAATGCTGCATAGGGTCAATGACCTACATTTGGGTTAGGGATCTGACGATATAAACTCACCCTCCCCCACCACAAAAAATAGCCATTTAGCAAAAAACTTCTAAATGTGGTAGTGATGGTGGGTTCTTTCCCCTCTGTGGAGTTAGAGATTAAACTTACTGTGCTGTAGGTCCAAATTAGTCAGGGTTTATTCAAGATAGCACAGTACACCTATTAAGTCTTTGGAAGACCCAGACTGTGAATGGTGTTTAAGAACATGTTCATTTTGTGCAGATGTGCAGTCTAGAAGAATTATCGCACACATGCACCAATACAGAAAAGCCTACTTTATCCATGTCAGGGTAATTCAGACTCCATTTAACATTATTAAAGAACAAAATAAAAAACAAAGGTTGCCCAAACCATATTCCCTCTCTCCTCTACAAGCAATGCCTCAACCTGCATATGACACACACTCACTTTGTATTATATGTCTGCAAGGGGTTAACAGCACCAAGCAACTTTACTATGCATTACTGTAGTTTGTCATCACTGAACTTATATTAAAACAGCAAGAGAGCGTAAAAGACCTTCCCTTCATCTGCAGGTCACTTTTAATGCTCCATGTTATTGCTAGGCCATTCCACCCACAGAACAGAACTGTTATTTAGCATAGGAACAAAAGATAACATGGTGTTTTAGAGAACAAAAGACTTCCTCTACTGACTCTCCAAAAAAAAAAAGGGGGGGGGGGGGGGGTTTCATCATTTGTTACAGTGAGCAAAATTACATTTTTATTTTTAAGCATATCCATGGGCCATTTTTAACTCTACATAACTGATTACTGCAAACAATTCCTAACAACCTATAGATATTATAGCTATCAAGCCAGACAATATATCTGAAAGGCTGTGTCTATATTAAATTTCTCCCTCCTTTAAAAATCCCCACTGTTGCCATGGTAGAATTACCGCTGGGGTAGCAAACATTGGGTTATCTTGGAAAAAAAAAAGTCTAGTGCAGACAAAGCTAAGAATCAAAAATCAAGGAGCAGATTTAAAGTCTTACCTCTGGTTTACTGAGGCTGGATGATACAAGGGAACCAGATCCCACATCAAGATCCCACTGCTTTCTGCCACTATTTTCAGGATCTAGAGCAGCAATTCGTCCATCCAAAGTGCTGATAATTATTAAAGATCTGCCAATCAAAAAAACATTCAAAGTCAGGTCTAAAGCATTAGAACTAGTTTGTTTTCTATAGATATGCCTAACCATATTTTCTGACTTAAGATAAAATTGTTTTACATGAACCAAAGTGTTTACATTTTGTATTGTATCATTTAACTTGGCAGCTCTAGAAGAATTGTAAGTTGTAGTTGGATCTCACATTAACTTGTTTTATATGCCATGAAGCAACTTCTGATCATTTCAAAAGGTCACTTGGAAGCAAAATAACTTAGAATCACTGCTAAGATTACGGAAAACATAAATCAATCTTCCTACTTGAAGTTCATGTGATTTGTGTGTCCAAAGGTCCCCTCCCCACCAAAAACAACACTCATATATGATTTTCAAAAACAAATAACCCATTAGGTCAGCACGCAAGTAATACTGCAGCTTAGAATAAGTAAATCTGCCAAAAACTTGTGTGAAGCATGGAAACAAATTTGGTTGCCAGAAAACATCTTAGAAGAAATGAAGTATTAAAAGATGACAACACACGAGTGCTAAAGCAGTCATTCATTTGGAAATGAAGGATACGCCTACACAACAAATGGGCTGGCCTGTTCTAGCAAGCCTAAATCGAACAATAACTTTAAAGATGGCACAACACTGGTATCATTGCAACAAATAGAATGCAGACATTGACCTTGGGTACACACTCTGCTCACTAGCCCTCTCTGAAGTCCACAATGTGGTATACTCACTGCTATTGATATCAGTGCTACTTGGATTTAAGGTGGCTCAAAGCACTGGTCATTAATAATCTGTGCATCTACCATTCTGATCAACTAGTCAGACCTCTTGAATTAATTCACTGTCTAGTGGTCAAAGTGCTGACCTGGAAGACTGTGAAGCCTAGTTCAAGTCTCTTCTTTGCTACAGAAAAAACGTGTATACTTCTGGTTCACAGTCACACATTGCCTAGTCTACATTTGAAATTTGTACTAAAGCTAAGGTAGAATAAGGCAGCCTGCCTGCTAGTTAAGTGGTGTCTCTAACTGACAGCATTTGATAGCTCTAAGCTCTGAATGGTCTGGAACCTGCCAATGAGAGGGTGTAGCCACATGAGATACTTAAAACCAGAAGTGGCTTTTGGGCTACAACACAGTTAGTTTAAAAAAGGAAGGGGTGGAGAAGGGTAGTGTCGACAAAGCATTCTTGAAGGGCCTGCTACTTTGAAACTTATTCCATCCTAACCTGAAATGACTGAAATCAGTTGACCTTTTGGACATGCTGGAAGGCTTACCTATTTTCATAGGTTTTGGGGGGATACGAGCACATAGCTCAAAGGGGTGTTTGTCAGAAAGACACCCTATTTTTCTGGCTGGATACTGTGCAATGTTGCAATTTTAAAATTCAAATACTCTACAGCAGTGGTCTCCAACCTTTTTACACCCAAGATCACTTTTTAAATGACAGAACAAGCCAACATCTACCGCCCCATCCTTCCCCCAAGACCCCATCCCTTCCTTGAAGCCCTACCCCGCTCTCTCTATTCTCTTCCTCTCCATCACTTGTTATCCCCAACCCTTACACTGCTGCTTTTTTTCCCCTCCAATTCTTCTGTAGGAAGAGGTTCTCTCAACATTTGACCTGTCTAGACTGGACCAAATGTCAGAAAAAACCCTTCTTTTGGAAGCCCCCTTATTCCTCGTGGAAGGAGGAATAATAAAAAAAGTAGAACAACCACCGCATCCCTGGATGCAGGAGAGTTTTTCTGGGATATCTCTGGAGTTCTGAAAAACTCCTGGGCTGTGTCTAGATGGGCCAGTTTTTCCAGAAAATCAGCCGTTTTTCCGGAAGAACTTGCCAGCTGTCTACACTGGCCGCTTGAATTTCCGCAAAAGCACTGACTTCCTACTGTAAGAAATCAGTGCTTTTTGCGGAAATACTATGCTGCTCCCGTTCAGGCAAAAGTCCCTTTTGCCTGAAACTTTTGCGCAAAAGGGCCAGTGTAGACAGCTCAGATTTGTTTTGCGCAAAAAAGCCCCGATCGCAAAAATGGTGATCGTGGCTTTTTTGCGGAAAAGCGCATCTAGATTGGCCACGGACGGTTTTGCGGAAAAGCGTCCGTGCCAATCTAGACGCGCTTTTCCGAAAATGCTTTTAACGGAAAACTTTTCCATTAAAAGCATTTCTGGAAAATCATGCCAGTCTAGACACAGCCCTGCAGTCTAGCTGTACTCTCGCTGGGTTGAGACAGGATGTGTAGGCTCTGGGGTGGGAATGAGGGATTTGGGTGTGGGAAGGGGTGAGGGGGAGACGCTGGCTCGGGGAGGGAGCTCCAGGCCAGGCAGTGTTGGGGTACTAAGCAAGCCGCAGACTTGTGGATGTGAGGGTGCAGGAATTTGAGTTGGGGTATGTGAGGGGCTCAGAGCAAGGGGTTCCAGTGTATGGCTCAGATCTAGGGTCTGGGGAAAAGGGGGCGTGCAAGAGTGTTATAATGCTGTGGCCAGATTGGGGCTTGGCCCCAATTGGGGGTTTGTTGGCCAGGCTTCATTTTTAAATAAAATGCTATGTCAAACACAAAAAGTTTCGACACTGTCTTTATTTATGAGAAGGGTGGGGAACCTGTTTTGAGTCAGGGGTCACTAACCCACAGAAAAGTCAGTTGGGACCACACAAATGAGATGCAAAAAAATAACTCCTTCAAAACCCCCCAAGCCTCACTAATATGGCCCCAACTGTGCTGGTGGGAGCAGGGGACATGGTACTGGGGAAGGGTGCTAGTGGGTGCTGGGGTAGGGGACAGGGTGCCAGTGGGTGCAGGATTCTGTGGCGGGGGACAGGGTGCCAGTGGGGACAGGGTTCTATGGCTGGGGGCAGGGGAGAGGGAACAGGGTGCTGGGAGGGCAGGGGACAGGGTTCTGCAGCAGAAGGCAAGGTACTAGTGGGGGACAGGGTTCTGCAGCAGGGGACAGGGTGCAGAGGGTGGGGGGTAGGGCACAGGGTTCTGTAGCTGGGGGCAGGGGAGAGGAGACAGGGGGGCAGGAGGGCACAGGACAGGGTTTTCTGTAGCAGGGGACAGGGTGCCAGAGGGGACAGGATCCCCTGCACCTGCCTCCTCCCAGGACTCCCCCATCCTGCAGAGGAGGGAAGCCCTGTCGCATGCCTCCTGCGGGGCCAGCGCCCTGCCCCCACACGGGGCTCCCAGCTGAGTTGCACCCCTGCCATTCCTGCCCCACGGCCCGACCTCCCTATACCTGGGCTCTGTGGTCCAGGAACATCCATGGTTTGGATGGTGCCAGACCACAGAGTCCCAGTTAAGGGAAGTACAATCCGTACCACTGAAAAAGTAAACCCTTGTAAAGAATTTATCATATTGTTATTAATAAGCTGAACAAACATTGTAACAAGCTAGAATATGAACGTATGTATGTATATACAATATATCCCCACATACTTTTGCAAGTTCAGCAAGTGAAATGTTTGTTTTTTGAATCAAGAAATACAGTTTTTAATGTGTAACCCACACACCTAGTGGGTGTAATTCACTGTCCCATGTAGTGGCACTTAGATCACTTATTTCTCACTGTAAGGAGTGAGATCTCTACAGAATAAGCTGAGAACATGTTGGGCTTTATAGGTCAAGCTGTAGAGGCTCCTACACTAAGCTCTAGAAATCCCAGGTTCAGTTTTGCCTCCAGGTGGTTACAAATGCAACTAAGAAAGCATCAATTCTTTTGCCAAATATATGACCACCACAGCTTCACTCAAACTTGCTAGCAGTTTTATAAGCTGAATATGATAATTACTGCTATAAGGTACAGGAATCACAACCAGGCTGATAATGTATAAGTTGAACTTCTCTTGTCCGGCACCCTTGCAACTTGATTGGAGCCAAACCAAAGAATTTGCCGGACCACAGGACATCAATATTGTCCAGCAGCTTTAGCAACACTTCCACTGTTTACTGGACTCTTGAAGACATTTAGAGGTAAATTAGAGCAAAATAAAAGCACAGAACGTGGAGAGCCAGGACTGGTGGCTGTAAACAAATTTTATTTGACTGCAGGAAACTTGGTTATACCCATGGTAAGTGGACATTTAGCTAACTAAAATCATGCCAGACCCCAAATATTGCTGGACCAGAGAGATTCAACCTTTAGTGTATCTGTACTTAAGCACTTACACTGAGAACTACAGTATAAAGAACAATTGTGCGAGCATTGGAACTGTACGTTTCCCATAAACAGATACTGTTAAAGATGTTAGGCTCCAGACCAGCTTTGTCACTTGTGTGAAAAGTCTGTTATCTGTGTGGGCTTTTCTGTATTAATTTGAGAGAATAAATTCTTTTCATTAGCTTTTAAAAATCTCAAATTCAAAAGCTAATGAAAAGAATTTAAAATTATAAAAAACGTGGACAGTCTAATAAATTTCAAATGTACTGATATATTTCTCATAAGTGCAATCCTCAGCTGGTTTTGGGGTATTCGACTATCAAACAGATAGAAGCTGGTATGAACATGTCACTTTGTGCTGGTGATAATGCAAGTAATAGGGTCTGGTGTTTTTAGAACAACTTTAATTTCAAAAGTTCTCAGGTTTAACTAAAATACAAACTAAAGGGAGAACGCAGTCATAGTGAATCCTCCATTCATTAAACATTCTCGATCAGATGTCTGAATCAAGTGATGCATGCAGAATACCTACATCCTCTCCAGTCTATTAATGCATCTGAGTAACAGTTTTATTTGAAGCATACTCAAGCAACACAAGAGTTACGAACAGAAATGGCTAAACAGTCACCTTATTTCTTAACAATTCTATCTTTCACTAAGCATATTCTACTTGAACTGTGATCACTGCTTTAAGAATCTGTTACAGTATTCTGTGAAAATCTGATGCAATACCAATTATAAATGTGACAAAAGAAAATTTTCAGAGAAAAAACATGTAATCTACCCAGTTTATAAATCCTTTTGAGAAAAGCTATTAGTGTCTTTTTGAAAGGAGTATTAGCAATTTAAAAATAGCATGTGTAAGAATGTTTTAACCTAATGCTATCAGTAGCACCAACATGACTAAAAAAGTTAGAGGAAAACTTTCAATTTTTTCATATTACTTCATGAAGTAGTTCACACTTTAATCAGTTCCATTATTTCCTGTGTATAGTCTATTTACTCTGAGTCTTTCACACAGATAAAGGAGAGATTTTTTTTAAAAATTTCTACTGGTCAAAATTAAGAATTTAATATATATGAAATCCCAGGAATATTGTTTGACAGCAAGCTAAAGATTTGTATCAGAAATATCTCAAATAATTCAAGGCTGTGAATGTGGTGTAAAGCATTTAAGTTCAAAGTGAAACAATACACCAAAGATTAGACTGTAACATTGACTTCTCCTGAAGCCAAACCTTTGCTTCCAGATAAATGAAGCTCTCTCAGACTTACATATATATGGCTGAGCTGGTATTATCTTGTGATTATAGCATGTTCAAAGTAATTACAGTTTTGAAGAAAATATTTGCTTAGTAGATGAGGCTTGTAATATAATGTCCACTATACTGTAGCTATTTAGTGGAAAATGTTTTATGTACAATGACATTGAAAATAATTTTGGGGTAGCAAACAGATGGTAACAAAAGCAATTTTAAAACAAGCATGTGTAACTGGTGCACAGTATTTGTTTATTTTCCATTAGTATATGAATGAATTCTACCCTAACTAAATCCTGTTGGCTATGTCTACACTGGCCCCTTCTCCAGAAGAGGCATGCTAATTTCTAACTTTGGAATAGGGAAATCCGCGGGGGATTTAAATATCCCCCGCGGGATTTAAATAAACATGGCCGCCGCTTTTTTTCCGGCTTGGGGAAAAGCCGGAAAAGAGCGTCCAGACTGGCGCGATCCTCCGGAATAAAGCCCTATAAGGAATAAGAGATCCTCCGGAATAGGGCTTTATTCCAGAGGATCACGCCAGTCTGGACGCTCTTTTCCGGCTTTTCCCCAAGCCGGAAAAAAAGCGGCGGCCATGTTTATTTAAATCCCGCGGGGGATATTTAAATCCCCCGCGGATTTCCTTATTCCAAAGTTAGAAATTAGCATGCCTCTTCCGTAGAAGGGACCAGTGTAGACAAAGCCATAATGTTGCATCTTTTCAGCTATAGTTAACTCTTTTTAGTGGAGAGGCTTGAGTTCATAATACATGTAGACATGTGAAACCAATAAAGCTGTTAAAAAAAAAGCTTCATAGCTAGATAATTTTGGGAAGGCTCAAGTTAGGGTCTCTCTTGAGAAAGTAGAGACATACCGCCTATGAGATGAAAACTAGGACATGGACCAAGTCACTTGGTCCACGGCTTTTGTATCTGCAGTAGAGACAAGCTTCAAAGTTTGTGTTTAAGGAAACAAAGCAAAACCAACCATTATCTATACTGAGCAACCAGGTCAGTCCCAACACTTTAGAATTAACATCCCTTCTTCTGTTCTTTAAACCAACAAATTAAGTCATAATTGGAAATACTATGGCATCTTCTCAGGCACAATATATAAAAGATTCTGCAAGCTGTCTTAAGAATAAGAAGTCGGTGAATAGCAAAATATTCCCCCAATTTCATAACCTTTGCCCCTAAACACATATGTATAACTTTTTCAACACTTGCACTATTGAACTTTACAATTTAATAACCCTAAGACTATTTACTGTCTGATGCAGAGAGGAAAACCCCCTCAAAAGCTAGAATATAGGATGCTCACCGTATTAACAGTTTTTGCAACACCAATATATTTTAGCATTAATACCCCAAGTACACATACATTCAAAAGTGCCCTACTATTTTCTGTTGTTCAAGAACAAATGAATAAGTGTGACTCCTGATAAGAATCTGCATCTTTCAAGCACAAGCAATTAACATTATAAGACTATTATACTGCACGAATCAGAGAATGGCTACCTTTAGTGTTCAGCTTTGAATTATTAGGCTGAATATTTTATACAGAGAGATCTCTCAAGATTTTGTAGTAATTCAGTATAATATGCATTTTCTTAATTTTAAATTAAAGAACAGAAGGTTGTTTTCCCCTAGCTAGAATGAGAAGTGCAGCAAGCTATGTTATCATTTTTAATGAACCAATGCACAAAACAACTCTTCACTGTTTAAGAGAGAGGAAAATCTTTACATGGCACAGGATGTGGGTTAGCCAGACAGTTACTTGTAGAAACCGAATTATTCTCAAATCTACGAACTCAAGGCTTCAAGTCTCTAACTTCAAAAGGAAGCCTGGAAGTGTATTTTATTAGCAGAACAATTAATACTTGATCATATTCCCCTTTTGCTCCTGCAATGCTGCAAGACTATTAGTTATTTTTTTTCAGTTACAGACTATTATCACAATGGAAGGATAACATGCAGGTGTTTGGGAGAGGGCATAGGCTAAAGAGACTTTCAAGGCTTTGTCTACATGACATAGCTTTTAGCCACAAAGCCCTGTGAATAAAGGTTGGGCAGTGTAAACACTGTCTGCCAATAGCTTTGGCACTATTTACACTAGCACTTTCAGTTGCAAAGCATTGTAGTTGGGGAAGAGAGAAGGGAAGGGGTCAGCATCTTTGAGTGACAAAAGCTTGGGAGCTCAGATGCCACAGTGTTCAAATCAGCAAACTACAGATCCACAAACCAAGACACTTGAAACAAGGCACAAGGTGGAAAAGTTTCCCAGAAATCAAGTAGGGAAGGAGACAGGCTGACAGCTAGCACTTTCCTACCCTCAACGATAAGAGAGCAGACAAGCCAAGGGGAATGGAACTTACTACTCCTAACATAAGACCAACAAGGCTGGGGCAGCAATACACTTCTCCCCATATGGGTTGAAGGCGAAGACCCCTAAATCTAGTTGTGGATGCTAGCAAGACACTTCTCCACAGCACCGTGTCTGTGCCTCTCCTCTTCCTCCCTGCAGGGCCCCCCCACCGCACACACCTCTCCTCTTCCTCCCTGTGGGTCCCCTCACCCCACACCTGTCCTCTTCCTCCCTGTGGGGGCCCCCCCCCACCACACACCCCTCTCCTCTTCCTCCCTGCGGGGGCCCCCCCCACCACACACCCCTCTCCTCTTCCTCCCTGCGGGGGCCCCCCCCACCGCGCACCCCTCTCCTCTTCCTCCCTGCGGGGCCCCCCCCCACCGCGCACCCCTCTCCTCTTCCTCCCTGCGGGTGCCCCCCCCCACCGCGCACCCCTCTCCTCTTCCTCCCTGCGGGTGCCCCCCCCCCACACGCACACCTCTCCTCTTCCTCCCTGCGGGTGCCCCCCCCCACACGCACACCTCTCCTCTTCCTCCCTGCGGGGGCCCCCCCCCACACGCACACCTCTCCTCTTCCTCCCTGCGGGGGCCCCCCCTCACACGCACACCTCTCCTCTTCCTCCCTGCGGGGGCCCCCCCCCCACACGCACACCTCTCCTCTTCCTCCCTGCGGGTGCCCCCCCCCCACACGCACACCTCTCCTCTTCCTCCCTGCGGGGGCCCCCCCCCCACACGCACACCTCTCCTCTTCCTCCCTGCGGGGGCCCCCCCCCCACACGCACACCTCTCCTCTTCCTCCCTGCGGGTGCCCCCCCCCCCACACGCACACCTCTCCTCTTCCTCCCTGCGGGTGCCCCCCCCCCCACACGCACACCTCTCCTCTTCCTCCCTGCGGGTGCCCCCCCCCCACACGCACACCTCTCCTCTTCCTCCCTGCGGGTGCCCCCCCCCCACACGCACACCTCTCCTCTTCCTCCCTGCGGGTGCCCCCCCCCCACACGCACACCTCTCCTCTTCCTCCCTGCGGGTGCCCCCCCCCCCCACACGCACACCTCTCCTCTTCCTCCCTGCGGGTGCCCCCCCCCCACACGCACACCTCTCCTCTTCCTCCCTGCGGGTGCCCCCCCCCACACGCACACCTCTCCTCTTCCTCCCTGCGGGTGCCCCCCCCCACACGCACACCTCTCCTCTTCCTCCCTGCGGGTGCCCCCCCCCACACGCACACCTCTCCTCTTCCTCCCTGCGGGTGCCCCCCCCCCACACGCACACCTCTCCTCTTCCTCCCTGCGGGTGCCCCCCCCCACACGCACACCTCTCCTCTTCCTCCCTGCGGGTGCCCCCCCCCACACGCACACCTCTCCTCTTCCTCCCTGCGGGGGCCCCCCCCCCACACGCACACCTCTCCTCTTCCTCCCTGCGGGGCCCCCTCCCCCTCCCTGTCCTTTGCTGCCCCGCACCCCCCGCAGCCCCGTCGGTGCCCCCGCCCCGCCCATCCCCCTGTCACCTGGCGCCGCGCCGGGTCTCCTCCTCCTCCTCGGGCTCCTGCTCCCCCGGCGCCGCGGTCGCCGCCACCCCCCCCTCATCGTCCTCCACGGTGACGTCGGGCCCGGCCGGGAGGGCGGCAGGAGCCGCGGCCGCCCCGAGCCCGAAGCCGACCTCCCCGCCGCGGGCATCGCCCCGAGCCGGCTCGCGCGCCGCCGCCGCCCCCAGCAGCACCAGCACAGCCAGGGCCGCCAGAGCGCTCCGGCCCCGCGGCGCCCGCATGGAGCGGCCCCTCAGCCCGGCGCCGCCGCCCGCTACGACATGAACCTTCGCTCCCGCCACCAGGACTGGGGCCCCGCCGCGCCGCAACCAGCCCTGCTCGCCCCGCCTCCCCGCGGCCACGTACCGGCGCCCGGCGCGCAACCTACCGTGCTGCTCCTCTCCCTTAGGGCAGGGAGGAAACCCATTTGACCATCTTGATGTCATTCGTTGTCGTTCCCGCTTCTGATTGGTCTAGCTGGGCTCGACCGAGCGGGCGCAGTGACGATGTTTGTCAACACACCTCTGACCAATCAGAGTTAGGCTCCGAGCCGACTCCTTAAACAGAGTGACCAATGGAAAGCACGTCCTTCGTTTCCTTTCTCTGTGATTGGCTAGTCCGCCCCCCCAACTTGTATCTGATTGGATAATTCGGAGACGTCGGCGGTAGCGCGGCGATTGAGGTCGGCTATCTCCGCCTCTTCCTGATTGGGCAACTCTAGTGTTTCATACGTGGCCGATTCTGACTGTCGAAAGGGCTAACTCGATGGAGGAACATGGGGCAAACCAAACGGATGGAAAAAAGGGGGGAGTCTTAAAGGGACCGAACAATGGACTTGCCCGCTCTCAGAGCAGGGCGGGGGTGGGGCCTGCAGAGCCATAGTCAGGGTATGCCCTGTCTGTGTCCCTGCCACCCAGCCTCAGACTCTGACAGGGCGCCCTAAAGGATCATGGGATTGGGGTGACACCAAAGCAGAGAGCCAATAACATGACCCAGAGAGGGGGGCTCTGCAGCTTCTGTTTTCCCTGCTTCTTGACACCCCCCTAGGGAGGGTCCAGGACAGGCAGAGGAGCAAATTCAAAACTGAGACAGGAGATTACTGTTTTGGAACAGTGTGCAATTAGCCTGTGGAACTCCCTGCCACAGGAAACTGTGGAGGCCAAGAATTTAGCAAGACTTAAAAAGGGGTTGGAATTTTATCAAGATAAGAACAGCCAAGATTTATCATAATTAGGGATAAAATAATGTCAATGGTTGGGATCTTAAACGTATGCTTTGCGGCTTCTACTGAGCTCTGATCATTAGTAGGATGAGCTTTCTGTGGTGGGCAGATAACCTTACCTCTACCTGCTTTAGTGTTTTTATTCCTTCCACTAAGCATCTTCTGGTCCACTGTGAGAGACATGGCTCTGGCCTATCTGGACTTCAGATCTGATCCAGTAGGTTGATTCCTATGTTCAATAGGGGAGGCCACAACACATGGTACCATAACAACATGGCCTCTCAGCCTGGTAATACCAGTTGTTGCTGTGACAGCACTGGACATGGCCAGAAGATTGTGACGTAGCGTCAGCGCAGGATGTCATGGTATTATGACAGCCCAAGGCATCAGCCTAAAGTGTGGGGCATGGCTATGATACTGACATCTTGCACCAGAGCAGGACATCTCAGGATTCCCACAGGAGAATCAGTTTGACAGCTGCAAGCCTCACAATGCTCTGTGTGGAAGGAGTCTTTATTTCTTACCTGTCTGCTGTACCACACAAACTTGATATATTAAAATAGAGTGCTCTATAAGAGCTATAATAAAACTATTTATTAAAGTGGGTAGTTAGCCTATTCATGATATGTGGTGTGACATTTAGATACTTTGTTGCAGTGAGACACAATGTTCCCTCCATTTTTTTCCATCCATCCACGTGTGGTATACGTTTTATGTGCCCCAAGGTATGTGCAGATGTGCACCACGAATAGAAATACATGCTGCTGGCAGTGGGCAGTTGTTGGCACTCTGCTAATTAGCTGTGTGGCATTTGAATCTCTCCTAGGAGGCCATCCAAGTGCACAACTTACAGGGAACATTGATGTGATAACATTTGCTATGGTTTCTTAACATATTGTAGCATGTTGTGATGCCTTTTAGACACATCAGTGTATCATGATGTCATTCAGTCGCTTTGTCACACTGTTGGCTATTGGATGTATTGTTGCAATGGAGTGACATTTGGATGCATTGTCAGCCCATTGCCTTCTGACATGATGATTAGACAGATTTTCCTGGTATGATGTCACTGCTTTGCCTTGCAGCATTCAGACGTATCAAAGCTATCTGAAAACATGTAGTCATGTCAGCACTTGTATTGTGGTGTACTGATTCTTAGGCTTTGCACACACTACAGAGTTCAGTCAACAAAAGGCAGCTTTTCTTAACAAAACAGTGAAGGTGTACCCACTACAATGCTATTTTTTGCAGCAAAATTATAGGTAAAATGTAAGTGTAGACATCACTCTTGGTTTTGTCAGTGTAAATGGTCTGCTCTGGTCAGCAGTTTGAACTCTGCTGCCCTGCAGCCAGGTAAACAAGCCTTTTAGTCTTCCCCCTGTAAGGCCTGGGATTTTTTGAAATTCCACTTCTTGTTTGCTCAATGGAGAGATCATATTGCATCTTCCCAGCTGATCATGGTGGTTCCACACAGCAAACACTCTCCTTGAATCACTGTGGAGCTGTTGGATCTGCTGAATATATGGATCAGCTGCACTCCAGTCGGAGGAACTGCAAGAAATCTAAGTAGGAAAATGGACAGATTTCTCCTGGCTTGTGTGACAAGGGGTACAAATGGGACATGGTGCAGAGCCAAATGAAGATAAAGACGCTGAGGCAAGCATACCAGAAAGCAAGGGAGACAAATCATCAATCCAGTGCTGCACCCAAACCCTGCAACTTCTACAAGGATCTGGATGCTACCATGGGTGGCAAGCCCATCTCCACTGCCAAAAGACCTCTAGATACTTCTGTGTGGCTAGAGATGGCAGAAAGTGGACCTAACCCCAAGGATAAAGTCATGGAGAAGGAGGTGGAGTTGAAGGATGTTGTAGAGCCCACAACATGGTTGCCAGGCGAGGCAGGGAGTCAAGAACTTTTCTCCACTCCAGATGTATCTTGTTAGTCTCAGCAGTACAACTCTGGTGAGCAAGAAGCAGGCAAGGATAACCCTGATAAGTGATCTTTTTGCGTTGATGTTACTTGGTTATATGCTGTTCATCTTTCCTTTGTCTTGTGGACTGTAAAAATGGGTAAAGGAATAGAAATGCTGTATTTGAGTGTGCTACAAATTCCCCTATGCAGTTAAGCAGTGCAGTGGAACAATGTGATGCACCCCAAAATTTCATGGGAATCCTCAAGAGAGATATCTAGGAATTTTTCCTGGAGATACTCTCCAATCCTCTACTAAAGGCTTCTGGGCAGAGCAGTTTTGTACCTTCCCCCATCAAATGACTCTGTCCTGCACCCTTTAGAAGTCACTTATGCAGGGACCAAGGCACTTCTAGGAAAATATAGATGTAAAATCCCATTTAATTAGTTAACCGGTTAAATGTGATGTTTAACCAATTAAAGGGGGGCCAGGTAGGGACTGATCCCCCCCTGCTGCACGCAGGGGCTGCCTCTGTCTGAGATGTACCCAGGCCCACCATGGACAGGGGCTGCTCTGGGTGTCTGGAGCAGCTCCCTGTGTGTGGCAGGCCCTGTGGGCTGGAACAACCCTATGTCCACGGCAGATGGAGAGCTGCTTCAGTCCCTACCAGGTAACTGGTAAACGGTAAGCATCACCCACTAAGGGCAGTGCTTACCAGTTAATCTTTCTCATGCCTACTGGAAAACATCATGTGGACCAGTTCTGAAGTTGCCCGAATTCAGTAGATGCCTTATCCTCCCTACCTTCATCTTGAGTGCCTCCCCTCCCCCCCCCAACCTATGTAGGCTGAACTCAATATGTTTAGGATGTTCACTAAAATCTGTGCTTGCCAAGGGTCAGTGAGAAAATGTGTGGTATGTTGTAAGAAGTGTATTTGACTATAATGGTTCAATGTTATGCATGAACTAACAAGCATGCTTCTGTGTATTGTTTCTTGTGCTTCTGTGGACGTGGCTTTCAAAGGAACCTCTGACATACTGGAAGAGCACCTCCACCAGATAAGGAAGTTACAAAGAAGCACATCTTCCAGGAGGTGGTGAAATCCTCTGAGGCAGGGAAAAGAGAGCACAGGGAGCAGAGAAAAATGGAAAGGCAGGACAGAAAAGAAAATCAGGAGATTATTCAGAAGGCCTGTGAGTGGATGGTAAAAATAATGGAGGAGTAAACTGAAACATTGAGGTCCCTAACCAAGCAAACTACAGTCAGAATAGATGTATGAATTCCCTCCCTGAAGTTTGTAAAGAACTATTTTCCATGCCCTGCCCAAATTCCTCCCACACTTTCCGTTCAACTTTCCAGTTCAACTTTCCAAAATATCTTGGTATCCAATTTGATCTACCCCTTTGAACATTTTCCAAAATGATACCTGGAGTTACCCACAGCTATGAGAACCTGCCTTCACTATTACCTCCTTTCCCACCAACATTGTTGTGTTCCGGGAATATGGCTTTCCACAGCCGAAAGTTCTGTAGCCGCTGCTTATCATCTCAGACCCGCATAGCTATAGGATCCCAACAGCAATGATCCATCATATGCTATTGCTCCATGAATGCCCAAAATAATCTGGTTTTTTTTCTTTCTAGAGCACACTGCCGATCAGGCAACTCTGTTTCCTATTCAGATTGGGAGCTCATGATATACTGCATGGCCATCCGTGATGTGTTAATGACAGTTGTAGCAACACTAGAGAGCAGTGTGGGATCTATCCTTTCACACAGAGATGGTGGGTGCACAGTACAGAGGGTCTAGGCCATTGAAAAATTCTGTGAAACACCGTCAGAAGCCCATTGAATGCTGGGACAGAAAACAATTCACCATGGGACACTGAGCCTGTACCCATGATGTGCTGGGATCTAGTGTTAGCTATAGATGGTGGCAAGTAGCACAGTGAGAAATCTACCCACAGTGCTCTGCCAACAGAGAGATCATAGTGTGAGCATGTAATAGCAATGTTATTATAGTGCTTTTTGATCATCAGCATAACTTTTGTTGACAAAATTCTGTAGTGTAGACAAGGCTTTAGACATAGATTATGTTAAGATGACATTTACACACACAAGAGCATATGGTTGCTAGGTGTCTGGTATTCTACCGGACAGTCCAGTATTTGCATTCTTTGTCCAGTAAAAAAAATCAGAGCATATCAGACATGTGCAATGTCCGGTATACTCTGATTTTTCCGGCTGCACACCGGACAGAAGCCTGGCGTGGGTGGGGGGAGCGGCTGGAAGGCAGGGCCACCATTGGCACTGGGAGCCTGTGATTGCGCAGAAGCCTGGCGGGGGCGGGGGGAGTGGCTGGGAGTCCCAGCTGGGAGTCCGGGCCGCGATCGCTGCTCTGGGCAGTTCACAAGCCTAGCTGGCTCCTAGTGCCGATCGTGGCCCCGCCTTCCAGCCATTCCCCCAATCCCCGCCAGTCTTCTGCAGAGTCCCAGCTGGGAGGCAGGGTTGCGATCGCTGCTCTGGGTGCCCCAAAATGGGGGAGCTTATTATTCCGCGTTCCTTTTTTTCTCGACCAAAAAATACCACATGTCCGGTATTTTTTGGGAGATCATCTGGCAACCCTACAAGAGCAGCACTGCTTTGTGGCATGAAAGTCTTTAGACAAAACAGTGAGCACAAGGTATTAAATAGAACACAGTACTAACGGGCAATGCTATGAACTACTATGTCCAAAGTTAACCCCATTACACTTAACACTCAGTCCTATTCCATAGAAAATATAGCGTCTCATCTGAATTCTGGCAACATATCTTTTGCCCCTTTGTACTAACAGGTAGCTCAGGATGTTTATAGATATTAGTAAACAGAAAAAGTAATACATTTCAGATTGTAAGTGAACTTCAAATTATTGTACTTGCTGTTAAGAGTTTGTTCTGGTTCATAAAACTTTTATTAGCCCAATAACAAAGCAAACTCCAACAGCATTGTGCAATTTAAAACTGATTGATTGCCTCTTCTGGGAGGTTAATTCAATAGATGATGTGGCAATGATAAATGCAAGGCTTTAAAACATAGTCTGTACAGATTGGTGTTACCTCCTTAAAAAAAATGTGCCAGGAAAACAAAATTTCCTTTTGTGTGATGGAAATTGATTTCAGTCCTGATGGCAAATACAAGATTAATTTTGATCCAGTATTGTACCAACTGAATATCTCTGACCACTCATTTTTCTGGAAACTATAACCTGCAATTACAGGAAGTTCTTGTCAGTTTAAAAGGTATTTTCTATCTAATTTACCATCTTCTTAGGGTTTATACACTGTGCCTCAGATGGCACATGACCAGAATTCATCACAGAATTTGGCCTGCTGGTTGGAAACTACCATGATGTTTCAGAACTATATTTAAATAGCTGTTTTCTATAACTAATAGGAATATGCAGTGAAAGAATGAATGTGCCATCTCATGGCCTTTCCGTGTTACAACAAGTGAAAAATACATTAATGTACTTTGAGACTCTCACTCCTAGGGTGTGTAAATTAATACTGATCAGACTGATGATCATTAACATAATACATTCCATCCAGAGGAATTCAAACATAATCTACAACAGTGTTTCCCAAATGGTGTTCCGCAGAATCCTTGGGTTCTGCAAAGTGAAAATAAGTACTCTGCAAGAAAATGTCATTACAATAACATTTTATGATTAAAAAAAATAATTAATATTTAATGTGTTAGTTTTTTAGCTTTATTTTTTGTACACATTAAATGTGATTTTTGTTTTTAATTATGTGCAATTAAACTAAATGTTGATCTCATGACCTTGTTTAGCATTTGTTTATTATTATCCTTACTTATTTGTGGTCTACTTTTTCAGCTCCATATGTAAGACTGTTATTAGGGGTTCTGCACAATTCTTTCAAGTTTACAGGGGTTCTGTGGCCAAATAAAATTGAGAAACACTGATCTACAGAGTACGCAGATAGGACTCATTGTACCCACAACCGCTGATAGCCTGACATGTGCAAGAGGAAATACAGCAACTTTTCAAACAGTGCAAGACCAAAACACTATGTAACAGAGACAAGAATTAAAGAAAGTTGTATCCAGTTGATACATTTCTTGTAGGCAAAATGAAATTAGCTACACTGGAGTATGGCAATGACACAAAGATTAAAGGGACACTAACATTTGTAAAACTAGTTAATTAAAAAAATAGTTTGAAGTATTTTCAGATAAAGCTTGGATCTCCCTGGTCCGGCAACCTTGGGACCTGACCAGTCCCAAACCTGGGAGTTTGCTGGATCAGGGGAGATCATTGCTGGCCCCTTGATGCAGCCTCCAGGCTCTCCCAGAAAGGCTGCCAGCCTCATGGCTGCTGGCTCCCTGTCCCAGGCTTCCCTGCAGGTCATTGAGGCTATGTCTAAACTATAAAGATAAATCGATATGCAAATTGCGTATCTTTTTCCGATTTACCTCTGAAAGAGGCTTTTCCGAAATTTGGCCTCTCTACACAGGGCCAAATTTTGAAAAAAACCCTCTTTCGGAATATTCCTTCTTCCTCATGACACAAGGTTTACAGGGATGCTGACAAAACGCGTCTGCTTTTCCGACATTTTTTTTTGGAAAAGCGGAAGCATTCCTTGGATGCAGCAGAGCTTTTCCAGCATACTTCCGGTATCCCAGAAAAGCTCTGCAGTCTAGACATAGCCTGCCTCTGCTCCTAGCACCAGGCTCCCAGCTACCACGTTACCTCCGCTCCCAGATCTAGCTGGGCTCCTAGACGCTGGCTTCCCTGCCACTGGCCCGGCTGGGCTCTTGGATGCTGGTTCTCCTACCACTGGTCAGGCTACACTCGCGGCCCCGGCTGGGCTCCTGACCGCCAGCCCCACTGCTGCTGGACTCCGAGCTGGCCCCTGCTCCCTGCTGCTGGGGCTATCTGGTCCAGCAAACATCAATGGTCCTGACAGACCACAGGTATTGTTGGACCAGAGGGTGCATTTAGACAGTGGCGCTATTTTGGGATATTTCCAGTATCCCGAAATAGCTATTCTGTGTCTTTTAAACAAACCTGTTATTTTGAAATACCTTTCAAAATAATGGGCTCACTATTCTGACGTCTCTGTAAATCTCATTCCATGAGGATTAAGAGACATTTCAGAATAGCACTCTATTTTGAAATACACTCAAAATAAGCTACGCAATTTGTGTAGTTCAAATTGAGTAGCTTATTTTGAGCTACAGGTGCTATGTAGATGCACCCAGAAACTATGTCTACGCTGGCGGCTTCTTGTGCAAGAAGGGCCATTCTTGTGCAAGAACAGGCAGAGCATCCACACGGCCTGCCCACTCTTGCACAAGAAGATTTACAGTAAAGTGTGGGAAGAAAGGAATTCTTGCACAAGAGCTATGCTCTTTTCTAACAAGTGTAAGCCCTCTTGTGCAAGAATTTTTGTGCAAGAGGGCAATGTGGAGGTGCGGCAGGGGTTTCTTGTGCAAGAAAGCCCTATGGCTAAAATGGCAACCAAAGCTTACTTGCGCAAGAGAGTGTCCACGCTGCCATAGATGCTCTTGCGCAAAAGTACATCTCTTGCGCAAAAGCACATGGTCATGTGGATGTGTTCTTGTGCAAGAGTTCTTGCGCAAGAAGCTGCCAGTGTAGACATAGCCAGAGAGTCCTGGATTAGAGTTATTCAACCTGTAGTAAAGCCTTCCCCTAAATCTCCCTTATCTTTGTGTAGTAATACAGTCACACAGGTTTGGTTTTGTAAACTGTTTTTCTCGTCTCAGTTGTCATGTGAGAGATTGATATGATGAATCATTAATTTGACTTGCTAACTAACTAACTAAATCACAAACTCCCTTGTCTTCCCTAGGATTTTACCTGGTGTTATTTATCACATGTAAGCTAACTCAAAATGAGAAAAAACCTTTGTCCTTATGAATACAAGGCCAAAGAGGGAAAGCAATGATAGGACTGACTAAGGACATAATGAAACTGATTATACACAAAGTGCTGTTACATGCATAAAGTAGGTGGAAGGAACAAAAAGAAAAACAATTCTTTTAGTAAAAGGAATTGTAGGTATCACTTAAAACACAACTAAAAATAACAATATTCAGACAGAAGTGTGATTTTTCAGTTCAGGTCTCTTTATACACCCTACTCTTGCAAAGTGGTGGGCTTGATTTGAATCCTTTCTAAGCCCTTTGGGACCAGGTGCTACATTCATATTGTGTTTGTATAGCATCTAGCATCATAGAGTCTGATTCATGACTGGTGCTCCTTCAGATGACTAAAATACAATACAAATAAAATAGTAGTATGGAGTACAAACCTGATAAAATAAATCATGGGTTTGGTCTATTTAAAAGTTACCCCTTTTAGGAGTGTGATTTTTTTGTTTTTACCAAAATGATTACACCAGTAAAAGCCCTAGTGAGAATGCAAACATATTGGCTGTGTCTAGACTGGCCAGTTTTTCCAGAAAATCAGCTGCTTTTCCGGAAAAACCTGCCAGCTGTCTACACTGGCCACTTGAATTTCCGCAAAAGCACTGACTTCCTACTGTAAGAAATCAGTGCTTTTTGCAGAAATACTATGCTGCTCCCATTTGGGCAAAAGTCCCTTTTGCACAAAAGGGCCAGTGTAGACAGCTGAGATTTGTTTTCCGCAAAAAAGCCCCGATCGCGAAAATGGCGATCGGGGCATTTTTGCAGAAAAGCGCGTCTAGATTGGCCACGGACGCTTTTCCGCAAAAAGTGCTTTGGTCACCCTGAAGGTGTCTTGCGGAGCCCGGGGGCTCTGCGGAGCACAGTTTGAGAAACACTGCTCTATAATAACACTAGAAACTGACTTAGAAAAGAGAGAAAGATGAGAGTCTCATGTAACAAAATGATCCCAGAAGACAGGGCTTTAAGAAAAGCACTCAGTATCATTAGACTTGTGATAAATTCAGGGGAACAGACTGTGAGTACTGGGCTTATATGCACGTGAGGTGCTGCAGCTGTGCCATTGTACAGGTAGGACCTTGCTGGTCTGGCACCCTTAGGACCTGACTGATCCGGAACTAGGTGATTTGCCCGACCTGGGGAGGTCCCTTCCCTCCTGGCCTGTGCTGTCACTGGGTTAGGGCTCCAGCTTGCCTCTGCTGCTGCCCCAGCCTCCTAGGGCTCTTGAGATAGAATCATAGAATCATAGGACTGGAAGGGACCTCGAGAGGTCATCGAGTCCAGCCCCCCGCCCTCAAGGCAGGACCAAGCTCTGTCTACGCCATCCCTGACAGATGTCTATCTAACCTGTTCTTAAATATCTCCAGAGAGGGAGATTCCACCACCTCCCTTGGCAATTTATTCCAATATTTGACCACCCTGACAGTTAGGAATTTTTTCCTAATGTCCAATCTAAACCTCCCTTGCTGCACTTTAAGCCCATTACTCCTTGTCCTGTCCTCAGAAACCAAGAGGAACAAATTTTCTCCTTCCTCCTTGTGACACCCTTTTAGATATTTGAAAACCGCTATCATGTCCCCCCTTAATCTTCTTTTTTCCAAACTAAACAAGCCCAGTTCATGAAGCCTGGCTTCATAGGTCATGTTCTCTAGACCTTTAATCATTCTTGTCGCTCTTCTCTGTACCCTTTCCAATTTCTCCACATCTTTCTTGAAATGTGGCACCCAGAACTGGACACAGTACTCCAGCTGAGGCCCAACTAGTGCAGAGTAGAGCGGCAGAATGACTTCACGAGTTTTGCTTACGACACACCTGTTGATACAACCTAGAATCATATTTGCTTTTTTTGCAACAGCATCACACTGTTGACTCATATTCAACTTGTGGTCCACTATGACCCCTAGATCCCTTTCCGCCATGCTCCTTCCTAGACAGTCACTTCCCATCTTGTATGTATGGAACTGATTGTTCCTTCCTAAGTGGAGCACTTTGCATTTCTCTTTATTAAACTTCATCCTGTTTACCTCTGACCATTTCTCTAACTTGCTAAGGTCATTTTGAATTATGTCCCTATCCTCCAAAGAAGTTGCAACCCCACCCAGTTTGGTATCATCTGCAAACTTAATAAGCGTACTCTCTATCCCAATATCTACATCATTGATGAAGATATTGAACAGTACGGGTCCCAAAACAGACCCTTGCGGAACTCCACTTGTTATCCCTTTCCAGCAGGATTTAGCACCGTTAACAACAACTCTCTGACTATGGTTATCCAGCCAATTATGCACCCACCTTATCGTGGCCCTATCTAAGTTATATTTGCCTAGTTTATCAATAAGAATATAATGCGAGACCGTATCAAATGCCTTACTAAAGTATAGGTATATGACATCCACCGCTTCTCCCTTATCCACAAGGCTCGTTATCCTATCAAAGAAAGCTATCAGATTAGTTTGGCATGACTTGTTCTTCACAAACCCATGCTGGCTATTCCTTATCACTTTATTACCTTCCAAGTGTTTGCATATGATTTCCTTAATTACCTGCTCCATTATCTTCCCTGGGACAGACATTAAACTGACCGGTCTGTAGTTTCCTGGGTTGTTTTTATTCCCCTTTTTATAGATGGGCACAATATTTGCCCTTTTCCAGTCTTCTGGAATCTCCCCTGTCTTCCATGATTTTTCAAAGATCATAGCTAAAGGCTCAGATACCTCCTCTATGAGCTCCTTGAGAATCCTGGGATGCATTTCATCAGGACCTGGTGACTTGCTGACATCTAACTTTCCCAAGTGATTTTTAACTTGTTCTTTGTGGATCCTATCTTCTAAACTTACCCTCTCTCTGCTTGTATTCACTACGTTAGGCACACCTCCAGACTTCTCGATGAAGACCGAAACAAAGAAGTCATTGAGCATCTCCGCCATTTCCAAGTTTCCTGTTACTGCTTCTTCCTCCTCACTGAGCAGTGGGCCTACCCTGTCCTTGGTCTTCCTCTTGCTTTTAATGTATTTATAAAAGGTCTTCTTGTTTCCCTTTATGCCTGTAGCTAGTTTGATCTCATTTTGTGCCTTTGCCTTTCTAATCTTGCCCCTGCATTCCCGTGTTGCTTGCCTATATTCATCCTTTGTTATTTGTCCTAGTTTCCATTTTTTATATGACTCCTTTTTTATTTTGAGATCATGCAAGATCTCCTTGTTAAGCCAAGCTGGTCTTTTGCCATATAGTCTATCTTTCCTACACAGCGGAAGAACATGATTTTTGGTAGCTGGCTTTTTCCAACAGAAATTCCATCCCATGTATGTATTTGCATTGTAAAATATACAACTCTGCAGGCAGTGCACAATTCACTGGAAAAGACCTCTTGCAGCTAGCAGAAGAAAGTCTCTTGCAGCTAGTTCTGCCTTTTTCAGACAGTGACTCCTTAATAACAAGTCAATGACATCTTGCATAAAGGAAGGCTGGCTTGAATCAACCAAGTTTTATTACTGGACAAAAGAGGCTCTGCTGGAAGAATGCCCCATTGTTCAAAGACAGGCATTCCAGCATTGCTCATTGAGCCATGACAAACAGGATTATTTCGAGTCCCTAAAAATCACAGCAGCATGGTGGAAAGTTCTCAGCAGAAACTGTGAGGTACATCAAGAAGTACTGAAGTACGTCTGTGATGCATAGAAAGTGAAAAAAGCAACAGGGGTTTTCTCCTTGTCAGAGTCAAAGTAAATGGACATTTTCTGATCACTTGTGGGCGATTTTCAAATGCTGAGCACCAGCAGCTCTCATTGACTTCAATAGGATTGTGGGCACTCAGCACCTCTGAGAACCAGCCTACTTTTATTTAAATCCCTAAATATGGATTTAGAAGCCTAATTTTAAGGACCCATGACTGAAAATGTTGGCCTTTGAAATTCTGGCCTTAAATATCAATGGTTGCTTCCCCACTAATTTCCCAGCTTCTTGGCCAGGATTCTCCAGATTCTTAGCCAGGATTTAGAGGGTTTGAAGAAAAGATTCCCTTCCTCCACCTTCACTGCCTAAAAACCTTTACTAGACTTTATAGTGAGCCCAGGCATCCTGGGACAAGACTGTGGAACTTTGGTCAATGGTGTGAGGATGCAAGTACCAATATGTTCAGGAAAGTTTATAGTCATATGCCTGCCTCACTCCTGCATCTCCATGTTTTGATATAAGGATCTCCTGCTACGTTCGGACACAGCACTGTGTGTTGGTGTTTTAGCTGCATGTGAATTAGAAAAGCAGCAACATGTTAAAACTTTCAACTCCAAAGGTTGTGCTGCCAGAATGGCTGGAGCATACAATTATTTAAAAGCTTTTAACAAATTGATAGGCTAAATGCCAAACTATGGAGTAACCTAGAATAAAATTGTTCAAAAATTCCTAAAGGATTTAAATGCTTTAATTATATTGACTGTCAATAGCATTTAGGTGCCTAAACCACTAAGGCACTTTTGAAAATGCTGCCCTAGACTCAAGTATTTTTAAAGTAGATTTAATAAAGGTATGTCATGTTCTCACTGACAACAAAAAGGTCTGAAACTTTTGGATAACTGATGTTCAGCAAAATAGTGCTATTAACTAAGGTCTGGTTTACACTTAAAACATTTGATCAATTGCAGGAAGGGAGGTTTAGGTTGGACATTAGGAAAAACTTCCTAACAGTCAGGGTGGTTAAACACTGGAATAAATTGCCTAGGGGGGTTGTGGAACATCCATCACTGGAGGTATTTAAGAGCAGGTTAGACAGACACTTGTCAGGGATGATCTCTAGACAGTGTTTGGTCCTGTTGTGAGGGCAAGGGACTGGACTTGATCTCTTGAGGTCCCTTCCAGTTCTATGATTCTATGATTCTATAATGTAGCTACATTGCTGTGCAAAATTGTGCAGCCTGAACTTTGTAGTTGTCAGCCTAACCCTCAGTGCCGATGCTGATAAGCTGAAGGAAGAAGTCTGCCACCTTATTGGCTGCCTCTTGAAGAGGCAAATGAACTATACAGGGGGGAAAAATAAACCCTTAGGAAGCATAGACACTAGGGTGCTACAGCAGTTGCTGTTGTAGCAGCTGAAGCGTAGACAACATGGCCTAACACAGGCTACCAGGGGGACATAGTGTACATTCAGGGAACTAAAATACAGGACTATGTAGCACTTTAAAGACTAACAAGATGGTTTATTAGGTGATGAGCTTTCCTGGGCCAGACCCACTTCCTCAAATCAAAACCAGATCAGGGAACTAAGCTTTTCAGAAGTAATAGAGAGGCAGCCGTGTTAGTTTTTCCTTTTGTTTTAGCAAGATCAGACTATGTAGTACTTTAAAGACTAACAAGATGGTTTAATAGGTGATGAGCTTTGGTGGGAAAGCTCATCACCTATTAAACCATCTTGTTAGTCTTTGAAGTGCTACATAGTTTTCCTTTTGTTTGAGCAAGCTTTTCAGAGTAAGGGAATGGGGGGGGGGGGTTGACAGTTTCACACAGCCCTTCAGGGCACATATAAAGGAATGCTGTATCCCAGAGAGAGGCAGGTGGGGAGAGGGGACGGTGTATCACCATCTGAGGCCATGCTCGCCCTTGACACCCTCCTGCACAGTGGAACATGGACAAGTGGCAGAGGAGCAGCGCCAGCCACAAAGGCGCAGGGTCTCTGGCAGCTCATCCCATCCTTCCCCCGGGGCTGGCCCACCCTGCAGGGGAGAGCTGCCCTTCCAGCACCGAGCTCTGCCTAGCACCCAGCTTGCACCGAGCTCAGCCTCTCCCCAGCCCGCCCAGCTAGGGGCACGAGCCGCGGCCGGCGGGCTGCATTGTGGGAGCTGTAGTTCCCCCTCCCCCGCGCGCCGTGCACCCGCTCCGGCGCGCGGCACTACAACTCCCAGGCGCCACCGGGCCGTGCAACCTGCCGCGCGGCTCCTTCCTCGGGCTGCAGCGCGCGCGCGCGCAGGGCCGCCCGGGCCGGGGGGCGGGGCAGGGTTCGGCATGCGGCGCGGGAGCCTGCTGGCCCGCGCGCTGCTGGCGGCGCTGCTGCCCCCAGGCGGAGCAAGGGCAGGGGGTGGGGCGGCCCGGGCTCTTCCGTGCGGGCTGCACGTGCCCTTGCTGGAGCGCAGGCCGCTCAGCAGCCGCTGCAGCGACATGTCCGAGGAGGCGAAGAGAGCGGCCGCCTGGGCAGCTGTCGATAACCACGTGAAGGTGAGTAGGGACCCGCAATTTTGCACCAAATCCCATTTATTGGGGTGGGTTGCACTAGCTCCTTCCCCTCCCCCCGCGAGTTGTAAAAGCGACCCCCCCCCCCCTGCTCCCCAGCAAAATGCTTTGCAACTTGCCTGCCCCGTGGGACGTGCACATAATCCTGCACTCCAGCACGTGCAGGCGGGCAAAGACTGTGTGTGTGTGTGTGTGTGTGTGTGTGTGTGTGTGTGTGTGTGTGTGTGACTGTGTGTGTGTGTGTGTGTGTGTGTGTGTGTGTGTGTGTGTGTAAAATTTGTTGCAGAATGAGGTTCTGCCCTTGCAGCTTCCGAGCGTGAGGGGCATGGCATGGCGTTACCCTTTCCTGGCCGTGGGCCTCCTGCACATGTGCTGGCAGGGTTGTTGCCAAGCCTCAGTGCTTCCGAAGGAGTCTTCCTTTCCTGCATCACAAACCCTTGTCTCCTTCATATCCCCTGGGACTCCCATGGCTGCAGCTCCACTGCATACAGCAAAACCCCCTTTCAGCTGTGTGCCTTGCATGGGACAGTTTTCCGTTCTTTCCTTGGTACAAGTTGTCTGTTGCAGGGTGGAGCATACTCTGTAAATGACTATTTTGGCTGATCTGTGTTGCAGTGCTAATATTTTTCGTTTTCAGGGCAGTACTAAAATTAATTATTTTCCACACAAGTTGTGGCCAGATACTGATATCTTCCAGTATTCTCTGACGGCCCTTGCTCAGCTCCGTAAGCATTCCTCAGGTGCTCATCATATTTGTATCTGAGACCTACACAGATTTAATGAACTGATTTGTGAATTAGCAAGGTACTAACCACATTCTAGTGCTGGGCCCTGCAACCTTTCAGAAGTGGCGTGCCAATATTTAGTGTATTCTCCTCTAGTTACGATCTGCACGCCATTGATACTTTTTAAAGTCAATAATAATCCTCCTTACATTTTAGCAGCTTCATTAATCTCTCTGAGTAGACTTAAGTGTGCGCTGCATCCTCCTTCATCCCCCTCTTGTCCCCACATTCCTGTGCCTCCAGCGCACACACTGGCAGGGCAACAGCTCTCGGACTCTCAGCTCCCTGGGAGCAGTGCTAGGTGAGGAGGCCAGGGGGAGAGGGCTGAGCCTGGCCGCACAGGCTTCCAGAGCAGAAGGCGGCCGCGTGCCACTGAAAATCATCTTGCATGCCACTAATGACACGTGTGCCATACGTTGCCAACGCCAGTCCTACAGGAAAGATAGCTGAGGCAAAACAGCAAAGTGACCTGTAGAAAGTAGGGATGTTTGAATGTAAATGACTAACCGTTTAACCAATAAGCAGATTAATATTGGTTAACAGTGTTGTTTACATTCAGCGAAGCCACCTCCCTCAGAGCTGGGCAGGCACTAGCTGCCCCCTCTGCTCCCGGGGAGGAGGCTTAGCTGCCGCAGGGAAACTTCCTATATGAGAGCGGAGCTGGGCGGAGAGGGGCTGGCAGACCTGTTCCTGGGGAGGCTTCGCAGCGGGCAATCGTGTAGTGGCTGAGATTTTAGGCGTTACTCTAATTACACAATTTTTAACATCCCTAAAGTCACATAGGAATCTGCTTTAGATCTGGCTGTTTGGTACTGGCCTAACTGAAACACATTGAGCCTCAGTCAGTTTGAAAACAAAATCATCCTGGAAATCAGAACTGAAGAGTGAAGGTGTGTGTGCTGTGTCAAAACTAAAATGCACTAAGTACAATTTTTATTCTGGTAAAAGAAGTGTGGCCTTTTTAGAGCCCTCCTGGGGCTCTTGTACATTTCAAAGGAGGAATACAGGAAGTCCTGCTGACTCCGGGGCTGCATGTGAGTACCAACTTTGAAATGTAAAAGAGTCTCCAGCGGGGGGGCTCTTGTGCATTTCAAAGTGGCAGCGCAGCGTGGAGCCCGGCGTCAGCGAGGGACTCAGATTCACTCACTCACCCTGTGCTCCATGCTGTGCTACCGATTTGAAATGCCATGCGGAGCGGAGGACAAGGAGCCCGGCATCAGCTGGAGAGTCCCCAGCTGACTCCGAGCTCCACATGTGGCAGAGCTGATCCTGGGCTCCGCTGTGCGGCGCAGCTCCTTTGATATGTCGAGGCAGCATTTCATAGGGGCAGCGCCACACAGCTGAACCAGGGCTCAGCTGTCCGGCGTTGCCACTTTGAACACCTCCTCAGCGTTTCAAAGGCGCAGCCGCATAACTGGTCCCCGGCTCAGCAGTTCTGCACTGTCCCTTTCAAATGTCCAGGCGGCTTTTCAAAGGGGCAGGCCCCACAACTAAGCTGGGGATCAGCTGTGCGGTGTTGCCCCTTTGAAGTATCCCGTCTTCTCCCCCCCCCCCTTTGCTTCCTCTCTCTGATACAGGCAGCAAGGGGTGGGGATCGACTAGTTGATGAGTCATCTGACTATCCAATAATCTTTTGCTTATCAGATAGTTGGCTAGTCCTTAACATCCCTAATGCGAATAGCTTATTTTGTCTGTGTCCAGAAGGAAAGCTTCTTGACTTCGTTGACTTTCCGTGTGTCTGGTTAAAACACATGATCTGATTTAGTTTATAGATAAAACCAGGTTAATTTTGTAGTAGAGGTTGGACCTCCCTGGTTCGGCACTCTTGGGACTTGACTGGTCTCAAATGAGGGAATTTGCCGGATCAGGGGAGGTCCCCTGCCCCTGGCCTCATAGCACACTGCCCCTCCCTCCTGCTGGCTCTGCTCCAGTTCTGCTGCTCTCTGGGGACAGAGCTCCCAGCCGCCATGGCTCTACTTCTGTCCTGCCTGGCTGGGGCTTCCTGGTGCTGGGTCAGGGCTCCGTGGCTGCCCTGCTGTGCCACACCCAGCTGGGGCTCCTCAGGTTGAGGCTCACCAGTCCCTATGGTGCGGCTCTCATGCTGCTGGACTCCTGGCTCGCACGCCAGGGCGCTGGGGCTTTCTAGTCCAGTAACATCCGTGATCCTGCCAGATCACGGATGTTGCCGGACCAGAGTCCTGGATTTAGGAGGTTCAGCCTGTAGTTGCTTCTTAAGTCTTTTGAAATAGTAAATCAATTGGTAGGAGCTCTTGCAAAGGTGTTAGATGGTCTGCTGGACCTCCTTGTCTGTCTGTCTCCTTCTCCTGTTCTTGATCTTAAGCTTCTCTTGGAGGATTGCAGTTTCATTCTTTGTTGTCCTCACCTGATCCACCCGCCGCAGGAGTAGAGGAGAATTCAGGCGACTGATTCTCTCATTTTTGTGGCTTTGCTTCCCCATCTGGGAATATACAGATGTGCTTGTCTGCCATGACTCCTCTTGCAGAAGAATCTCCAATGAGTGTGTAGAGGTGAGGGATGTAGCGGCTGGGGTAATGTGAGAGCCCCCAACCTTTGGTCATACTTAAAGAGTTTAACTTTTGTTAATATCATTTAAGGGGTTAGCTAAAACCTTAACCCCTCCTGGCGTGTGATCTTGATGCAGTGTTCCCACTGGCCAAAACAAGGTAGCTCCATCCTGAGCCATTCAACTCCAGTCAAAGCATCAGCCATGGGAGTGGCTTGGTATGACGTTAAGTGGAACAAGACTTGTCTACCCTTGAAATGTTAGCACTAGGTTGCTATAGTGCTTCAGTGTAGACACCCACTATGGTGACGGGAGGCATGTTCCTATCTCTGTCGTTAATCCACCTCCTCAAGAGGCGGTAACTAGGTTGATGGGAAAATTCCTCCACCAAATTTTTGCTGTGTGCGCTAGGAGGTTAGGTTGGCTTTGCTACCTCACAACCTAGCTGGATCGATTTGACATTTTAATGTAGCCAGGCCTAAGGAACGTTAAACTGTACATTAGATAAAATATAAGGACCAAGCGGTGATACCTTGTGGCAGTGAACTCACTTGAGGAATGTGATTAAGCAGTAAAATCTTAACCTAACGTCTTGTGGGTTTTTTTTTTCCGGTGCTAGCTCAGCAACTCCAGTGAACGGAAGCCTTATATGCTTGCTGAGGAAGTTGCTTTTAGGCAAACAGCATAGAAGTGTGTATGGGATGCGGTTAGGTCCCACCAACACTTAAATATCAGTCGGAAATGTAAGAAGCGGATCCATAGTGCAGTGTGTCATTTCAACATGGCAGAACCCATCCTCCCTGCCTCCCAGTGTGTCTAATTCTGTAGTACAGAAATGTGTAGATGTGACTGAACGGCTTTAATCATGCTCCTGAACTAGGCTACCATCCTGGAAAATCCAGGGCTATACAGTTAGTCTTTCTATATAAGTTAAGTTTTAAAACTCAGATTGTCACACCATGTATTCTACAGAGCAAACTGGATCAGACTTCTGGGTGTGAGGAGTGGGTTGACCTGCAGTCCTGCGTCAGGGTATATGCCCTTGCATTTCTTGCTTTGGGTAGCAGTCCTGTCTGAGCAATGTTGATCTCAGCAACAGTATTTCACTCTGTGGTTTCCTTGAAAGGCAACATCCAGTGGTTGTTTCAACTTCCTCCCCTGCTCTGAAGGTTGCAGCTGTCTTGCAGAGTAATAGGTAGACAGAGAAGTTTCATTTAATTTGTTTTTCTGTTTTGGTTGGGGTGGAGGTGGAAGGAGGAGCATCTTCTCAATGTGTCCCAGAGGCAGAGAACTGCTGTACTCCAGAGCCCTGGTTTAGAAACGGAGGTGCTGGTTTACAAAGAGCTATTGAAGCAAAAATCCGATATTAAAATGACAGGTTTCAGAGGTGGCCGTGTTAGTCTGTTTCAGCAAAGACAACAAGGAGCCTTGTGGCATGTTAAAGACTAAGGCTGTAAAATCCCAGTTAAAAGGTTAACCAGTTAAATGTAATGTTATTCGTTAGCATCACTATTAAAGACTTACAATTTTATTACGGTATTGGGATCCCCTCATGCTGGCTGAGGTGGAATCCCGATGCCCCAATAAAATTGTTATTCTTTAAGGTGCCAATGGACTCCTTATTGTTAAAACGAAACCTTTTATGACCAAGGCTCTATCCCTAGGTATGTTAAATTTAGATTAACTGGCTAATTGAACAGTTGATGCAATTTACATCGACTTCTCTACCTTTGAAGTGTAGCAACAGCTCCAGAGCTGTTGCTACACTTCAAAGGCGAAAGTGGTGTGGGGAGCACGGGGCCAGTTGGGGGCTTAAGCAGTTCCCCGCTAGCTCTGTGCTCCCCGTGGCATTTCAAAGTGGCTGTGCCACATGGAGCCCAGTGTCAGCTGGGGACTCAGAATCCCCAGCTGACCTCGGGCTCCATGCGGCGCTGCCGCTTTGAAACACCGCGGGGAGCCCGGTGTCAGGCTCCATGAGGTATTCCAAAGCAGCAGCACCTCATGGGGCCCAGGACCAGCAGGGGAGGCTCCAAGTGGCGCTGCTACTTTGAAATGCTGCGTACAGCCTGGGGCCAGCTGGGAGTCGAGTCCCCAGTTGGCCCTGGGCTGCACACCGCATTTCGAAGCGGCAGTGCTACATGGAGCCCGGGCATTGCCGCTTTGAAGCACCCTTGTGCTTTCCCCCCTCCTTGCTGCCTCTTTGTGATAGAGGCAGAATGGGGGGGAAGCAACTAATCGACTGTCTGATAAGCATTTGCTTATTGATTAGTTGACTAGTCGTTCACATCCCTATCTATCCCAAGCCTCAGGAACCTTTTCAATGCTGGTATTGTGGGAAGTGTTTCCCAGGCATCCTTAACCCCTGTGTGCAAAGGAATATCATCTTTTTGGAGCTCACCTTTTCTTACTCCTTTGAAGGGTTAGTCAGGCTCCTGTATGCTCCAAATGGGACAGTCTTTCTAGTTTTTCCTAGACATTATGGGTCTGGGTTTCTAACAACAACTCCCATCTAAACCACGCTGACACTTCACTACTTTTTAAAATCATGCCCTAGGTCAGTGGTTCCCAAACTTTTTGGCATCAGGGCCCCCTTTTTGATTTTTGAGTAACCCTCACGCCCCCCCCCCCAAAAAAAATAGCAGAAAAACTTGGGGTGGGATTGACGGGGGTGTGTGTGGCCGAGTCGTGTCATGTCCCCCCTGGAATTTCTTCCCACCCCCCAGTTTGGGAACCCATGCCCCAGGTAAATATAGAGAGTATCTTTCCCTTAAGATCCAGAGTGTTACTTGGAATTCTGTACCATGTGGGCTCTTCCATGAAGACAAACTGTTTTTCCTGCTCACCATGGATTGCTATTTTTTGTCTGATATTTTTCTGTCTGAACTAAGCAAAGGAGGGGTGTGTGTGTGTGTCAGTTAAATTTCTGAGCAGGGGTCCTGCTGCAGGAGTTGTGCATACTCCAGAAGCAGAAGCAAAGGAAGTATTCTGTTGGAGTAGGGTGACCATATTTCCCTAAACTTAACATGGGATACTGCCATTGGGACACTGCTCAGAGACTGCTCTGAGCTTCCTGGCATTGCTGCTGGTCCAAACCCCACACAAGCCAGCTGACATTGCCATTTGGCCAATTCCACCCCCTGCCCTGCCATTAGCATTTGTTCTGTTTGCTCTTGAAAGCTTGTCACCTGAACCCTGCCACAAGAGCAAAGGGGGCAAATGTCCAGTTTTGGGAAACAAGTCAGGACATCGTGAATGGAGCTTAAAAAGGGGGATCGTCTGAGTCAAAGTGGGTTGCTGTGGTCGCTCTGTATTGGAGCCCCTTCTAATGTGCAATGAAAACATTCTTTTACCTTTTTCTGGTTTGCAGAATAACCAAGTCCTGGGAATTGGAAGTGGCTCTACCATTGTCCCCGCTGTCCATCGCCTAGGTATGGTAATAACGTTCGCTCCATCCTAAGGAAAGCCCTCTGCTGCAGCAGCCCCCACTAACCGGAATGCTAGGCTGTACAAGTGAGATGCAATGCCTGCCTGCCCAATGAACAGCTGACTTGCAAGTAGAAGCCTTGAGTGTGAAGACTGGTCAGCACATCTGATGTCATGCAGAAAGTTAAACCCTGACCTTGTGCTTCAGTTTCATTGTAAAGACTGGCACTAAGAAGTAATGAATTTGTTGGTCTGGAGTTTTAATTAGACTTGAGCTCTGCTCTGCCCCTTATGCTCATCATGTTGCCAGACAGTCCAGTCTCCTGAATTGTGCTCCAGTTGGAGCTAAAGGTCTAATTCCACCGCTACCACTGACCCACAATGTGGCTTAGGTTAAGGGCCGGCCCATTCTTTCTCAGTTTGTGTAGCTGCTGAAAGTTTCAGCTGTTACTAGATTGCACTTTTTCGGTTCTAGGTATAAGTATTATTTTGTAATACTTATAAGGTAGTCTAGGAATTGAACCCCTGTTTCCTGAGTTTGTGGTTCAATATCAGATCTGGTCTCGATTCTAACCAGATCTTTGAGCTGTGAATAAATTTATAAAGCATGATTGACCTTAAAGACTGTTGAGCGTGGCCTTATATCTGAGCAGTGGGGTGCCAAAAGCAGGTCTTTCTGAATGATCAGAACGTGGGGAGTTTGCCTGCATCACCTGTTTCCGTTAGACTGCACTTATCCGTATTCACTCAATGAGGCTGCTGGATTTGCTTACTTTTGAAACATAACATTTTGTGAAAAAAATTTATTGGGGAATTATCTTAAGTCCATAATAACATCTATTATCTTAATAGATGTTAATCTTTTGAGGTTACACGGGAGGAAACTTTAAACTTTTTTTAATGGGAATACTGGATTTTGTTCTATTAGTCATTCCCCTACTATATAGTTAAGTGCTTTTTATTATACATGATATGAGGCCCTGAGGCAGCAAAATCATTGCCAGCTGCAGTTATTCACCAGAAGCTCCCTTGTTTACAAGGAGTGCAGTAAAATGTGTATAATGTAAGATTTAATTCCCTAGGTGATGAATTATTCTTTACTGACTAGGCACAATTCTTGCTTGCTCTACTGCTCCGATATGAGATGGGTCATTAGCCTTTTCATCATAGGCTGACCCAGAGAAGTTGTTTAAACATGATTGTCACCAGAAGCTACAGTTTGTCCAGCACAGGATGGCACTTGTTTGTATTTTGTGCCTGATTCTTCTTTGCAAATAAAGGTAAGTCCCAAGTAATGGGAATGTTTCAAAGAGGCTGTTTAAACTAAAGTTTCTTAAAGTGAAACTTGTTACGCTTTCTGCTAACTCGGTTGTTTGTGGAGCAAACTAATGCTTCTGCTTCTTCCTACAGCTGAGAGAGTTAGACAGGAGAAACTGAATATCGTCTGTATCCCAACATCTTTTCAGGTAAAGATATTCTCCCCTCCGGGGGCCTGCCGTATGGTTAAACCTCTCGGGTTACATTCTATTGGTCTGTGCAAACTCTAGGGCAATTTCTGAATCATCTGAAAAATCTCTTCAAAGCACCAGTTAGTGAAAAAAGAACTTTGCTAGATTCACAGCCATGACTTCAAGTGGGGCGATGGATACTCATTGCCCTGTGTTCAGATGCGCAATAATCCCATGCAGTTTTTGAGAGACTTGTGGTATTGTCTGAAACGCATCATCTATAAGTCGGAGGTACCATCTGGTTCGCTCCATGGCTCCTGCTGTATAGTAAAGCTGTGAATTATATTGAATTAGGATCTTGAGCCAAAATCTATTGGAAATATTCCCCCTGAATTAACAGGGCTTTGTATCAGGCTCTGGAAGTGGTAAAATTTGTGCTGCATGCTGCGTTGGTGTGATCACCTGCACAGGAAGATAAGGAAGTACACGTAGCTGAAGTGCATAGAACTCCTGAAGAGAAATCAGCTTAATCTGTCCCTACCTGTGAGATCTTTTACATATTTTATATCATACTTTATGTTAGCTTAGTGTCTTCAGAGAGAGGAAGAAACATTTTGGGGCAGGAGAGGGAATGGATGTCAAGAACTAGTTTGGTTCCTGACTCTGCCACGGAGTTCCTGTGTGACTTTAGGCAAATTGTATTCCCTAGCTCCGTGCTTCTCTTTCCTTCATAATGAAATAGGAGTATTCAGGAATGTTCTTCCAAGATGTGCTTCCCCTTCCCTTTGAGAGTATGACACGAGAGTGATAGCCTCAGCCAAGTTCATGAGATAGGAAGGGCAAACAGGTCACCAGCAGAGGTAGTGTGGCCCAGTGAATAGGCCACTTGGCTAGTCAGAGCTTTGAGTCAGGGGACTCAAATTCTATTCTGGTTCTGCCTCTGACCTGCTCTGAAACTTGGCAAGTCACTGCACTTCTCATTGCCTCTGTTTCCCTTCTCTTCTTTTTCGGTGAGTGCGTGCGCGCAGTGTGACTCCGAAACCATTGGTGCCCACTAGCAAAGGGTTCACTGTTTTACGAGCAACTCCTGTCTCAAACCTGATAAACTCACTGTACATAATACTCTGTTTTCATACCATTTATCCATTTAGGAATGGTACTTGGGCCTGCTGTGAAGGCAGGGGATTGGACTCAATGACCTTTCAAGGTCTCTTCCAGTTCTAGGAGATAGGCATCTCCATTCATCCATAAATGTAGCATGAGAGGTCTCTACTGAAAGCCTGGAACTTATAAAAGCATGCATCATCATTGAAAGATGTGTATCACATTCAGTGCCTAGAAGCGTGCTAATGTAATACGAATAATAATAATAATAATTAATGTTCATGGAGAGAGTGAAATGTACTCTCCATACACAAAATGCTGCCAGATACACACAGTAATTTTTAAAAAAAGTTGGGGGAGGGGGGGAACCTTCTGCAAAAGCGGCGAGGAGTCCTGTGGCACCTTATAGACTAACTGAAGTGTAGGAGCATAAGCTTTCGTGGGCAAAGACCCACTTCGTCAGATGCATGTCATTCCTTTAAAGTAGGAATAAGAGATCCTCCGGAATAGGGCTTTATTCCGGAGGATCGGGCCAGTCTAGACGCTTTTTTCCGGCTTTTCCCCAAGCCGGGAAAAAAAGCGGCGGACATGTTTATTTAAATCCCGCGGGGGATTTAAATATCCCCCGTGGATTTCCCTATTCCCACTTTCAAAATTAGCATGCCCCTTCCGAAGAAGGGGCCAGTGTAGACGTAGTGCATGATTTTAGGTGGGGAAAATTGGCCTATGGTGAGTAGCAATATTTTTGCAGCAAGCGTCTGTCCTGCTATTCAGAGTTCTGGTGGTGGAATTTACTGCTGTCTCCATATTCATGTGAATTATGTCAGACAATTGTAGCTGAATCTACTGTGGACTCTGCTCATGGGAGAAAGCATTCTGTGTCACATGACTGCCTAAAGAAAATGGGAAGAGGACAGTCAGGCATGCATGGGCAAGCTGTAGTTCTTAGCTGCAACTAAGCAGTCAGTGCAACTTCATTACATTTAAAAAAGCAGAGCTGCAGCAGTCTGGACCCGGTGTGAGCCAGAACTGCTTCAGTCCCAGCTTGCACTGGGTCCCCCACTGCACATCTGCGTTTTAAATGTACTAAGAGTCAGGTGACTCTTAGTACATTTAAAAGGCAGAGCCGCAGCGCTGCTGTGCCTCTGCCTGTCCTGTCCCATTCCCCTCTCCCACCCCCATGGAGACGGTGCTGGGGGGAACTAGGTTTTAGGCCAGCTCCCGATCTCCATCCTTGCTGCCTTTGATATAGAGGCAGCAAGGGGGGTGGGATGTGAGTAGTCGTCTGTTTGACTACTCTTTACATCCCTAGTGTAAGGCTGAGGAGAATCAGGGTCAGGTGGCCTGATAGAAACTCACCTTGCTCTATCGCTGGTACAAATCCATCAAAATCAATGGAGCCAACCCAGTGTAAATGAGATCAGGAACAGGCCCTGTGTATTTGTCCCTTTCCTCTTGAGTTGCGCATGTACTGATCACCTGGGTGGCCACCTAAGGGGTTGTAACCAAGCAACTGGGCTATTTCTTGGCAACAAGGGATAGGGCTGCATCTAATATTGAGAAAAGAGCTCTAGGCTCCACCTAATTAAAGTAGCTGTAGAGTCAAAGCCGGCTGCGTGGCAGTGAGATTCCAAGGGGTGGGTGGTTTCATGTCTGCCTTGCTACACTTCGGGAACCTTTTTCATGTGGCTATAGGGAAAGTCGCGTTCTAATCCTGGATGTATGTGCAGGAGTCGCATTGTTGGTCACGTCTTGGTCACAAGGACTCTGCGTTTGCTTATGACACTGACAACCCAGTCTCCCTGTCCCATCGGAGTGAATAAATCCCAAATGTTGTCATATTTGAGACCTGTGTGCGTGGCAGATACAGCATTTCAGGTCCTCTGCTGAATCAGCCCCACTGACTTAAGTGGAACTCCACTGCCTCTTTCCCTTCATCAGGATCTTGACTAGAAAGTTTAAAGGAAAACCTCACTGAAATACAAAAGATTTGAATCACATCTCATTACATGCAGTGAAATCAGTTAACTCTTTAAAAACGTGTCTTAACTGCTGTACAAAAGAGTGAAAATGAAATACTAGGACATATGAGCTGTAGTTAAGACTTCCGAGGGGCTGATACATCCCTGGTATTGCTGCTGTTTTATACAATACACAGAAATGAGCCTGGAGATTGACACAATGGCTTGAGTCAGGTTATGTTATGGGTCAATATGTCTCAGATAATGCAACTTGCTGTAATCCCAGCTTGGATGGGGATTGAACCTTACATCTTGGGACCTATAAATGGTAACCTCTTCTGTCTGAATTAAAAGGAGTGCAGCAGACACCTAAACTTCTATACAATGTAATTGGCATAGGGGACAGAGAGCCACTTTTTGTTAGGATGCATTAAACCATCATTGGAAAGCGTGACAAAATCAGGGGAGTTTCCCAGTTTGTCTGGGAAGTTGGTTCCTGCCCCATCCGCTTCCTCTTTTAACAGAAAAGTGATTTTTTTCATACAGCAACAAAAATTTTCCAACTGTTAAACCTCTTTGCACTTCTGGGGTGTGACTCCTACTGTCCCCATTGCACAGAGGGGAACGAATTGAAGCAGAGAGAGAGAAAGCAACTCATCCAAGATCAGGCAGGGAGTTAGTTTGGTCTCTTCCACAATCTAGAACCCAGGAGCCTAGTATTTCCCTCATCTTATAGGATTTAAGTAACTCCCACTGAAGTCAATAGGAATGGATGGTGTGCTATAGGAGGAGGAACCGGGAAGCTGAACATTGAGTCCTTTGCTGTATTTCAAAGCAGTGGCAATGCCATTTGTTACAGAATGCAAGTGTCTAATGTGCCAAGGAGACTTCTCCTTATTGCTTGGTTCTCCTGCTGTGGCTGCAGGACCATATGCCTTTGGAAGCCGTGGCAGGGGAGACCAAGCAGTTTCTTTGGTCAGACTTTGGAGCTGGGAGACTGACACAATGAGTTTAATCCATGTGTGCAGCTTTTATGGAATCTTTTAAACTGACAAAACCTTTGTGTTGTTTTCACTGTGTAGGCCCGTCAGTTGATCCTCCAGCATGGCTTAACCTTAAGTGACCTGGACAGGCATCCAGAGGTAAGGGAACTGAAGAAATGAAATATTTTTGTATCTGTAGAGCATCGATAATGTCTCCTGCAGAAGGGACCAGGCTAGTGTGTTGAGATAATGCACTGCCCTTTCAGCTGTCAGGACCCAGGTTTGGACTGCATGCTAGGTCACAGGTGGAAATGAGCCTGGTGTGTGTTAGTCCTGGTTTACACACATTGCAGAACTGCAAGCTGGTTGAGCATCTGCTCAGGAGAGAGCCAGGGATGCACTGAAAGAAGGTGTACAAGTTAGAGTGGAGATCCAGGATATGGGCTGCCAGAAACTTGTTCTGGCAACTTCTGGCCAATTCATTTGACCTCTTGATTTCATGAGCACTAAATCCACTCTGTAATCCTGAACAAACATGAAATTAAGTAAAGTAGAAGGTCCTTGACATGGCGTGTTGGAATTTGACCAGGACTCGGAAAGGAGAGGTGTGGGTTGAAGCTAACAACTCCTCCCTAGGTAAAGATTCAGTGGCACCTCTAGCAGCCCATGCTGTGTGTCAATTCAGCACTGATCCGGAGTGAACAGTACAAGCTGCTGAGTCACTACCACATCCTGCTGTACCTGTGTTTTCCAGGATCCTCCTCCTTCATGTACTGGCCCTACTTGTCTTACAAGACTAGACAAGCTCCGCAGCTTGAGGTGGTGTGCTAGGTTAGAGCCGGACTTGTTTTCACTGCCTGCGGTTTATCTGTGGCTGCTTATCTGATTGTAAATGTTTTCCATAAGCTCTGGTATTGAGCCATCTGGCCTTGAGTCTTCCCAGAGCTGGTTTTCAGTGCACTTTACATGCCTTCTAGACATCACTGATTGATTCCAAGAGTATGTTGGGTTCAGTTGGGTGTTGGTTGGACTCTCTCCATGTAGCATCAGGCCTGCTGGCAGTAGCGTGCTTTACTGTGCACAAACGTGGGCGGTTGTTAGCAGATACACGCGTTACAGGACTGAGTGCAGCTGTGCATACAGCAGGTGCCTGCTCCAAGCCAGCTTTCATGAAGAGTAAACTTGTTTCCCAAAGTTTCCAAGCCATGCTTTCTTTTCCCACAGCTCGATGTTGCCATTGACGGAGCTGACGAAGTGGACTCTGAGCTCAGCCTTATCAAAGGTGGCGGGTAAGTAATGCCTCCTTTTATCTGCTCACAGCTGCAGTGTGGCAGGCAGAAACACACAGATTAATCTACTTGTGCTATTAAAAATGATTCTGTGACAGTAGCATAGAGAGGCCTGAATTGAAATCCGGGGCCCTCTGTTGAAAAACTTGGGGTTTGTCTACACTACCACCCTAGTTCGAACTAGGGTGGTTAATGTAGTCATTTGAAGTTGCAAATGAAGCCCGGGATTTAAATATCCCGGGCTTCATTTGCATCTTGCTGGGCGCCGCCATTTTTAAATCCCCGTTAGTGCAGACTCCGTGCCCGCGGCACGGACTAGGTAGTTCGGATTAGGCTTCCTACTACTCGTAACGGTAGTTCGAATTAGAAAGCCTAATTCGAACTACCTACTCCGTGCCGCGTGTAGCCGCGGGCACGGAGTCCGCACTAACGGGGATTTAAAAATGGCGGCGCCCGGCAAGATGCAAATGAAGCCTGGGATATTTAAATCCCGGGCTTCATTTGCAACTTCGAATGCCTACATTAACCACCCTAGTTCGAACTAGGGTGGTAGTGTAGACATACCCCTGGTGAGAGACAGTGTCTGACCCAAAGACCTTACAATCCAAATATGACCTCGGGCGGAAGTGGGAGTAAAAACAGCATCGAGTGAGACAAGCAGGGATTGCTTTGGGTTGAGGCTTTGCTAAGGTTGATGGGGATATTTTTCATTTTTTCACACAGATTGGTCAGGAGCAGGTTTGTGTTTCTAGGATTCCATGGAAGTCAGTGCCTCAAACGGTGTCACAATTGACAATCCTAGATATCCCTCCAGCAGGTCTCGTCATATTGGCCTGTCCATCCCTGTGCCTCACCCTGGGCCTGATGGGGCCACTTGTAGCAGTTGAGAGAATGCCGTCTATGTCCCTGGTGTCTGTGCTAAGTTCCCTTTGGGCAGAGTCTTTGTATGTTCACATGCTCGGTTGCTTGCCATCACCTGGGTGACCGTGGCCATGTCAGGTACCTTTCACATACACTAACTTACATTAGGTTTATGAGAAGAGGGACCTCCAGAATGAGTGGGGAGACTTGAGGGATACTGCCAATCTTTGGGCCCATCCACTCCTGACAAGGTCAGTTTAATGTGTTCACTTCTTAATTTTCTTCACAGAGGCTGCTTGACACAGGAAAAGATAGTTGCAGGCTATGCAAAATGTTTCATTGTCGTTGCTGACTACAGGTAAAATACATCCTGCACTTCATTCCCAGGGGTGGAGATAGAGGGTCAAATTCTGTCATAGCTAAATATGTCAGCTCGTTCCCTGAGTGAGCGCATTGTTTTGCTTCCAACAAAGTCAGTGGACACTTGGCCCTAGATGTCATTGGGAAGAGGATCGGGTTGAAGTGAGCCTAAACTTACTGACACCTCATGAATTGAATTTTGGCGTGCGTTTGTCAATTGGCAAACCCCCACTGGTCCCAAATGGGCGAACATGCTTGCTTCAGAATTCATCAGTGCCCCTGCCTTCTCACCTTTCCCACTTGGCAGGGCATCGACATTCTGCTCTTATGCTAACTTCCATCTCTGTTATGTGGGATAATAGAAAACTAACCTGCAGTCTTTTTGGATAAGTCTGGGTAGTTAATTGAACAAATCCTATGGCCTGTGTTAAATAGGAAGTCAAGCTAGATGATCTAATGGTCCCATTTGGCCTTAAAATCTGAATCTGTCTCAAGAAAGATTTGAATGGTGCCTTCAGCCTTCTGCTGGTCCTCTGAATTACCCCTAAAGCAGCAGTGGCCGACCCGTGGCTCACGAGCCACATGTGGCTCTTGCCCCCCAAAAGTGCGGCTTGCAAAGCTGCTCCTGCACCCCCCCAGTAGTCCCCTGCTGGCTTCCTCCCCCCAGCTTCCCTGTGCTTACTGGTCGGAGCTCCGGGGTTTTAAAAATTGTGCCCAATATAGTGGCTGTCACGGGCAGTCTCCTTTTTAAAAAAAAATATTTATATTTTTATATATATATTTTGATTGACAGTTCTGTTCAGGTGGACTTCTTCTCTCTCCCCTCCTTCCCCCCCCCGACAATTCTGGTGCGGCTCCTCACATTTTTTCTGCTGCTGTTTTGGCTCTCTTTGTTAAATGGATTGGCCACACCTGCCCTAAAGGATCTGGATGTTGTGCCCTTTGGGATTGTGTGTGTGTGTGTGTGTGTGTGTGTGTGTGTGTGTGTAACTGTTTATAAAATATAATTTGACAATAAATTATTATTTTATTATATTTTCAGTGCTGTCATGTTAATATTAATCCCGTTTCCAACCAATTTCCTGTAGAAAAAATTCTAAGAACCTTGGGGAGCAGTGGAAGAAAGGAATCCCCATTGAAGTCATTCCAATGGCTTATGTCCCAGTCACCAGAGCACTGACCAAGAATTTTGGTGGTGTTGCTGAGCTGAGGATGGCTGTTCGTAAAGCGGTTAGTATGGTCAGAGGTCACTGAAGAAGGCCACTCCCCCACGTGGACATGTGCGGAGCATGGCAAATGTGATGGATAATGTCTATGTGAACATATGCATTATGTTTTTGAATGTTTATAAAAAACCAAAACACTTGGCTTAAATTTTCAAAATTGGCTAGTGATTTCAGGTGTTTGATTCCTGAGCGTCCCCTTTTGAAACTCAGACCTCTTTATGGTGGCTCAGGAAACACAGCAAAACAATGTTCCATACATTTTTTGTTTCAGAAAGTGGTGGAAATACCAAGAAGCACAGCCATTTTGGACTTGATTCTGACTAACAGAAAAGTGGGTTGTGAATCTTGAAAATTCTAGGCAGTTCAACTGAAAGTGATTGTGAAGTGATTGATATGGTTCTAAGGAAAATAATGAACGAGCGCAGCAGGATCAGAACATTGGACTTCAAAAAAGCAGACGAATAAATTTAGAGAACAGCTAGGTGAGGTCTGCTGAGAAGGAAATCTTAGAGGGAAAAGGAATTCTAGAGGATTCTCAGATTCCCAGAGACAGTAATAAAGGCACAATGGTAAACTATCCTGCTATGAAGGAAAGGTAGGAAAAATAGTAAGAGGCCAAGATGGCTCCATCAGGAGCTCCTTAATAACCTGAAAATCAGCAGAGAGTCTTACAAAAAGTGAAAATAGGGTCAAATTGCTAAGAGGAATTCAAAAGAACAATACAAATGTGGGGACAAAATTAGAAAGGCTGAGGCATTGCAAGAGAGCTAAAGGCAGCTCTGGCCGGCGTCTGTACTTGTACTATTCTATGTAGCTGGAGTTGCATACTTTAAATCGACCTTCCAGAGGACTCAGCTTAAGGGATTTACTCCAGCACACAGATGTTCACTCCCCTCCCCACTTGGTGTACAAACCTAAAGATATATGAAGTTCACCTCCTTCCTTGTTGTGAAGGAAGATATGCACAATCTCTCGCACCCTTCTGCCCAGTTAGAAATTACATTAACTGGGTTAAATTATAAACCAGAAATAAGTTTAAGTTAAGAACTGGCATGTTCTGTTGAGCATGTCTTCCAATCTCTGTGCAGAATGTGACTAAGAGCCATGTAATAGCAGTATCATCTTGTATGGCTGAAGGCAGTAGGAATTCTGCCATTGACTTCAGTGGGAGCAGATTCATCTCACAAGTACATAGCTTGGTGAAGGGGGACCAGAAATGTATCTAGGTGCTTTCCATAGATCCACAAGACCAGATGTAAACTGGATAACTTTGTGCTCGTTTTTTGCTGTTGTCCCTCCCAACTCCGCCATGCAGACCAATGAGCGGAGCAGTTATATACTTGAATAATAGCAATTTTCTTCTTTTTAAACTTTCTGTTTGAGACATTTATTTCTAATGGAAAGCTGTGCGAGCCGCCAACTTTGTGGTGGAGTTTAAAAAAACCCAACAAGGTAATTAATGATGCATCTTTTTGCGTAGGGTCCCGTGGTGACTGACAATGGGAATTTCATATTGGACTGGAAGTTTGACAAGGCCCACAAGTGGAACGAAGTGAACACAGCTATAAAAATGATACCAGGTAATCTCTCAGATTAAAAATACCACTGAATTCCTGAGCTCTGGTCTACATTGGAAACAAGTCACCATTTGTTAATGGTTTGTTACTTTCACATTTGAAACAATTTACCAAGGGTTATGGTGGACCCTCCATCACTGAGAATTTGGAAATCAGGAGTGAGTGTTTATTTTCACTTCCTGTTGCTTAAAAAAAAAATCTGCTCTAGGAATTGCTTTGGGGGAAATCCTGTGTCTAGTGTTATGCAGGAGGTCAGATGAAATTAATTACCACTGTGGTTCCATTTAGCTTTAGCATCTATGAGTCCATGAAGTTATACTGGTATAACTTTTGGCTATTCCTGAATTGGAATGAATTGACCCAGCATAAGAGTGCTTATCCTGCAGGGGTTTCTGTCACTTTAACTTTCCCAATATAGCTAAAACAACAAAACGTTTTAGTCCGCATGAGTCCTGAAACCGTCATTCAGTAAGAAACATAAGCCCTTGCCGAACTTTAAGCATGAGAGTATTATGGTGCTACTTGAATGCTTAAAGTTAGCCAGTGCTTGAGTATCTTGTGTGAGATGTCAATTACATGGATTTCCATTGATGTCAGTGACTTTAGAGCAGTGTAACTTCATTCAGAGAACTAGATCCCAACCTTTTTGGAACGTTCTTTGCGCCATTTCTGGTAGAAGCGCCTCATGGCAATGTTGATGGAGTCTTGGGTTGGGATTCTTCAAAACGTTGAAGTCCCATTGAGAGTTGGAATGATTTGTATCTCTGAGACCTTGTCGGCAAAGTTGACATGGTCATGAAGTCACAGGTGGGGCTGTGATGTAGGGGGTGCATCTGCATAGCTGCTGGGGAGCATGAGTGCCAAGTGGGGTAATGATCTTAACTAAGATCATAGGTACATACTTAGGTGCCTAGTCTGAGTCACAACTTGTGCTGCTACAGCCACAGACCTCAATCAAAGCACATGGCCTGAGCTGGGAATTCCACTCCCCATCTAAAGTGCAGATGCTTTAGGAAGAGGAATTTTGGTTACTATTGTGTAGCTTACAAAGAATTACTCATATGACTCTTTGTGCGTTGTCAAAGTAAAATATGAAACTTGTATATTTCAACTCCCAGTCAGAAGCTTGAGTGCCTTGATTGTGATTTAAACTATATTCGTTAAGAAAAAGTGATAGCTTTAATTACTAGATTGTCCACCAGGTGGCAGCATTGTTTCATTCATCTCTTCAGAAGGAAAGTTGTGAGAGATGGGACACAAGTAAGTAATTTAAACTTGATTCTGCAGCCTAACTCCCTGTGAGTGGCAGACTTGTGCCAGCCCTCTCTCATTTTCCATAATCCACACAATTTTTGCATGTAATCAGGAAACTAGTAGTTCAGGCATAAATGTAAATTTTTGAGAATTTTGCAAGCGCACACAGTTTTTGAGTGTCCATGCATGTGCCCACACTTGCTAGTCACTCACTATCACTGGAGTCTGAGCAAATGGGGCACTCTTCACCACCACCCTGTGGCACGCACACAAACTGCGCACTCAGGGTCTGACAGCAGGCAAGCCATTTTGAGAGGGCTGAGGCGCTGCTGGGTTCCTTGGCCAAACCACAGGCTGCTAACATGCACTAAGTAACTAGAGAGCTCCAGCAGGGTCTGCGTGAGTCAATTACAGCACAATGAGCAGCCTGTGGCTTGGGCGGCGAATCCAGCAACTCCCCACTCCCAGTGACAATCACTATGGTTTGTCTCCTGTCCCACCCTTGCTGGGGGAGAGGAGAATTCAGAGGGGCAGGACAAGGCAGCCATGGCAGAAGAGGAGAGAGGGAAGATGACAGAGGAGGGAAAAGGAGGAAGATCATCCTGGGAGGAAGGTCCAGGTCGAGAGCTGGTTATGGTGTAATTAAGGACTCCAAGCTGTTTAGGAGGGCAGCTTTCCTAAGCCCAGTCCTGCTCTTCTCCTTATTTGAGGTTGGGATCAAGGGTGCAACAAGGAGCCATGCAGGGTTATGTTTAACTGGTTAACCGTGATTAAAATGGGCTGGCAGGAGGGCCTCAGCTGGCTGGGCTGGAGCAGCCACCCCCACCTGCCATGGCCGGCCTGGAACTCCCCCCCCCTTCTTCCTCCCCGCTGCTGGCAAGGGGCTGCTCTGGCCAGGCTGGAATGCCCATTGTCCAGGGCCGGCCACATCCCACTGCGGATGAGAGCAGTTCTGGCTGGACTGGATCTCCCCCCACCTATGGCGGGTTGTGGGGGATGCTGCAGCCCCCATTGGTTAACTGTAACCAATAAGCCTCACCCATTAAGGATGAGTCAATGATGAGGCAAACTGGTTAACCTTTCATATCTCTAATCTAAAACGCAGACCAAGTGATCAAGATGCTTCCTCTAGACCTCTCTCTCTATTTGGCTCTTTTTGTCACTTGCTGCTGATCCAAGCAATCTCCCTGATTTTTTTTTTTAAACATCCCTAAAAGTCTCAGGGCAAAGTTGGCATCTCTGCACAGGAATGTAAGCACTACCGAGCATAAAGTTTGCAAAAACCAGCCCGAAGGGTTAAAACCTTCCAGCAGAGTTTATATTTTACAAAGAACATACTAGCTATGCCCGGGTATAATTCATCATCTCCAATCCTGCAGGGTCTTATGCATGGGCCAGTGCAGCAGTCTACCTGCCGGCAGGGTACGTGGCCATGAAATGGGGTGTTGGGGAAGAGACTACTTGGATCCTAATTAGGGATGTTAATGGGTAATGCAGTACTGTGAGCAGCTGAGCAGGGCAGGAGAGCAGCCTTTGCCCTGTTTAATCAATTAACTGGTTAAACTTAGTGTTTGACCATTTAAGTAATTTAACCATATTTTACATCCCAAATCCTAATTGATGTTTGCTGTTGAAACCATTAATGGCAACAAAACCATGGTATATTGCATTTCTTAACCCCTTTTCATCCCACAGGAAAATTATACTGGTATACGAATTACGGGATCACTTCCACAGGCCGCTAAATGGCATCAGCTGGAGAAGGTGTCAGCAGTTTAACAGCACCAAGCAGTGCTGTGTACAGCAATGTGCAGCTGGAGATGTAAAGGGGAATGTCTCTTGCAGATCCCTGGCATTTGGTCATGGTGTCAGTAAAGTGCATCTGACTTTCAGTGCCCCAGGTGAACATAATTATATGTAGACCATTTAAATATAGGCCACTCATTCCTTGCTGTCAGGATGGGCACAGCAGTGTTGTTCCGGGAAAGGAGTCTGGAGGCTTGTAACAAATAGTGAACACCGCATTTCCCTGCATAATGCTGCTGGCTGCCGGGTGATTTTTCTGGTGCTTTTCCATTCATTTTTAAGGCCAGAAGAGACCGTTAACTCATCTAGTCTGATTGGAATTACCTGGAAAGCATCTACTTTCTGGACAGCCCTGAGTGCAGTCAGCTTGTACGATCTGGCAGTGAGCTATACTCTCTGCCTCCTGTAACTTGCTGTACATGGATCATCTGTGTTGTGTTGTTACAACTAAAAGTTATGGGTGAAATTCTTCACCCACTTAATGTCCATGGCAAAACTTCCATTGACACCACTGGGGATTTCACCCCAAGTTTTCACTGTTCCACTGGTTCTGAATATATTTTTCTGCACTTGCAGCCAACAGCCAGTTGATGTCAGCCTGGGGCCCCAGGCAGCGATGCTACTAAAAAAAAATCTAACTGAACTGGTGAAAGCCACCATGCATGACTCTGCGTCTAGTGTTCCACTGCAGGGAGCCGTTGGTTTCAGGTGCAGCTAGTGGAAATCTTGCTCCATGTATTTTCTGTTCTAAAACGTGCCCTGCGGCAAAAAAGCTGGCTGCTTGTAAGGTAGAGGAGAAAAAGAAACAGACCCATCAAGACAAGCACATTGGAATCCAAAGCTCCCACATTCTGTAATGTTTGTCCTCCCTTCCCTTGTATAGCTCACCGGTGCTGTTGTGTGTAAGTGTATTGTATGTTTGTGCAATGCTTGCTTCAGAGCATAATTCTCTGCTGGTTGCTGTGGGGCTACTTGCTTAGCCCCAGATCTTTCTGAGGACCACCTAGTTGTCTCCCTGCACCAATACAGAGACCCACAGACTTCAGCAGGGCTCTCCATGGGAGCAGGAGTCCTCTTGCACTGAGCTGGTTGCAAAGTCAGGGCATTAGCGAGCACTTCACTCTGTGTTCTGTTCAGGCCCATAAAAACAAGGAGCCTAGATCATCTCTCCAGTCTACTGTCCTCCCTAAGGGTGCATCTACACTGCACCGTAGCTCGAAATAAGATGTGCAATTTGAGCTACACAAATTGCATATCTTACTTAGATCTTATTTCAAAATAGCTTATTTTGTAATTTCGAAATAATCCGCTGTTCTGAAATGTCCCTTACTCCTTGGGGATTGAGGTTTACAGGGACGGCGGAATAGCGAGCCTGAAATATTGGGCTTGCTGGTAAGACGTGGGATGGCTATTTCGGGATAGCCTAACAGTGGCTAGTCCCATTGCTTCAGCAGAAGGTGCAAGAAATCCTGTAGTGGTGAATTATGGGTAATCTGCCAGTGGGAAAACTTTTCTTTAATCATTTCTCTCTGCCCCCCCTCAAATAGTGATGTCCGCTTATGTCCAAAAACATAAATGTCTAAGGCATGGGTTCCCAAACTGGGCGGCGTGCCCCCCCCCCGGGGGGGGCATGAAGAAATTCCAGGGGGGGCACAAGGCAACACAGCCTCCCCCCCCCCCCCCCCCCAATCAAGCTGTTTATTATTATTTTTTGCTCAAGTTTTCAAGTTTTGCTGCTATTTGGGGGGGGGGGGGGAGCGTGAGGGTTTTTCAGAAATCAAAAATGGGAGCATGATGCCAAAGTTTGAGAACCACTTGTCTAGGGCTTGTCACTATAGGGACTGAATTTGTAAAGCCATGGTGGACTTTGAGGCCTAGATCCTGAAATGTATGTAGGTGCCTAAGACCCATTGAAATCAGTTGCTGTTACTTTCTAAATATCTTCTGGGTGTCTGTTCTGAGTGCCTGATTGGTAAATAATCATACAGTCCCTCGCTCTAGAGAGGATCGGAGTAGCCAGAGCAAGCTTGGCAGATGACATGGTTTGAGCCCTAACGTGTGTGAATATTCTGTTCTCAGGCGTGGTGGAGACAGGTCTCTTTATCAACATGGCAGACGTGGTTTACTTCGGCATGGAAGATGGTTCTGTCAGTGCCCGTGAGAAACTGGCCCTCTGACGCAGTCCAATCACACCATGCAACCTGCCTTCCAAAACAGCTGTCCTCATGGTGCCAACCTGACACGTTGCCTTAACTAGCGGCCAGCCCAGTCGCAGAGGTCGGGGCAGAAGGTCTGTCAGACTCCGCTGACGTGCTACTGAATGTCTTTTTTAAAAAAATATATTCTCTATTTTTTATTGTTCAGGAATGCTTTTTTTAAAAAGAGTCACTTGAACAGAAGTTGCTTTTAACATTTTTATTTTGTTTGATAAGAAGCATTTACCAAAAAGGATACGTCTTACAGAACTTGAACCCTCTAGTTGCTCTGGTTGTTGGGAGAGGTGTTGTGGGAGAAAAGTGATCACAATGCATTGTTTTTATTTCGTTTGCTGGGAGGAAAAATTAAAGATGCAGCATGTAAAACAAAGGCATATCCAGTTGGGATTTGCTGATGCCTTATGGGAACCTTTTGGTTCAATATTTTCTCCCTTTTGGGTTTTTTTTTTTTTTTTTAACATCATGATTTTTAAATAGTCCAGAATGCCTAGTTATTCTCCATGGGTGTGAAACTCAGCCCTGTGCAGAGGGCCGGAACAGAAGCATTGCATGGGCTTTTTCTGGCCCTCTGCATAGAAGTGAATTTCATTCTTTGGGCCAAACACTGCTCTGTTAAACCAGTGTCAATCCACAGTAACTGCCATGAAGATTCGTACCAATCAGTGAAGTTACTCCAGATTGACAGTTGTGTAAACGAGCAGAATTGGAGCCTTGATCAAGTTTACAGCAATGTATTTGAGAAGTTTTCAGCAGTGCATAGTATCTAAGCAGCAAGTCTTTGGGTTAAGAATGAAGACAGTGTGTCACATTGTACTGCTGATTGTTTCATGGGAGGACAGCAGAAAGTAAAGAAATATTGAGTCTTCCTGCCTGACCTGGATACAAATGTAGCAAGAGGACAAGGCAGTCATCTGATGTGTCCTATTCCACCTAAAGGTGCTTTGCATGTTAGTGTCAAAAATGTGAGTTATTTCTCTGTATGTTATGGGCACTGAAATAAAGAGCTGTAATGCCATTTTTTTTTTTTGCTGTTCTGGTTCTCTTTTGCAATGAAATATTTAATACCTACTGGGATGGTAAAATCGACTGTTATAGCTATGACTGTTTCCACGTACGGAGGATCTGTTCCTATTTGTGTAGCTTTAAAGCCTTATGTAGGATTTAAATGGGGGTTAGGCTTGGGGCCCAGTTCTGTGTACAAGGGTGAATATCACCCACCTCGAATGCACAAGGTCACATTTGATTTCCTCTCGGATTTTATCAAAATATTTTTTTTGCCATAACCAAAGTAATCTGAGCAACATCTGTTTAGCTGCAGCACTTGCATGCAAATTCTGTGAAACTGAGTGGGAATTTGCATCTGCGTCTAAAAACTGCACATGTGAGTAAGATGTTGTTGCAGAAAGGTTATTTTGGTTATCTGAAACCTCCTCCTCCTTGGACACGTGTCCTATCCATTCTAAAACTGCCTTTTTGTTTTATACCAAGATGGCCTGTGATTGAGCATTTCCAGCAGTGTAATTATGGTGCAATATTGCCTCCATTTGTGGGAAGAACCAGGTTGTAAGATACTATCATTGCATCCTCAGTTAGGAACTTGAAGTCAGAAAGAAGTTGTTTCAGATTGACTAAATGAAACTTTCAGACTCTTCACCCCTTTATTTTCCATACCATTGTAATAGCTAAAAAGAATGGACAATAAAGCAAAGTTAATTTAATTCCTACATAGGCTCCTACCTTGTTGCATGCTTTGCTTTCCAAAAAAGTGGTCTTTTGTGGGAAGGGGAAGTCCTGTTTTCTTCAGACTTTGATTTCCTTAAAACAAAAGGCTGCTTCCTGAAAATCACTGGCCCCCCGTATTTCACCATGAGCTTGATCACTGAGTCCAAAGGAAGGTTCAGGAGCAGGTGTCTTGTACCTGTTTTTGCCCTAACACTGATAACATCATGTGGATGTTTTCTTTTTCTGTGTGTGTTGATGGTGGGAGCAGAAGGAGCGGTGGAAGCAAATGCAATAACACTACAGTACGGTTATATAGCACGTTACAACCGAGGATGTCATTACGGAGCATATTTAAGGTCACTCTTAGGTGCTTAAAGTCAGGCGCCTAAAACCATAATGAGGCATCTAAATCAAAGCAACCTCATTTTCAGAGGCATAAAAATCACCATGTTCATTATTTTCAGAGGAGCTCTTAACACAAGGCAACTTCTGTAGGCGGTTGGCTCTGGATGTAAGTGCTTAACTCTAGGTATCTGCTCTGAAAATGCTGGCTTCTCTCATAGGATTAAGAATTAGAATCCTATCTGTTCGAGAGATGGGGAAACTGAGCAGAGATTACAATTATGCCCGACATCACACTATTAACTGACAGAGTTGGGGGCAGAACAGAGCATAAAAAACATGTTTCTTCGCTTGCACCTCTAACCATTTCATCCACTGTCTGTGGATGAAACAACACTTTGCAGGGATGTTTTGCAAGAAAGAGAAAACTTGCTCTAAAAAGATGTGGTGGTTGGGCTACATCATTCTGTTTTTTATCAAAGAAAAGCTACTCCGTTGTTCTCAGCCTGACCCAGTGTACATGGTTATTGACTGGGTGTGGAATCAGACATGATACTGCATATCATTACTGGCAGGGCCAGCTGAATCAAAGACATGATGCTACAGACGCAACTTTGCCTTTCCTTGCTGTTGTCAGGTACTTGACTATAATCGGCCTCTCTCTGTGTTTACTCTCCATCCAGTGTAGTAAAGGGGATTTGCTTTTGTTTGCACAATTGAACACTTTCTTCAAATGGAGCTCAAAGAGAAGAACCCCACTGTAAATGCAGCAGACCCAACAAGGGGTTTGCCAGAGGAAGGCGGAGCAATGGGTCTACCAAATCCAGTAAACATCTGATACTTCATGGATTTAAAACAGATCAGTGACCCTTCAGACCTCAGCTGTATCCCATGCATCTGGGCTTCTCACCTCCCAGGCATCGAGCACCATCACTGGAGACCCCATTACTACATGGCACTTAAACACATGCCTAACATTCATTACGTGATACCTCCCAGTGCCTTCCATGGGACTTGTGTGTTGAAAATCAGGTGCAGTCTCAAGTATAATTCTGAAGAGGGCCTGATGTGAGTGTTGAGAGCGCACAGTAGCTTGTGAGGGGGCAAGTCTATGGTTGGTTGTATAGTGCTGTCCATAGTGGTGGAAAAAATCTCCCTGACTCCCATATCAATGGTCCATATTAGTGTACACACAGTAACACGTGCTCAGTGACCATGCTGCTGCTGTTAAAATTACCCAGCCCTCTTTCAGATTGGCCTCCACCACTTCGCAGCAGTGGAATCCAAAGGCCAAACCCACTGTGTCTAAAGATTTCCATTTTTATGTAGTAGCTTATAGACGTGCTGGCTGTTACCTTTGGAGTGAGTGTCCCTTGTTCTTGTATTCTGGGAAAAAGCTAGAAACATTGTTCATTTCTTTACCTGAGGGGCTACGGAAGGCAGTGGCTGGAAATAGAAGAAGAAAGCAAAGTAGTTATCAGCAGCCCATATAAGGGAACAGCAAATGAGAAATTAACTCTGAAGAATTCCTCCTGAAAAAGTCCAGCAACACTAGCCAAAGCATTCCAGAGCCCTGTATGCTGCCGAATAGGTGATACACCACAGGAAACCTTTGCCATTCTCCTAAGGTAAAAAGTCTTTAGATCAGGCCATTATAACACAGGAAATTCAAGGCCCAATTTGGTGACTTGAAAGTTTTCTGGACAGGGGCCTTTCTGGTCATGTTCTAGAACCCCTTTGAAGGGCGGCTGATTTGAGAAGTAGTTTGCGAGTCAGGGGAGTCTGCAGAATATATTGTTTTTTCTTTTAGAAGAGTCCTAGTATCCATAATATCTAACACCTGCACAGGAAGGTACCAGGGTTTATTTTAGCCCAGTCTCCTGAGCACAAGTTATACCTAACCCAGCTTCCCATGCCTGGATGTGCTGGGTTGGTGAGAAGCTGCAGCTGTTCAAACAGAGGGGTGGTCTAGGGGTTAGGATGCAACTTGGGGACTCTGGTGGACTAGGTTCAATTCCTGGTTCCACCACAGCTGTATGTCTTGTGTGACCTCAGGCAAGTCATGTAATCCCTCAGATTCTGTTCTCCATCCTAAAATGGGGATAACAGCACCGCATCAGCATGGTGTGAGGATAAATGCAGTAAGGAGTGGAAAGTGCACAGACGCCTGTGGGAAGCCATAGAAGTACCACAGATCAAGTAATAGCGGTAGTTGAGTTCAATCTCTTAGCACAACTTGTGTGGGACCCCAGAAAGACTCCTCTAGGGATATTTCCATCCATTCCCTTCTGCTTGCTGTCACCAGTTTCATGGGGAGGACAAAGCTACAGAGGTCTTTGAGGCCTCAGACAAGTGCTCCTCCTAAATGACAGTTTTTCAAGCATCACTAACGCTGATGCATGAGTGAACTTCCTCTGTAGGAAAAAGAAAAAGACAGCCATGTTTCAGGCTTTTTTACCTTCTCGCTCAGCCTGACTAATCCTGATCTGAAATGCTGCATGCCCTCATGTTGTTAGATGGTCTTTTCTCCCATCCCCTTTGATACATCTGTGCAAGTGTTCAGGGCCAGGTGTTCTATCTACCGTCAGATCTGGTAAAGAAGCAGGGTCAGCTTGTGTATTTTACATAGGGACTGTAGTTCATTCTCACTTTCACGCTGTTTTCGTAAATGTTAATTGTATTAAACAGAGACGTGCTCCTTCCCACTGAGTAGGAAAGCCGTGCTTTTAGCCCAAAAGTCTAAGGATGCCAACTTCTGCTCTCACTAACCTTGGTGTAAATTCAGAGCAACACCACAGATTTTAATGGGATTACTCTGGTCTTGAATCAGTGTAACCAAGATCATAATTTGTCTCCATGTATCCATGAGCAGATCCCTTTAAACTGCTGCCTGTTTTTGCAGAGGCCAGCAGGGGGTGCTCCAAAATAGCATAACTTGGTCACTGGAGTCTGCACATGCAACCCCCACCACCTCAAAGTATAGGAGTTCATGGCTTGATGCTTCATGGCAGACCCCTAACTCCAGGCTGGTATTGCTGGGCCACCATGAAGGGGCTTCTCATCAGATACTGACCTCAGGCTGCTTCTCAACTTCATACGTGTCTAAGGGGAAGGAGGGAAAAGCAGCTGTGAGTCCAACACGTGTATGTTGTTACTGAAAAGCAACGTGTGTGTGTGAAATCAAAACCGGCAGCTGGCATGAATCTGTGCTGCGTGTTTGCTTCTCCCTATTAGTGACTCAGTTGTCAACTCCAGGGTGGAGTGACTCAGATTTTATTGCATCAGAAAGCGTACAATTTTGTCATGTTTTAGAGAAAGGTGGTTTAATGATACTGATCCAAGGGATGCCAGCGGAGATGAACAGGATCCCATTCTCTATATGAGTATTCATAATCCATTGCAACTCGTTGGTCCCATGCTACTATGGCAAACACTCTAATTGCAGGATACACCTTTTGGTGGCATTGCTCTCTGCCGCGAAGCACATCATACCTATGCTTCAAAAAGGATCTTCACTACAAATATTTATATTTTCCATTATCTCAGGAGATTTTATCCAGAATTTATCAAGCACCATCCCACTCCAATACGCTTCTTCTCGTGGCTTTGGGATTCGATTTCAATTCTCTGTTATCATCCTTTGGTCCTTAGTGTTTCTTCAATGTTCTGATCATAACAGCATGGCCTGCTTGGGTTACAATACTTGCCATTGCCTTTCTCTGGAAGGAAACTTGTCAAAACCTCTTCTGAAATGGTGCGTCCATTTCTGATCCACTCCCCTTCATTACAAAATGGGGGTAATTCCCTGGACACATTCTTAGAAATAGAGTATTATGAAGAATTGGAGGGGAAAGCCCAGTTCAATAGTGGAAGAGAGGGCTGTGGGTTTTTTGTTTTGGGTTTTTTTTTAGTATGTAACGTTTTCTAATATGGCGCATAGAGTGTATCATTCAGAATTTTCTAGTCCATTAGGTTCCTGTTACCAGACATTTACCACAGTGGGTTATGATAATCCCCCGCCTGCACATAAACTCTTGGGTAGCTTTAAAAAAAACCCTTGCCTGTAGCCTAATGGGTAATTCATTTGTGATTAACACTGAACTGCAGATTGACTTTATTTTGGTGTAAATGTAACCATTTCAGGAAATGGTTGAAAGAAAGAAGAACCATTTCAAGAAAGATCAAGAATTGCACTGAAATGAACAAGCAGGAATAATAAAATAACATATCTGTCTCTTAACCCAATAAAATAAAGTCGGTGAATTACTTCCAATAAAATAACTGAAAAATTCATCAATAAGCCAAATGTTAGCATTAAAAAGTTAAATTGTTTAATTTAAATAACATAAATATGAAATTAAAATAATTCCTCTAGCTCTTTTTCTAAAAGGGTGTGTGTGTGTGTATATGTTACCATGGTTTTTATATTATTTTCATTATAAAACTTTTTTAATGATCTGATAGCACTTCTGAGAAACCTAGCATAACAATGAATGAAAATAACTAAATAGACAGCAGAGATTATCTGTAACCCGTATGTTCGGTAATTTAGTGTAACCAACATAGAAGAAAATCAGCACAATTTAATTACTTAGTGAAAAAAGTCTTGACTAGAGGAATCAGCTAGAATGAGAATTATGCCTTGAAACACATGCTCAGATCCAGCTCTCTTGTTGTCAGTGAAAACCTTTCCATAGACTTTACTGTCTATCTGTATATCAGACTGAGTAAAACACAAGACTAAAAAACCCTACAAGGATTCACTATCACAATGTTTTCTAAATACCATTTGGGAAAAGTCACATAAAACAAAGGAAGATTTCTTTGTTTTTTCGCAAAAATGTTGACAATTTTACAATGTAACATCTGTGAAACATTCAGTCACCAGATGTCAGATATTTTGCTATGCAGGACATAAACACTAGAATAAAAGAATCTGAACTTGCAGACAACACAGTGATTATGTCTTGCATAGCAAAATATCTGACATCTGGTGATTGAATATTTCACGGATCATAGACTCTTACAAATATTACTCTTAGTGTGGACTCTTACCTTAAATATTTTTAGTGTATGCTTTTATGTTTTAAACAAAGCAGATTAAAAAGAAATATGTTCTGATATTTAATCATCACTATTTTGTGAATAAAACCAGATCTGTTCTAAATCTTCACACATTTTCTGTGATCCAAAGCCGATTACAATCAATAAGAGCCTTTTTGTTGATGCTCCCTGTTCAGTGGATTTTTAGATCAGGTCTTTATCTCGCTAACGTATCAAGATCAAAGTGGCAACAGCTTAATTATAAAACTTCACTGATAACTGTTTACAGACATCTTTAATCTAATATGGGTTATCTCCCAACATAAAATGTTAATTAAATTAATTTTAAACTCTGGAGATTTTTCTTTCAGGCTGCTTTTATAATAATATCAGCTCTATAGAGAGTTGATTAGGAAATGTTTAATTTGCTAGCAATTCAATAGAATGTTTTCTTCGTGTCCTTTCAAATACAAGCAGAGGCATTTCTCAAACTTCCTCAGTTTACACTTATAGCCATGCTTACACATTTTCAGAATGTCAAAATAAACTAAATAAACAAATCATCGTACTGATTAGTGACTCACTAGGTTGTTTTTTATTATAAGAAATCAGGTTAAATTATTATTTTTATACAAAAAACCATCCCAACCGTTCACAGAAATGTTTCCTTTCTACAGATGTGAGATGTGGTGTGCTTTATGACATACAGCTGAATCCCTGTGCCTCCATTTCACACCCAGGTTCTCACAAAATTACATGATGATGATGAGTTGTGTAAATAATGGAACTCACTGTGACATTCAGGCCAAGAGCAAAGTGATTAGGAATTTTGGGAGTACGCCCAAGATACCATAAAAAGGACTGATTTACGGGACGTGTGTGGATGTGAGTGCGTGCTCAGAACTTGTGAAAATCAGGATGGGTGCCTTCCAAAATGAGGATCCCCAACTCATAAGTCACTTCTGACAATTTCGACCTGATAGCATATTAATTAGTACACTATTTAATCAGGATCTGATCCTACCAGGCAAGGAGCATGTTCAACTTCCCTTGAAGACAGTGGATTTTACTGGCATTCAGCACCTTCCAGGATTGAGTCCTTAATGAGAATTGTATGAAGCAGCAGCTAATATAGCTGATTGACTTTTAAAGAGTAAAATGTTTTTTAATTATCTAAATACTCTTGCACTTCAATATCTGGATTAATTTTGGTGTTGTACCGGAGGCCCTGTTTAGTCACTCTAGATATGATATTTACATAATTTCATATAATCTTGGGTTTAAACACTGCTAACAGTGTTAACATGTATGTGAATTAATTTGCTCAGTACTGTGCAAAAATATCACAATGGCTGAACTGTGGCTATTAGTTAGAGATGTCAGTACTTAATATGTAATGAAAGAGAAGCCAGGGCACAAGCAATTTGTTTACATTCATAACTGATACAGCAAGCCCAGAACTGCCAAATCTAGAGGTACCAGGAATTAAGCACTAGAGATTATGCACTGGAGATGCCCTTTTTAACTTAACTGCAAACTTAATATGTCCCATTGTGATGAAATAGTCCAAGGTTAAAATATCTTGTAAAATCAAATCAAATAACAAATTTGCAAAAACGAAGCATCTTTTATATTTATGGGGATATATTGCAAACATTTTCTAATAATCTCTAAACAAGGCCATTAGTCCTTAGAAAATAGAAATCACAAATTAAACTTTAATTCTCTTCAAACGTTTTCAATGCCTGACACTAAGTTATAGCAACATTAAACTGAAGTGCTTTTCACAGCATCCCTTTTAACCAATTACTTGTAACCTGTACATTTCAATCCCAGTTTAAAGCATTTGACTGTGACAAATTAATCTTGGAAGTCTTTCTGTAGCCACACAATTTTCAAACAGATTAGATGCCAATTATTTTTGTGACCATCTTTATTTCTTGGTCAAAATAGGCTGTTCTGCTTTTTTACTAATTATTATGTAAACTGTCTTTTTCTCAGATGCCTGGGACAAGAAATTTTTATTTTTGTGGTATTTTTCTGTGCAGTTTAATAAGAATTGTATCATCTCAACAAAGAATCTAAAACACAACTAAGATTTAATCATTCAAATTCTTTACAACACTGAGTAATGTTGGATTGTTTTAACTCTACAGAATCACTTTCCTATCCCAATCTTTCAGATTGATAATAGCTGTTGATATCTACAGAGTATCTGCATCATACGTATTTCAGTGTTGGCAGCCACAGAGCAAATAAATAATAATATTTTAAAATTATTTTTTGTAGAAGCATCCCATTGCAACTCCTCTAGTTCCCTTCTCAGAAACTCTGCTTTGTTCTTCCTTCTTTGTTTAATTTCTGATTGTGCCGGTAGTACAAAAGCTCTGAGCTATAAAACGCCATGTCCTCATTTTAGTAACAGACTCGTCCCATACCAAATAAAACATGTCTAAGAAAAATAAGCTAAATTCTTTCTCAGTGAATTCCTGCTGATCTTGGCAAGGAATCTTATGAAGGAATCTCTTTAGGGGGATATACATGGATGAACATTCAAGATTTAGTAATCTAAAGAACAAGAATGTTGGTTCCAAATCTCAAAATGAACATAAAATTAAAATCAATTTCATAGCCAATAGAAAAGACTGAAGGACAGTCAAACTATGCTTGTCTCTCTTATACAGAAAGCATTTTAGTGAATCCAAGATAAACGTTATCCAGGATAAGTAGCTATCCAAAATTGTTGTTAGTTTTATGTTCATTGAAAAGACTTGTTCGCATGAAGTGAAAGTCAGGGAGTTAAAACTAGCTGATTCATGGCAGCAATCACATTGTTTCTTTTAATGCTATTCTATTAATGTATGATCAGCTTTTAGTCTAACACTCAGAGACAAAGCAGCTCTTTGGCTTTCATTTTTTATTGATTTTTTTCTCCTTTCATATTTTTTTTATTACTAAGACTGTCAAATACATTCCAAAAGCGACAAGGAGTCCTGTGGTACCTTATAGACTAACAGATGTATTGGAGCATAAGCTTTCGTGGGCAAAGACCCACTTCGTCAGATGCATGATGCATCTGATGAAATGGGTCTTTGCCCACAAAAGCTTATGCTCTAATACATCTGTTAGTCTATAAGGTGCCACAGGACTCCTTGTCACTTTTGCAGATCCAGACTAACACGGCTACCCCTCTGATACTAAATACATTCCAGTTAGTGCTGGGTTTTAAGAGAATGTTAGAATCTTGTTGACTTTACTTAGGTTTGGGGCAGTCCCTAACTTCTTTGATATGCTGTAATTTCCGTTATTAATATTATGATATACTATAAAGGTTCAAACATATCATTTAGTGGTTTTATTGCAGTTTCCAGGAACCCCAGTTATGGACAAGGACCCTATTCTGCAAGGCACTGTACAAACACAGAAAGAAAATAAAAGATTCATGTCATAGAAAGCAAATGTTTGACAGATTCATAGATTTTAAGTCCAGAATGGTCTATTTGATCATCAGTCTGATTCTGTATATCACAGGCCATAGAATCCCACCCATTTACCCCTGTATGGAATTGTGCTATCCTATGCCCCACTGAGACATTACAGCTGATAGGATATACTCATAAATTTCCTTTCTATTTGTGGCTGGTGGGAAGCTGCATCTTCTAACCCCAAACTACCTCCTTTGGGGTGCAGCTTGTGGGCACACTGAGCAATGTGTTGTCAGCTGCATGCACAACCTCAGTGAGGTGATGCAATTAAACTTTAAGCCTTGTGAAATGGCAGGGTCTCATCTACATATCAAATGTATCTTGTTCTGGCAGTGTGTTGTTATCTTAATGGTATTTTTCCACGTCAGCGTTGCAACAGTGGCTTTAACCTCTCACTGAAATGCCAAGTGTTGAAACTATTTTGGTCAGTCATCGTGACCAAAACTTTCCATGGCTGTTGGATGGAATGAATCATCAAGACTCAGTGTAGTTTCAGGTATGCAAGTCTTCTCATCATGAAACTCACTGCTGGCAGCTTGGACATCAGCCCCAGCAGAGAAGCTAATGACCGGTGTGCTTGAAATGGAGATCTTGGTCGCAGGGCACGGATGTGAGGAAGTTGGCACTGTGGCTATTTCCATGCTTGCTTGTTATATGGAAAAACACAGGACTCCAGTCTTGTTAGTTGTGTATCTTCTAGCAGCACTGAAAGCAATTCCCTTGCAACAAATGGATAATGTGTTCCTTTTTAAAATTAGGTTCAAAACTATGGCACATGCTTTGTGATCCACATGGTTTGTTTAGCTTCCTGTTTCTTAATTCTGCCAGTTCCCATCACAGTGCCTTGGCATTAGCAGATGTGGTTCCCATCATCAGTTATGGCACATTTGAGTTAACTATTCTTTACTCTATGTTATGCTAAGGGATTGATGTTGTTTTCTTTGCTACAAGATCCATTTACATTTGACCATTGTCACCTGCAGTCTTTTCCCGTGGTCATATATGTGCATCAGCTACATGGTGGGCTTGTGGAATTTCCAGAAAGCTTTTCTCTTTGCTTGCTTGAGAGCTCAAGCAAGACACACATTTATTGTTGTCGGGTTTTCACACTCTACACGGCATGTTTTTGCTAAGACTCTTTACATATTCAGTGTGTTTATTGGCATGCAGAGCTCTGTCTATGTGCTTCTAAAGCAGGGGTTGGGAACCTTTTTTGAGCTGAGGGCCGCTGACCCACAGAAAAATCAATCGGGGGCCATATACGTGTGAGAAGCAAAAAAAAAAAAAAAAAAAAAAAAGCCAAACAAACACGACCCCTCCATCACTGACATGGCCCCTGACTGAGAAAGAGAAAGATGCTCTCCATATTCCCCTCACACACCAGAGCCTAGTAGTTGGGCCCCAGGCTAGTAGTTTTTGTGCAGGGAAGTAGCGGGGGGTGGGGTAGGGCTGAAGCACCAGTATGGACTCCCCAATGCTGGAGGGGGCAACCCCAAACTTCGGGGGCTGGATCTGGCCCCTGGGCCATAGGTTCCCAATCCATGTTCTAAAGCACTCCGTGTCTCAGGTATTAAAGCATTAACTTGGCTTTTAGGGTTACAGATAAGGAAGTTGTCTTATCACAGACCTCCCTCCTGCAAGCGGCATTATCAGACACCTTAGACATAAGTCTTAGCAGAGCAGCTAGTGATGGATGGGCTGAAAGCAGCATCCTGGTCTCAGTGCACTGGTGTGGGGAAGTTGTCTAATGAGGAGCTAGGACTTCTGGGCTGACTGGACGTCTGATCATGAACAAGTCATATAGGCCAACACTTGTGTGGTTACGATGAAGCCCCTAGATCTGTATGACAGCAACTGAATACAAGGGTTGGGGGCTGAGTGGAGACCCGATGAGAATGGCTGAGTGCTCAGCACTTTTGAAAATGAGGAGTTATCTGCCTACTTTTAGGCACCTATGTTTGAAATTTTAGTCTGGCTAACAAAATGGATACAGTTCTACTTGTGAGACTTCATTAATGGGTCGAACAGAACTTTGAGATCCTCAGGGTAAGAGGACAATCAAAGAGGAAATTCTTTGTTCTTCTGATGTTGTCACAGACTGGATTTGATCACCTAATGGCCACTGTGAACCTTACAATGGGTGGGACTGGTTTGACTTGATAGTCCCATGTACTAATGGTGAGCGCTTTATACAATGCCTGTGTAGAATGTAGCAATCAACTTATTGCACCTTTGGCTGCATTAATCCCCCACTCCCAGCTGTGTGCTATCTGGGGGAGCAGAGTTTCTAGTGTGCATTTCCATTTGATCTGTGCCACTAACCTGCTGGAAGGTGGTTCAGGCAGCCACAGTGTCACTCTGGGTGTTGCAAAATCTTATTGCACATGGCCCTGTGCCTCTTGTGGATCCTCCGGATTTACTAATAAATGGAGAACTCCCCAAGGGAAACCTCAAGGAGTTTCCATCTCCCATGGATTTTTCTACATCCTGTTGGTAACATTTCTCATTTTTGTTGTAACAAGGCCTTCGATTACCAGGCAGATGTTATGTGTGGTCAAGTATGAGAACACCTTTAGCTTGAGGCACCTGTTATAATTTCAGAGTTTCAAATGGTCGGTAGATGGTGGGGATTGGCTAGACAATAAATATTACTATGATTAATGTTCTTAATAAATTTTCATAAGGCTGGCTTCACCTCACAGTGCAGATCCCTGCATTTGTTTGTCTGACAGCATGTGCCAAGAATCTGTTTTGACTGCTAGTAGAAGCTGGGAGCTAGCATAATCCATTTCTCAGCACCATGCCAACTCATGGTTGGGCAGTCATGGCAAATGCTGTGGTGAAATTGATGTGAACTACAGACATTTCAGTCTCTGTGTCCTGTGTCTCTGACAGGCTTTTGGTCACTTTTGCAGTGACCCGGCAGATTTTCAAGTTTGGTTCTTGAGAAAGTATTAGCAATGTCGTATAGTAAATGCATGATTGCTGATAGAAGAGTAGAACACTGTGGCTGCATGGTTTTAAGTCTTCCTCTTGGGAGACAGGCCCAACACCAAGGTACAAACTGTGGCTGTCTCAGGGAATAAGCAGGGATCTAGCTGATGTGATTGAGAGGCCTTTCTCCTCTAACTTTTTAACACGTCTTTTCTATCAGCTGAAAAAACCACAGACTGCAACACGTTTCTGAAACAATGGAAAATGGCCAGAAAAACACTAGTGAAATCTGTTCTCTCTAGTGTGGGCTGGAGTTAGTGTTTCGGAATCTAATCCATAATGCAATTCTCATTGATCTCTAATAGACATCAGGTGTTTGGAATAATTTTAATCACTTGCTGAGATTAAAACACTGGGAATAACATGAGTTAATATCCACAACAATTCCTAGTTTCAAAACAATTCCTAGTTTCAGAACAATTCCTAGTTTCAGAACAGTTTCAGCAAAACAAGGAGTATCTTGTGGTATCTTAAAGATGAACACGTTTATTTGGTTGTAAACTTTCAATGGTGCCCACAAAAGCTTATGCCCAAATAAATTTGGTAGTAGTTAAGGTGCCACAAGATTCCTCATTGTTTTTGTTGTACAACTACTAGTATTCACAGTGAAACCCCCAAACATTCCTGGACTAGGATGCTCCTTCTGCAGTGCAGAACAAAGACTAATTCATATAATCTTTTAGCCACACAATGGGTCCAGTTGGGACCATGATTCTATTTTGATCTAACATCCATCGATATACATCCAGTGTAACTTAGTTGCATCCAATGCTGTGTCTCTGGGATTCTGTCCATGGGAGTGGAGAATCTTACTTCCCTGTCTTTGAGGCACCTGACAAAGTCAGAGTTTGCTCCTGTTGTTTGCCCAGAGTTTGGGTGTTGCAGGCACCACAGTCTCTGTGTCCTGTGCTTGGAACTGGATACTGATCATGTCAGTAGGGAGTTGGCAGATTTCCCAATTTGGTTCAGGAGACGCTTTAAATTATGAATGCCAGTAAATGTTTGCTGCAGAAACATTGAAAGATATGAGTATGACAGGTTTGTAATCCGGGACCCCAATGAACAAAAGAAAATGAATGAGGAAACACTTAATGATCATGACTGCTCTTTGGCTAAAATCAGAACTTCCTTCATACTGCATTTACTGCTGTTGAGTAACTGATTTTGAAATAGGTCTGTAGAGAGCCACAGTCTGAACTAGGTTACATGGTGTGTGTCCACCTGAAGTGACTCCACTCAGTTTTAGACATACAGAGCTGTAACTAGGTATTTTTGCGCCCAGAGCAAAATATTTATTATATATCCCCTCTCCTTAGGTTAGCATCTCACTCTTTACTTTTGCAGATTATTATTTTTACTTATTGTGTCCTTGCACCCCTGATTATGATCCATCCAGGGTGGGCGCCCGTCTTGCCCTGCCCTTGTTATGGCCCTGTAAAGATACCATTTAATGGACACCAGTACAGCTGAGAGTGGAATTTAGCTCAGATTGCTTGTGTCTAATGTTAAACCAAACCGTAGTGTCCGTGTAAAAGGTGTTTTAAAAATTAATTGTGGTTTTAAATGTGTTTCGGTAAGGCTGGTTAATCTTTCCTTAGTTTAGTCTTACTCCCTGGGCATCTGTCTGAATCTGGAGGAGACAATCTTTTCACATGGCTAGGTAGTTGGTTATTTACCAACTCAAGTTTGTGTTTTTAACTTGAATATAAATAGGTGGCTTTGATTAAGATCATAATGTGGCTCTCTACATACCTATTTAAAATTCAGTTAATAGCTGTAAATGCGGTATGGAGGAGGATCTGATCTTAGGGGCCTCTTCTGTTTGCTAAATACCAGTCGTGATCATGAAGTGTTTCCCCATTCATTTTCTTTTATTCATTTGGGTTTCCTATTAACACACCAATCATATGCACACATCTCAATTCTTCCCCTTTTCTATGTTACCAATTGCTGTTAGATTCATTCTTCTCTCCAATCTGTCTGGTACTCAATCCCTCTGGAAGTGGCCTGGCGAGAAATTCTGGCCACATTGGAAACAATGAGGCTATGTCTACACTCGCGGCTTCTTGCACAAGTACAGCCGTTCTTGTGCAAGAATCTGCAGAGCGTCCACATTGCCCACCCGCTCTTGCGCAAGGAAATTTACAGTACGGCATGATAAGAGAGGGCTTCTTGCGCAAACACTATGCTCTTTTTTTATCAGGTGTAAGCCCTCTTGTGCAGGAGCTCTTGCGCAAGAGGGCAGTGTGGACGCTGGGCAGGGATTTCTTGTGCAAGAAAGCCCTATGGCTAAAATGGCCATCAGAGCTTTCTTGTGCAATAGAGCATCCACACTGCCATGGGCGCTCTTGCGCAAAAGCACAGCTCGCACATGGCAGTGTGGACGTTTTCTTGCACAAGACTTCTTGCACAAGAACCCTTGCGCAAGATGTTCTTGTGCAAGAAGCCGCCAGTGTAGACATAGCCTGAGAGTTTTGCCATTCACTTCAGTGCGAACATAAGTTCACCCTGTGAGTTTCTACTCATTGGCCATTCTCCAGAGCCTACCATTTCCTTGGGGTATACAATATTACAATAAACATTTTAAAGACTGAGCTTTATTCCTCGTCCCCCCCTCCCACCAGTTTATTGAGCTCTGGGGACTGGTTTCCAGCGCTGATCTCGCCATGTTGATTAGACTGGCAGTTCTGGGGAGCTGAATCTCAGTAGTTCAACTGCAGAATCTCTCCCTCCTAAGATGGAAACTGTTCAGGGTAGGAGGTTAGCAGACGTGTTTGATGCTTGAGACACCTGCAGATGCAGGGCAGGTTGTGTTTTCAGTTCCTCAAAAATGTAACATGGCCTGATACTGTTGCCTGGGCAACATCTAAATTGGTCGCTGGGGCTCTCCCTTTACAGCCCTAGTGGCTTTTTATAGCTTTGAAAACAAGTCACCATGACATGTTCAACAACAGAAAATGCCGTCAGTTTGACAAGCGCCGTTTAAAAAAATAAAAAGACTCTTTACTCTCAGTATCAGATGTTTGCTGGGGACCGTCAGCACAGTGCAGCTGGGAGGCATCAGGAGCATTTTGCCACGTAGTTTAACTGAACTCATATCAAATTCAGTCTCTGTGCCTTACTATTCTAGCTGTTCCTTACCGTCAGTGTCATACAATGGAATTCACTTTGAGTTCCTGTAAAAAAAAACTCACTGCCTCTTTTTGCACTTCAGATGGACTTTTTTTTTAAGGCTCCAGGCTTCCCTGTTACATGTGGAGACATATGTAGGTTTATTTAAACATGTAAAACCTGTGTTATCTGGCATGCTCAGGGATTAGGGCATTACGGTTATCTAAAAATTCTGGTTATCTGAGGGTCCATCAACCTAGGAAAAACCAATGGACAATAATAGTAAAACTCAAGTTTTTAATATTGGTAGTTTTGTACTGTGAGGGAGTTGGTCTCATATTTCTATTTTGAGTTAAAGATGATTAGTACTTCTTAAATAAAAAATTGTTAAGCCAGTCATGGTAAACCAATCCAGGCCTGTGCGCCTGAAGTTGTGACAGTATTGTGGCTGCGGGCAATGCTGGTTAACAAAGTTTTCTGGTTAATAGAGCGCCGGATAACAAAGCTTTCACTGTATTTCTGAAAATGCTTTTGTGTTTTAGCACAGCTGTTCTTGGGCTTGGCTTCTTAGGATTGTATTGCCCATGCTACTGCCACAGGGCCAGATTCTGATGCCTTTACATTACACAAGACCTTTAAGAGTGTCCCATTGTATGCACAGTGTAATATGACCAACAGTGTCAGAGTTGAGCCCGTAGACGTTAGAGAGGGAAAAGAGTTATTTGGTTATATCATCCATGCATCTGTCACTATAAGATATTTGCCAATGCTTTTGTTCAATCTAGTTTTAAATAATTCAAACAATGGAGCCTCAATCATTTATCTAGGGGATAATTTCACCATCTAATATTTTTATGTGGAGGATGTTTCCTTTGACATTCTGTCCAGTTTAGATTTTTCCTAGAAAAGACTAAAACGAGGAAAAAAAAACCCCTTCTATCTCAGTAGACAAATTCACTTTAGTTTCTACTCTTTAGTTATTCCCATCTGGAAAGTGCATTACCCCATTATGATGTTGTCTCCTTGTGATTAATAGGATGTGCCTCTTCTCCTCCCCTTCTCCTGCCCCCATTAATTTCCTAAGGTATTGTTGGTCTTATAGTTAAACCTAACAGCCAGTTAGCGGAATGATGTAAGGAAACTTAAGCAGTAGCAGCCTGAGGCGGGCTGTGGCGGCTGGCTCCCCAGGCAGAACATGTGATCGGCGCTCCCACCTGCATGCCCATCAATGGAGTGATGTCACCATCGGGCGCCCCAGGCGTCCCGTTGAAGGCGGCGCCCTAGGTGACGGCCGAGTTGGCCAATAGTCACGGGCTGCCCCTGAACTTAAGAGTGCAATACGAATCCACATGGGACCCCAGATGAAATGGGAACTCATCTGGGTGACAGGATATTAGTAGAGCCTATGCTCATGAACACAAATTAGGAAAAGAGAGGCTTAAAGAGGATATTAGGAAGACCGTCATCACTCATGAGGCTACGTCTACACTGCCTCTTTTGCCAGCAGAGAGAATGCTAATGAAGCGCTCATTAGCAACTTCTCATGCTTCATTTGCATAAATCTCTGCCTGAGGCTTTTTGCGCAAGAGGTTTTTGCGCAAAAACCTCTTGCACAAAAAGCATCAGAAGAGATTGTACAAATGAAGCATGAGAAGTTGCTAATGAGTGCTTCATTTGCATTGCCTCTTCCAAAAGAAAAGAGGCAGTGTCGACATAGCCTCACTGTTAGTTTGATATGCAATCAGTTTTAAAACTGAGTATCTAAAGTACAACTCCTAAGTTTATATGTAGGCACCTAAAGAGTCATCATGAAGAATATAAATCCAAATGGGGTCAGACAAATGGTCCATCTAGCTGTATCTTATCTTCAGAACGGGGCAATTTAAAGAGATGTATCCCCTGTCACCAGTCCCTGCTTCTGGCAGTTGGAGTCTTAGGCACACCCAAAGCACAGAGTTGTATTTCTGCCCAACTTGGCTAATAGCCATTGATGGACCTACCTCCATGAGCTTACCTAATTTTTTTTTTATTAACCCAGTTTTGTCCTTTACAACTCCCTCTGGCATTACGTTCCACTGTATGTTGTATAAAGAAGTTCTTCCTTATGTTTGTTTTAAACCTTCCATCTACTTATTTCATTGCATCAAGCATGCATAAGCATCACTTGGCACATATCAACATTGGATTTAATCTGCCATTTTGTTGCCCGGTCACACAATTTTGTGAGATTCCCTATGTAATTCTTTACAGTCTGCTTTAGACTTTACTATTTTAAGAAGTTTTGTATCATTTGCAAATTTTGTCATTTCACTGTTTACTCTCTTTTCCAGATCCTTTATGAATATATCCAACAGCACTGGTCCCAGTACAGATCCTTGGAGACGCCACTATTTACCTCTCTCCATGTAAACCAACCATTTGTTCCTACCCTTTGTTTCCTATCTTTTAATCAAATGCTGATCAGTGTGAGCACTTTTCCTCTTATCCTGTGACTTCTTCCTTTGCTTAAGAGCTTCTGGTAAGGGATCTTGTCAAAGGCTTTTTGAAAGTTGAAGTATACAATATACTCGGTATCCCCCTTGTCTATATGCCTGCTGCACCCTTAAAGAATTCTCAGAGATTGGCGAGACATGATTTCCCTTTATAAAAGCCTGGTTTGTTAACATATCACGTTTATCTGTATGTTTGGTAGTTCTGCTTTTACTGTAGTTTCTATCAGTTTGCCTGGTATTGCAATTAGGGTGATTGGCCTGTAATGGCCATGATTGCCTCTGGAACCTTTTTAAAAATATTGACTTTAATGGGATTTGTAGGTGCTCAGCTTCTCTGAAAATCAAGCTTCTTTTATTTAGATACCTAAAAACAGATTTAGAAGCCTATCTTGAGGCATCTAGGTTTGAAGATTTGGACTGTAAGGGATCAAAAAATCTCCAGCTAGTCCAAGACTGGGAGACGACTTTGGATATACCTTCATACAGCTGCTGGAAAGCAGAGAGAGGAATAGATGGACTAATACCCAGTTTTCTTTGTTGTATTTTAGTCAACAAGAAAGCTGAGCATCTATCTATCTATCATGAAGCTGATAAAAAGAAGAGACAGAGAGTGAACTAAGAAGGCTGAATACTGGTAATTCTCAAGATCATAACACCTCACTGTTATAGGGCCATGTCCAAAGTCCACTGATGTCCATGGAGAGACTCATTGATCTGCAAACCCAGATCAAAAAATGCTTCGGCAAGGTAGTGTCCATTTTTGTTACTTTGCCACCGTGACTTTCCTAAGGTGACACAGTAGGACAGAAACAGGGTCCCCTGATTGTTAATCGAGTGCCTTATGCAGCGGGCCATTCTTTGTTATTCTTGACTTCTGAAGGGCTAACTGGAGAAATTCCATTTCCAGGATGATCAGCCCAGCATCTCTCGCTAGCACCAGACTCCCTGAAAAGCTCTCTGCAGCATGTCTTAGCAGCCTCTCAGAAATGACATATGATGATTTGCCCAGGGCAAATGTCAGCCATGTAATGACTTAGAGAACAAGAGAAATCTCTTGACACTACTGTACCTTGATCTCTCCATAAGCAAAAGGGAGATAACAGTTAGCTTCTTTCCTATCAGGGGTGGTGTGACGTTTAATACATGAAAGGTGCACAGAAAATGCCAGAGAGATTGAGGTGCTAGTGTCGTTCTTTTCCAGAAAGAGTGTGTTTTGGTTCTGTTTTGAGAGTATCAGTTTCCATGAACAAGTTTTACTGTAATGAACGTGCAATTTGGACACTCACTGAGTGTTATTTGCTGTGCCTCTTTGCCTCTGTGATTCATGTTACCTAATTTCAAATTTTCTGAAGAATGGGAAGATTAGTCCTTTATTTCTGTGATCTTCAATGTCTGGCCACTAGAGCTGGATGAAAATTTTCAGTCAAAAATGGCCTTTATTCTGAATTAAAATGTTAATGAAAAATTGTATTTTCTTTCAAAAAATTCTATTTTTGATTAAAAGAATGAACAAAACCAGTTTTTGTTGAAAAACTGGAAAATTTCTTTGAAACAAACTGAAATAAAATGTTAATTTCCTTTGAAAATTGTCACGAGAAATACCATGTCTGGCACAGTCTATTGCCGGCTATTTGGTAGAATTGCTATTTTACACTTTTAATGACATTTCAACAAAAAATTCAGAGCACTATTGCGAAATTAAAAAAAAAAGATTTTTTATTTTCTATCATGGCATCCAGAAATCTGGGTCCGTGACTTGGGCTACTGGATACTATAGTAATGTAAATAATCATCATGAGGGTTGAGTATGTATGATTATGATAAACTATGACACAGGGAGGTCGAGTGACTTTCCAAGGTCCTACAGGGAAGCAGTTTCTTACCACTAGACAGTACTTCCTTCAAATGCACAACAGCTTGTGCATTTGAACATCACTGATTGCAGCCAAAACTGGCATGGCTCTTTTGGAGAGGGGAACCAAAGGAGTGTGTTAAAAGCTGTTGACCTTGAGAGGGTAATGTTATATAATGAAGTGTGGTTGTTAGCTGTTTAACCTAGTCTGGCAAGCCTGTGGAAATGATTCCAGTAACTTCTGGAGAAGACCTTTCCACCTCTGGTGAGTGTTGCCATGGTGAGGACCTGTGCTGTGATGGAGGACAGGAGCATTCTATGTTTTCAGTACTAGGCTCAAAAGGCCCAAGCCTCTGTCTTGGTTGTGGGAATCACCAAATAATGGCATGGCCCCAGCCCACCACTGTGTTCACCAAGGACATAAGTGTGCAGGGCAGAGGGACATTACTTCATAGCAATGGCAGTAACTCCCACAGATTACTCTGGGTGCTAAGTGTGCTCCTTGGAGGACTGAACCCATTAGCCTCTTTTAGGGAGGTTCTCAGAGCACCCTACCAAAATGAAGGCCACGGTGCCTTTCTTCACATTGAAGAGCTCTTTACCTCAGGAGTCGGCCCAATGATTTCAGTGTCACTCTCTGTAGAGCGAGGTGCTACTCTGGAGTGAGTAAGGGGAGGGAGAGTGGATCAGAATCTGCCATTAACTACCCCCGTCAGACTGGGGAACAGTATCACTCCCATTCTGCAAATGGAGAAACCAAGGCATGGCAGAACAAAGGCAACATTTGCGAAAAACCCATGCATGTTGAGTGCCTTAGAGATGGGCTGTTCCTCGCCAGGCACCTTGAGATCCCTTGGAGGTCAGAGCTGAACTACTCAGCACTTTTGGTAAATCAGACCCTGGGCTTTTCAAGCTTGGCACCCAGAAATGGTTGCACAGTTTTTGCTTTTGTCATTTGAGCAAGGCCACAGAGGGAATAGGTCCTTGTGCTTGGTGTAGAACCCAAGAGTCCTGCTACTTAATGCCGGACTCCAGCAAGTAGGGCTGGGACTTGCAAAGAAGGTGATGCCTATTGAATTTCAGGGGGATTTGGACACCTACAGCCCTTAAATTCCTTTGAAAATCCCAACCTAGATCAGCCTGTCCTTTGTGAACATTGGCTTGTTGGGGGAGTCAACCCATAGAAAGTCTTGAAAAATGGAGTTTAAAAGTAGGGTTGGGTTCTTACTATTTTTAAATAGATAGGGGAAATAGCACAGCATCAGTGAGCAAAGTGGGTGATTGTACAGCTGGAATTGTAGCAGGAACTAGCAGTGCTCCCCATAGACGCAATTCATGCCTGTGCAGAAGGTCTATGGGCTGCTTACCCCCTAGGGTGAATTTCACCCAGTGTGAGTTGCTGCACAGAGTATGGCAGCATGTGAGGCTTATGATGAATTAGTAACTAACTGTGAGCAATGATATTTTTAAGTGCCACTTTTCACCCAGAGTGGTTGATCATGTGGCACACTTCACAATACTGAAGTGACATTTTTTCATTGTTCTTGGGACAAGTGGATTTTATTTTAGAATCAAGGTCACAGTGCTTAACTCTGGAGGCTGAACCATAGGCTCTCAAATCCCTCTCTCAGCCTTTGGGTAAAGAGACTTGATTTTCAAAGTGGTGGAGACTTTTACAATGGTAGTCAATTGGCTCATGATTGGCTCCAAGCACCATCTAAAACATCCCTGACGGGTGTCTATCTAACTTGCTTTTAAATATCTCTGGAGATGGAGAGTCCACAACCGCCTTGGGCAATTTATTCCAGTGTTTAACCACCCTGACAATTAGGAAGTTTTTCCTCATGTCCAACCTAAACCTCCTTTGCTGCAGTTTAAGCCCATTGCTTCTTGTTCTATCCTCAGAGGCCAAGATGAACAATTTTTCTCCCTGGTCCTTATAACACCCTTTTAGGTACTTGAGAACTGCTATCATGTCCCCTCTCAGTTGTCTCTTTTCCAGACTAAACAAACCCAGTTCTTTCAGTCTTCCTTCATAGGTCAAGTTTTCCAGATCTTTAATAATTTTTGTTACTTTTCCCTGGACCTTCTCCAAGTTCTCCACATCTTCCTTGAAAAGTTGTGCCCAGAACTGGACACAGTACTGCTACTGAGGCCTAATCAGCACAGGTTAGAGAAGAAGAATGACTTCTTGTGTCTTGCTCACAACACTCCTGTTGATGCATCCCAGAATCACATTTGCTATTTTTGCAACAGTGTCACACTGTTGACTCATATTCAGCTCGTGGTCCACTGTGACTCCTAGATTCCTTTCTGCAGTACTCCTTCCTAGATAGTCACTTCCCATTTTGTATAAGTGAAACTGTTCCTTCCTAAGTGGAGTACTTTGCATTTGTCCTAATTAAACTTCATCTTATTTACCTCAGACCGTTTCTCTGGTTTGTCCAGATCATTTTGAATTATGACTCTTTTCTCCAAAGCATCTGCAACTCCTCCTAGCTTTGTAACATCTGCAAACTTAATAAGTGTACTCTCCATGCCAATATCTAAATCATTGATGAAAATACTGAACAGAACCGGTCCCAAAACTGACCCCTGCGGAGCTCCACTTCTTATGCCCTTCCTGCATGACTCTGAACCATTAATATTTACTCTGAGGACGGTTATCCAACCAGTTATGCACCCAGCTTTTAGTAGTCCCATCTAGGTCGTGCGAGACCATATCAAGTGCTTTACTAAAGTCTAGGTATATCATGGGACTTTATATGTAGCACAGAGTATGCTGATAGATCTGGTGGTACATGGACCATAGATGTGTGACTGTGTACTCCTTGTATCCTGAGGGACCCCAAATAAGTTCACCAGTTCTGCAGCTCTTAGTCATGTGAGTAGTTTCATTGAAGTCAATAGGTAAAACTTGCAGGGCAGATACACTAATTACTTATGGCACTTATGGGGTGATGGGGCAGTGACACACAGCACACTGCATGCAAGAAGGGGAGAGGGAAATGCTGACCATGGATATCCCAATTCATATGTGAAAATATGATGGGATATTAGTGTCCCTGCAGGAAAGATAGGACCTTGTTTTAAGGACTCATCCCTCTCTTCCATGGCCCACAGTAAATGACATAGAGCTCCATTTATTTACCCCACCTGAGATCACTTTATTTCAATCATCACATTAAAGACACATGAGAGTACAGATGCCATTTCATTTATTTATTTATTCATTTTCCAAAGATGAAACATGATAAAAGCAGGAAACCTCATTAGGCGGCAGGGTAAAGTCAGACAGGGCCTGGATCCAGTGCTGTTAGCAAGGGGTCAGGCAGGAGGGTGAGATCTGAAAGATCTCCATCATAATATTTTTGGGAGGAAATAGTTGGTAAGACTGATAGTTACATGAACAAAGCATAAGAAAGGCTGCAAAGAGGAGGCAGGGACCTGTCCCTAGGGAGCCTCCTACTGCGAACACTCTGATCTCTTGATACTCTTGACGATAGCGCCCGTTTCGTGTGTCACCTCACATGTGTAGGTCTGATATGAATCGTACTCAGCTTTTGTGAGCGTCAGGGTGCTGCTCAGACTGTACTTGTGATCAGAAGGATCTTGCTGCTTCGTGCTGGTGAGGACACCAGTCGTGGCGGCGGTTGTGTCCTTTTTCCAGGCCACATTTAAGCCACCGGGGTAGAAGCCATTCACCAGGCACACCACGGTGGCAGTGCCCCCCTTCAGCTGGTCAGCCGATGGCGGGAAGATGGACACGGTTGGTTTGACAGGGCCTCCAACTGCAAAAAAGAGAGCATAGAATATGATGTTAATGACAACTGACCTGCATTCACAACTGTCAGGCCAAATCACTGTTGCTTTATTTATACAAGTGGTGCATCTGTGTGTGACCGAGGGAAGCTGCATGTGTCCCATGAACTAATTCATCCCCCGTTAGGGTTGCTAGAAGGTTTAAACAAAAATACCAGTCACACTTGACATTACATCACAATCTACATTACATCTTATTTAGAAAATACCAGACATTTATATTTTCTCATTTATATTTTCTCAATTTGTTTCCTGAACAGAAAGCTCAAATACTGGACTCTCTGGTTCAAAACCAGACACCTGGCAACCCTATCCCCCATAAATGCTAGGAAGAGAGGTAAGACATTATTCCCATTTTCTTGATGAGAAAACTGAGGCACGGAGCAGTTAAGCGGCACAGAAGATCAGAATAAATTACAGAGGAAGCTATACATATAAACCGTATAGGATATCAGTTCAGGTTTAAGAAAACACAGGGTCAGGTCCTCTGTGGGGGTAAAACAGCATAGCCCCCTGTACTCTAATGGGCTATTCAGCTTGACACCTGCTCAGAATCTGCCCTGTCATACCCAGTTTGCCACCTTGGCACTGCTTGTGTAAGGAAGTGCATCCCCAGGCGAGTCAGGGCTGTACAACCTGGCCCTGAGTGACACGAGAGCCCTTGACATGAGTGTAAGAGACATGCAGTGCCCTGGAAAGAGGCCTCCCCCAAGAGATACCAGAGGAAGGTGCCAGCATGACAGCTTTGGAGGTAAAGTCTTGTTTGTCAGCAGAGGTAGCAGTAGCAGTGCAAGCTTCCCACCAACTTGCCTATCGCCCTCAGCCCCAAGCTAGAGGAAGCTTGTCTGAGGGTGAAAAGGTGCTTTCCATGTCTTCTCTGCTTGCACTGCTACTGCAATGTCTGTAGATAAGCAAGACTTACACCTCCCGAGTTGCCATGCTGTCATGCCCTCTCTGTTGCAAATGACAACCCGGATGCCCACTGATGCCATATCCATGGCAGCATGAGCTCCCCTCTACCCTGGAAGCTGCAGTGAGCCTCTGCATCCTACAAGGGAAAGGCTCCAGGGTGAAATCTTAAATATTAATTTTGTCATTGAGTGGAGTCAAGATTTTACTCCAGATGCCTCTCGTTGCCAGTCCCCTGCTATTTTTCACAGGAGCTGTGCTCCTGTCCCTCCACTTAAAGTCAATTAGAGATACCAGGAGGGCTCAATAAAGACAGAGACCCGATTGTCCTCTCACACCAGTCCCCAGCATGGCTTCAGTAGGGTCGACCCAATATATGCAGGTGGACATGAGAGGAGAATCATGCTCTAGACTGGGGATGGGGAACCTTTTGTGGGTTGGGGGGCCACTGACCCATAGAAAGATCAGTCAGGGGCCACACACAAGTGAGAAGCACCTGACTGAAAAGGAAAAAGACGCACCTCACACGCCAAAGCCTAGTGGGGGCTCAGGCTCGTAGATTCCGTATACGCCAGCCCTGTGGGTGGTTGGCAGGGGGCTGGAGTGTGCCAGTGTGGGCTCCCCAATGGGGCCCGGATCCAGGCAAGCTGGGGGCAGCATCTAGCCCCTGTGCCTGAGATTCCCCACCTCTGCTCTAGACCCAAAATAATTAATATTTTCCTACTGCAGCCATTATACATGACTAGGACTAAAAGCTCAGAATCTTTTATATATAAAAAAGTGTGCAGCTAGCAAAAGACATGACGTTAGACTGTGGCAACATTTGACTTAGCAACTTTAAGTGGATGCGTATATCTCACTTTTGCCCCCTAATCAGTAAAAGCTAGGGTTGCCAGATGGTTTCAACAAAAATACCGGACACACTTGACATTACATCACAAGCTACATTACATCTAATTTAGAAAATACCCGACATTTCTATTTGCTCAGTTTGTTTCCTGAACAGAAAACTCAAATACTGGACTGTCCAGTTCAAATCTAGACACCTGGCAACCCTAGTGAAAGCCAGATTCTGCTCTTGGTGATATAGATGTAAATTGTATGTAAGTGAGTAAAAACTAGCCCAGAACATCAAAACATGAGGAAAACTAAGGACCCAGTCCTCAAGGGCAGCCCGTCCATATAGGTGAAGTAGGCGGTTGCCTAGGGCGCCAAGTTAAATGGGGCACCAAATGGTGGCGCAATATCATTGAGGGGTTTGGGGGGGGGGCGCTGATTGCATGGTTCGCTTAGGGAGCCAGTTGCTGGCAGCTAGTCTAGGGCCACCCCTGCCTGTAGTTCTGCCCCAGGCTGTATCCCCACTGATTTCAGTGGCAGTTTTGTCTGAGCAAAGACTGCAGGATTAAGTCCTAATGTTGGAAAGCGCTGAAGAAAACAGAACATAGATCTTTTGTGGGTTGGGGGGCCACTGACCCATAGAAAGCTCAGTCAGAAAGCCAATTGGAGTCAAAATCATTCAGTTCCTCCCAGGCTCCTGCATTGCTACTGTACAAACTAAAACAATAACTTCTAGGTGTTGAGTCTAACAAAACAGGGTCCAGACTTTTAAAAAGTCTTGGGATCCCAGAAAAACACTCACATCTATGTTTTTACACATCTCTTAGCAAATGCACAGCATAAGGTAAAAGTCTTGATTCTCCTTTCATTTAAATCAGTGTTAAACTGGTGTAACTCTACTGTCTTTAGAGGTAGAGTGTGAGCACTTCTGCCATCAGTGGAGTCACACCTGATTTACACCAGTCTGAGAGAAGAATTATGCCCTATATATCATATGGACAGCTAGATTATACCACAAATTTGATAGCCTCTCTAATACATTTGAAATAGCACATTTGTATGTGTTAAACTACAAATGATAAAAATTGTTAGGGGCTATATCTAGAGCTAGATCTAGATCTATAAATAATTTTGGACTTTTTTATGAAAAAAAATTATATATCAGGCAGTTGTAGAGGACAGTCAAATGAAATTCTTTTCTTTTCTTTTACTATTGACTTTCTTAATGAAAAATGTTAATAGTAAAAGAAAAGAAAAGAATTTCATTTGACTGTCCTCTACAATTGCCTGATATATAATTTTTAAAATTCAAAATATGTATAAGTAGAGCATTATGTCAAGACTACTGAAAAAAATCTTTCCCAGAGTAATTAATACAACAAAACCCTAAAACATACGAATCAACTACATTTTTCTGTCATCAGACACTTTTAGAAGAGTTAGCAATTTTTTCCACGGGCAAAATAAAAATATAGCATGCACGGCTGCTACATCTGCTTTCATAGATATATTACTAGAGTTGATATGACAGAGGTCAACATTTGTATAGGTCTTAAAATAAAATCCTTTAAAATAATTATGAGATTGGATTGATATACAGCTAACAATGAATAGACCTCATCCAACTTACATCTTATAGAATACAGCTAGCAATTAATAAGGGAGGATAATTTAGTCAGACTGTACCATACCCTGAGTACATATTTTACATTTTTTTCCATGCAACTTCTTTGCGCTGGAAGCTTCCAATTAGCTTATTTTGTGCAGATTACTTATCATTTCAATAGGAATGTTTGTCTGCTCTGTAATTAGGTTTTTAGTATTTCTCTGTTCTTCATTTCTTAAAGCATTATTTTTTCTAAAACTCAACTTTTCTTGTTAATTTCCACTTTCTCTTAACGGGCTGCACTGCCAAAATTCTAGATTAAAACAAAAACACTTGTATATGACTTAATCTGTGGAATTTGTTAGGAAAGTCCAGGATTTTTCCACCCAAAATCGATAGAGAAAAGGACAGCTGAATTTCTACTAACGGTGTTGCTATCGTCAGATAAAGACCCAGGACCTACACTGTTCCTAGCCCACAATTCAGCCATGATATTCTTGTTTGTGAATGATATTAGATTTTTCTTTAAACATTCCCACTTGATTTTTAACCCTTGCAATTACATGTAAGGATTTGTCCGTTAATGACTGAGAATGAGATGAGACAGCAAACAAAGGGACAGAGAGAAAAAACAGCATTTTTCCACATTTGTGCATTAAATTGAGCAAAATCAAAGGAAGTACGGATTAAACACAAATAAAATGCACTTACGTTTTATCTCCAGCTTGGTCCCTTTGCCAAAAGTGACCCACAGTGATTGTCTATAACCTTCCTCTTTTACCAAAATCTTTTTATTTCCCAACTCAATGAGTACTTCAATTGTAAGCAGGTTAATTTACGTAAATAGACCCATTTAACCCACATTCTATCTATGGAGGTGGAAATATTTTCCACTCTTGAGGGCTGGTATATTTTACACATATCTATAGCCTCAGCAATTCTGTCCATGCTCACATTTCGTGAATTACACACAAAAATTATGAATACGGATAAACTGCATATAGAAAATGTAAAGAGAGTTCAAAATTGCACTTACGTTTTATCTCCACCGTGGTCCCCTTCCCGAAAGTGAACCACAGTGAATGACCGTGAACTTCCCCATCTACACAAACCTTTTTACTATGCAACTAAATGGACTGTCAATTTTAAGTGACTCGAGTTAGGTAAAATACAATAATTTAGCCCAAATTTTGTTTTTGGAAGTGAAGTTTTTTTTTGGTCTTCAAAGGCATGGTCAATTTCATACACTCTACAATACTAATACTTCTGTCAGCACTCAGATTCTACAAATTGCAGCCACTGCACCTAAAATTGTCAAAATGGGCAAACTGGACAAAAAGAATTTGAAGAGAGTAAAAAAATGCACTTACGTTTTATCTCCACCGTGGTCCCCTTCCCGAAAGTGAACCACAATGATTGCCTATCAAGTTCCTCTTCTACAGAAACCTATCTACTGTGTGGCTAAGTGAGCCCACAGTAGATAGGCTAATTCATGTAATATGTAACAACTTAGCTCCACAATTCCAGCTAAGGCAGTAGAGTTGATTTTTCTTCTCATGGAAACATTTATTTTATACACTTTACCAGTCCCATCTTCTGCTAAATCTGTTAGCATTCTCATATCATCAATTACCCCAACACAAAAAAACCATGAAAATGGACAAATGTGACAGAAAAACTGAAGGACATTGAGAAAAAGGTACTTACGTTTGATTTCTACCTGCGTCCCTCCTCCGAAAGTGTACCACAGTGCTTCTTTGCTACCTGTTCCCTCTACAAGAACCTCAGTTCCTCCTAACTGAGGCCATTAACTACATCAGTGACATTTTATGTTTTTGAGATATGATCCAGACCCTTTGCTAGTGTAAATCAGCATAACTCTATAGGAGTCACAATGTTTGAGACTGGGGAATGCTACTTTGATATACATCAGCCGGAGATCTGGCTAGCAACATTTTTTATCAGTACCAGACATGGAGCAGACCAACATTCGTGGGTCTGGAATGAGAAACAAAGTCCTACTTTCTCCAATTAATCTTTTTTCTATTACAGTTGAATTACATCTGCCCTGAAAACCACTTTGCAACACTCTTTCAATACAATTTCCAACATTACCAGGTATTGACTTTAAAATGTGACAGAGTTAATGAATATGAATTTAAAAGACAATAGACAGTGAAAACAGAATCATTGGAAGGTACTTACGTTTTATTTCTACGTTGGTTCCTTTACCGAACGTCCACCACAGTGATCAGTTCCTATAGCCTCGCCGTACAAAAATCTGACAGCAGAAGGGGAAGGGACATTTGGTTCACTTGCTGAAGCTCATTTCCCCTATAAAAATGTTATTTTTCCATTGTGCAAAACTGAGAATTCAGTGCTAGGTCGAGTGACCTTGCTTTCATTGTCTACAAACAGTTAAGAAGTTAGATAGAAGTTAGGATGCATTGATTTGATCTTCTCTTCTCCCCTGCTCCCGCATCTACATTGACACATATTGTAGCCCAAGTCACGAGCTCGATTACCTCGAAAGCATGAAATACTGAAACTATTAGACATAGGTCTGAGTGTAAAGTTTGGATCCAGATTCAAACTTTTCCAAATTTCAAGATGTTCAGAGTTAGGACTTTGGTTCATGTCCAACTCCTGATAATGTAGATATAGCACTGAGCACATCATCCAGATTTTGCGCAAGCTGCCGAGCTTATTTCACATACAGCAAACCATAAATTAGCAAACTATTTGCCCAGACAAAAGGGCAGCGAACTTGATTCTGTTCTCCCTTATTTCGGTGTAAATTATTTAGGAGTTCCTTCACTGAGCTCAATGGAGTTATTCCAGCGTAAGCATGGAATTTGTTGGGTATTTTCTGTGCCATGCCAAGGAAGGATGGAAGGCCCAGAAATTCTTGCATAGAAAGGGACATATGCAGTGTGTTGGAGCAAAGCTTTACAGCTGGGAACTTCCTAAGGGATGACGGAATGTTGCCATGGTGCATAGAATGCTGAGCTAGCATGTTTTAAGCTGAATAATATTGAGTGTGAACTCAGCTGGTGCTCAGATGATACCAAGTTAGGTTGCGTTTACATACAGCTTAGGATGTTGAGATGAGATTGTGTTTAGGAGGACCTGGCTGCTTGCCAGTTATCAGTTCCTTCCTCTCATTCACAGTACCAGTAGTCACATCATTATCACTGGTGCCATCTGTGGCAATTTCTGTGCAGCCTGAGTTTGCACCTGCTTCCATGCTATGGAAACATCCACCGGCCGGGTCTGTTCTGCAGTCTGAATTCGACACCTAGGGTAATGGGGTTATTTGGTGAGAATAACTCTTATTTCTTAGAAGAGTCTGATGAGATGTAGGGTTCTGTAGAAGCCCTTCTAATTTCCATGGGGAGAAAATAGACAAAGGCTGCCAAATTCCTACCCAAAAGATGCCAAATTACTCCCTGTTCATAACCAGGGCACCTGAGACCTTCCCAGCTAGGCTGAAAACCAACACGGACTTTCCAGGAAGGTCAGCACTGACTGTACTTCGAACACAGGACACATGGTGAAGGAACTGAGCCAAACACTGAAACTATCCCATGTGTCTCCAAAGTGGACAGCTAGCCTCTGTTACATCTCCCACCCTCATGGTGAGAAACTGCAGATCAGGGTGGCCTTTGATAAAACTGTCAAGTCTCAGCTTGCTCTGCCCCAATCTGTGTGTCTAGATTCTGGGATGCAGTAGGTTGTAGAATATATTAACCTCAATGCTTCACGTTTGCATCAGAAACTACCAGACCCCCTTGGCAAGACCGAGAGCTTGGGAAGAAAAGTGTTTGGTTTTCAGAGTCTCCTGAAAGCTGGGGAATTTACGAAGCTGTTCACAGACGTCATAGACGTGGGCTGGTGCCAGGTTTATGATGTGTTTCTATCACGAAAGAGAGAACCAGGGTCAGCAAGGTATCATTGCCCTGCAGGTGGCAGGTGTTACCAGTTAGATGTCCCCATGTTCACTCGGCTTGAACTAGTGTTAAAAGTAACAGTGTGGCTGCAGTGGTGGTGGCTCAAGCTAGCTGCCTGAGTATGCACCTAGAGTCTTGGGTGGTCTTGGGGGAGCTAGCCTGAGTCACTGCCTATGCTGCAGTGGCCACACCGCTGGTTTTAGCTTGCTAACACCAGCAGAGCTACTGCATGTATGTCTGTTTGAGCTGGGAATTAAACCTCAGATGCTGCACAGACGTAGGCTAAGAAAGACTCTGGTCTGTAACACAATGTGGCCACAGTTCAGAAAAGCCCTTACGTGTCGGAATAACTTATTGGCATCACTGCCTATCCACATACTTAATTAAGCATGTGCTTAAGTAGCTAGCTGAGTCTGGACCCGAGTGTCTAAGCATAGAGAACTGGGAAGAAAGAAGCAGAGACCAGATGTTGCTGAAAGTTGCCATGTACCTGGTTTAGGTAACTGGAGAGATATGCTGTATGGATTGGACAATAGACACAGAGCTGAAATGGGCAGTGGCCCTGTATGTACTCAGGAAGACATTTGTTACCCATGTCATTGGGGAAGGTGATGGAAACAGGAACCAGGCTAGCAAAGAAACGGACTCCAAACTTGAAAATGTTTCAGAAATTAAGTCGGAAAATGCAAATGAGGAACTGGAGGAGGGAGGGAGGAGAGTTCTTCTCGACTGCCTCGTGTGACAGAAGAGCAACTGCATTTAGGGGGGATTTTCAGAAGAGACTAAGAGGTTTAATTGCGCAAATCCCATTGAATTGGGGTCTCTAACTCCTTTAAGCTCTTTTGAAACCTCCTGCCTTAAAAGCTGTGAAGAGAGGGCAAGATGAGGAGGGAGACTTTTGATCAATGTAAAAAAGACAGTTAAAACTGGCAAGCTGAGGGAGTCTGGCTGGGGCTGACCACAGGGAAATGTCTCCCTCAGGCCAGAGAATGTGAAGGATTTGGGCTGATCCAAAACCTATTTAAGTCAATGGAAGTTGTCCTATTTACTCCAGTGGTCTTTGGATCAAGCCCTTGCTTTTGGCGCACGTTTCATTTTAAGCTCTCTTGGAGGAGTCTAAAGTGATAGGAGTCAGACCCTAAGATAATGTTTTCTGAATATTTCCTTCTTGGGTGTCTTTTCAGTTCTCTCTTTTCATTGCCACTCTGCTTCTTTCTTTTCACCTCCATTTTCTTTGCCTCCATCTTTATCAGTCTATATTTTGTCATTATTATTTTTGTAACTAGTCAAACTGTTCCCTCTTCCCTTGCCACCTTCTTCTCAGCTCTTCCTGTGTTCTCCACCCACATTTCCAGTCTCTTGCTTCTTTTACTAATCCTGCCTTCTGTTTTCTCACTTTTTGGCCTAGTCTGCACTAGCAAATAGAGAGTGACATTGCCCTGTTACTTACACCAGCTCAAGTGGAAGTATAATCAGCACTCAGACATTGTCAGCGCTTTGTCCTAGAGCCCTCCTCTGAAATGCCTGAGCTTGGCTGCCACTAGTGTTTGCACCATTGCTAATCCCAGAGGCTACATCTAGACTACATCCCTTTTTCGTAAAAGGGATGTAAATTAGACGTATCGCAATTGCTAATGAAGTGGGGATTTAAATCTTCCCTGCTTCATTAGCATAAAAATGGCTGCCGCTTTTTTGAAATAAGGGATCTTTCGGAAAAGGCTTTATTTTCTGCAAGATCAGTGTCTAGACTGGCGCTTTTTTCCGACAAAGCTCTGTGCGGAAAAAAGCAGCAGCCATTTTTATGCTAATGAAGCGGGGGAGATTTAAATCCCCGCTTCATTAGCAATTGCGATACGTCTAATTTACATCCCTTTTACGAAAAAGGGATGTAGTCTAGACGTAGCCAGAAAGTCTGTAGTGACACTGAAAAGTGGCCACTACATTTAATAGTATGGAGGCACCCTCTGCACACTCTGCCCCGTCCCATAGACTTTCCTGCCTCCCACCCACAATCACACATACACACAGGCTCCTCATGGCTTAGAGAATACCACACAGAAACACTTTCCTGTCTCCCTTGCAAAATTGCTCATGATCTCCTGACTTGCCACAAAAGTCACATCCACTCCCAGTCTCTGATTTCTCACGTGTTTGCCTTCTCTACAACCCCCCTGCCACACACACACACACATACAGAGTCAACTCCTTTGCACACAGACTATCCCCCCTACACATAAGCAGTGTCACCTCTTGAAGAGTCAGCCCCTCGCAGACAGGGTCTCCTCAGATACAGTCATTTCCTCTCACACAGGTATTCCTTCCCCAGACGCAATGAGCTGCCCACACACAGGCATTTCTAGCTTATATACAGTTAGCCCCTTGTGCCTACAGGGACAATCCTCCATAATACAGTCATCAGTGCCACCTCACCTATCTTACCCATTACCAAGATAGCTTCCCCAATTATCACCTCTAATACCATTAGCTCACAGACATCCCACTCTCCCCACCTCTAATATCATCAATTCACAGACACTTACCTTCCTTCCTTCCCCCCCCCCCCCCCCCGCATCCTCCTCCTGTTCTGAAATGTGATTTGTCCTTTTCATATGTGTTCATTTTTTTTAAATTGTATCCTTTGGTATATATGGTTGTGACTATTTTCTTCCACTATTTGATCTGAGGAAGTGGGTCTGGCCCACGAAAGCTCATCATCTAATAAACCATCTTGTTAGTCTTTAAAGAGCTACACTGTCCTGCATTTTGCTTCAGCTACCCCAGACTAACACGGCTACATTTCTATCACCTCACCTACAGTCATCCCTTCACACACACAGACATAGGGGCAGTGCCCTCTTACACAGAGACAGAACCCTCTGAAACAAGCTGTCATCCTTGTACAGTCAGCCCTTCATGCCAGGCAGCCCCCTCCTCCCATGGCAGCCACTCCCATAGGTCCCCTCCTCTCCACACAGTTTGTTACTAGAAAGGAAACAACACTTGGATGCACTGGGGCCCTGAAGGTCCCTGGCAGGAGCAAGCCAGCCCTGCCCTGTTGCAGACTCAAGGCTACGGGACTCCTACCAGCCATGTATATGGTGCCCGTTCCCCACAGCGTGGGTGTGCTGTGCGCCCACAAAGCCACAGAACCAACAATTTCAAGGTGAGTCATTTCCCTACAGCTCTTGGTTGCCGGAGCATTTTCAGCACCCGGCTTTTCACTCCACTGTGCCCATGTTGGTTCCAACACAGGGCACCAGCTGTCCAGCGAGGGTCGGCAACAGCATGACACTGCCTGTCTTCTCTTATTGAAGCAGAGGCTGGGTGTCTTCCCCTTTCCCCGGGATAGTTAATCATGAGGGGTGATAACCAGGCTCGGGCTCTGCTATGGAGGGGTTCTGCTTGCGAGATGTCCCTTTGACTTCCACAGCAGTTAATAGAGTGGGCACTGAGAGTATGCCACAGCTCCTGCAGGCAAGGGCACTGAAACCTTTGGAGACTTGGGGGTGTGGGTTGGGGTGGGGGGGAGACCAAAGTACCCTCTCTCTCTTCATGGCTGGCTGCTCTGGCAGTGAGCTGGTGGCCCTCTCTTCTGGTGCCACAGCAGTCCCTGGAGGGGAAAAGGTGCAACTGCAGTGCTTATTTTTTTGTGGGGGAAAAAAAATTCCCCGGGGAACACGAGTTCCATGCTTATGTTTCTTTTATTAAAAAGTGCATGTGCAGAACACGGCCCCCTGATCCTCCTGGTTTCGGTGCTGGTGAGGGCTCCTTAATGAAGGGCAGGAGGTACTAATGCTTTCCTCCCCCTCAAAGGTTCTGCCAAGGTCTGTAACTGCAGCTTCATAGCCTCTGTGCATCTTCTGGGTACGCTGGCCACTACCCATTCCTATCCATCCATGGTCAGGCTACACTGGTTAGGCCCACTAACAGAGAAGGGCTGCAGGCAGTTTGTGCCACTGAGCTCCTACTCTAGGTAGACTCACCTTCTGCCTGGCAGCTCTTGGAGGAACCCAGGAATTAATCTAGCCCTGGGAATACAGCCCCCACCTCTGACTGGTTGTAATGTCCTCAAGTCTTTGCAGGGGGAATGCACAGCCCTGATCTCAGCTCTTGGCAGGTGCAAAGGGAGCATCTTTGGTCTTCACATTGTTCTAGGACCTTAAGCTGCTTTAAAAAATCATGCGCAAAGGTTTTATCTGTCAGCTGTGGCTCTGATCGACTCTCAGTGGGATGCAAACATCCGCATATTTAAATCATGGGGTGACAGAACAGCAGAGTAAATATTAATGCTCACTACCAACTGCAGATCCAACAAACAGCAACAAGCCCAAACAATCAGAAGCCTACCTCTAGCGGTGGGCACAATAGACAAGCCCGGGAGGCAACTGATGTCAATAAAAATATTAATGTTGACTCCCGTGAGTTTATTGAACTAGCTTACAGGGAGGCAATGCGAAGCAGATCACAGCAGTGGTCTGTGAGATGAACAAAGCTTCTGTTCCTCAAGCTGGAAATGATTTGCCAAAAAATGGACTCTCCCTGAGCAAACTTAAAAAAAAGCAAATAGTCTTGCAGCACCGTAGAGACTAACAAAAATTGTAGATGCTATCATGAGCTTTTGTGGGCACAACCCACATCCTCAGAGCAAACATCCATTGAAGAGTGAATCAAAAGGATACATCAGGATATAGTTACGACTAAGGTAACAGTCACAGTACGTACAATACCCTGTGTTATGCCTCCCTCTGGGGGCAATTAGGATGCTCTGCAGTAGTTTATCTGATACCATCTCAGAACATACTCAGCTGCAATTAATTTATCATAAGGCTTATTAGGTCTCCCTCTAGTGGTAATCAGGATGCTGTGCAATGCTCCATTTCTGGGGCTATCTAGAAGGTTGGACACATATTAGCAAGCAATATAGGAATCTTTTTAGTCTGATTTTTTAAAATGTGTGGATCAGAAAATATTCTAAATGAATGTACAGAATCATGAAGGCACCACAAAAAAGCTTTACAAGATGAGTTAGTGAAAACACTCTCTTACATGCCATCATTTTACACACACACCCTCCCACACACAAAATTCCCTCAAGTTTCCTCACCACAACAAGTCCTGTGATTCTTTGATATATATAGGCTTTTTCTTGAAGGAATATCTGAGGTTTCTGTTTGGAGAACTGGTGATAAATGAGAAAGTGTAGGTTTTTTTAAAATGGCATTGATTTGATTAGTACATTTCATAGGTCTGCTTTGAAGCTGTAAATTCATTTAGCATGCTTTCTGATCAGAATTTTTTATTCATTCAAATAAATATATTTTTCCTGTACAATGCTATTAATGTCCAGTGTTTCAAGCCTTCACCATATTTCAATGCCAGAAGCTCTGCAGTGAATTCTGAGGACCACTAGAGGGAGACTTAAGTCTCAGTACTCTATACTGTAATATACACAGTATTGTGATGACTGTAGCTAGTAATAAAACAATGCCAACTGTGCATGTTATGACATAAAGCAGCCAATATATTGTGCTTTTTTAAACACTTTTCATCTCTATACTCAAGTGATCCATACCGGCGGCTCTGAACAGTTATAAATGTTCTATATATTATCTGAAAAACAGAACAAAACAAAATCCATACTATATATTTTAATCCATTACATGAGCCAACTATTTCAACAGTGTTACACTGTATGGGCTAAATCCACAGCTGGTGTAAATGACATTGACTTCAATGGAGCTACACTGATTTATACTAATGGAGAGTGTGGTCATGTATGTCTCCAGTACATTTTTGTACACCATTTCCTTAATTTCTTTAGTCATATGAAGACATTAGAATAATATATGACGTTACACCTATGGGATTAAACCACAATTGCAATTTTAATTTCTAAATTGTCTAATTTGTTTTACTTACCCTGGGGCCTTAGTAATCAGAGCCAGATGAGATCCAGCAAAATGACTCAGTTAATCTGAGTTGGCCACTGTTGATCAACAAACTCCATGTATAAAATAGTGAAAGAGAGCAATGATGAGTGGTGAAGAAGTGACATGCATCACTTAGGTCTGTCGTTGCAAGGCTGACGGTGGGTGCTCTGGTTATAGAATAATAGAATCCCAGGGTTAGAAGAGACCTTAGGAGGTCATTGAGTTAAGCCCCCTGCCCAAAGCAGGACCAATCCCAACTAAATCATCCCAGCCAGGGCTTTGTCATGCTGGGACTTAAAAACCTCTAGGGATGGAGATTCCACAACTTCCCTACGTAACCCATTCCACTGCTTCACCACCCTCCTCTTGAAATAGTTTTTCCTAATATCCAACCTAGACCTCCCCCACTGCAACTTGAGACCATGGCTCCTTGTTCTGTCATCTGTTATTACTGAGACCAGCATCTCTTCTTCATCTTTGGAACCTCCCTTCAGGCAGTTAAAGGCTGCTATCAAATCCTCCCTCACTCTTCTCTTCTGTGGGCTAAATAAGCCCAAATCCCTCAGCCTCTTCTCATCGCTCACGTGCTCCACCCCCTTAATATTCTAATATTTAAAACTGAAGAATAGATTTGTCTAAATTTTTGCAGAAAAAATGAATGTATGTGTCCCTGCAAAATATCTAGAAGATATTTAACATATGGCTTATGGCACCCTTTGGTGGCACCAAGGGTGAACTGCATTACTTCACTGTGGCTCCATTCAGGCCCTGCGTTCCACACTCCGCAGGCCTGGCTGGGTCTATACTCTCCACTTACAGCCCCAATAGAGGCTTTTTTCCCCACAACGCCAACCCTGCTATTGCCAGGGTTGCGCTCCCCACCACCAGCCCAGTCCCTAACCCAGCCAGTCTGGTCTAGCAAAAACTGTGCTGCAGCTGGACCACAGAGTCCCAGAGTCAGCCTGCCCGTCATGTCCTAAGAGTGTTAGTTACAAGCAGACCAGCCCTGTGGCGATTGTCTTGGAAGAACCCGTTAATGTGATATCTGTGACCTGTCATTCACCCCGCAGGATCATGACAATGAAAGGGGTGAAATCCCGGCCCCTCTGAAGTTAATGGTAAAACTCCCACTGTGGTCCAGGAGGTGGGAATTCAACCGTCACATCTAAGTATAACAACAGGACTGCGAGCAGACGAATCAGTACACCCGCTCCATTCAACAGCACCACCGACTCTCCTGTTTTTAGTCTCTCAGGCACCTCTCTGTGCTACTCTTATGGGGGAGGTTCACCCACGACGTGCCTCTTCACACTGGGTTAATACTGCAGCTGGGAACGTGTGGGTGATGTGGCCATGCAGAAGTGTCTCTGAAAGCCACAAAGTTAAAGGAGGTTCAGTGCTGGCCCTGAATTTGGTGGGCGGGACAGGGGACATGCAATTCATGATTACATGGCTTCAGTATCCATAAAAACAAAAACAAACAACTCCCCCCTAAAAAAACACCCCCCCCCCAGCATACAGGAGATGGGATTTCAGTGGATCAGCCATAATAGCAGCTAGCAAGAGTGGTGTGGCATCCTGCTTGTACATTAGGGATTTGGAGGTGGCTTTTATTTCCTTCTCCTGCCAGCCAACCACATAATAATGGATCACTTAGGCTGTGTCCAGACTCAGGGGTTTTTTCGAAAAAAGTAGCCTTTTTTCGAAAAAACTTCACCTGCATCCAGACTCAAGCCGCGTTCTTTCGAAATTAAATCGAAAGAACGCGGCTTTTCTTTCGACGGCGGTAAACCTCAATTTACGAGGAAGAACGCCTTCTTTCGAAAGTTCCTCTTTCGAAAGAAGGCGTTCTTGAATGTAAATAGGGCTTCTTCGAAAGAGAGCATCCAGACTCACTGGATGCTTTCTTTCGAAAAAGCAAGCCGCTTTTTCGAAAGTTCAACGTGCAGTCTAGACGCTCTCTTTCGAAAGAGGCTTGCAGTCTAGACATAGCCTTAGGTTTGGGAAGGAGGAGGGGTGAAATCCCTCCTTGTTGTGCTATGCGATGGCTAGAATGGATTGTTCTTATTGTGAATGGGGAGTGTGACGGGGCTAGCCTGCCCCGCACTGAACAGGAGGGAGGAGAACCCGTCTATTGGGTAGAATACGCTCCTGCCCCACAGCCCTGCTGGGCATGCTCGCAGTGTAGCCTCCGTATAAAAGGCTGCCGGGCTGCTCAGTCCGGGCAGACCTCCGGGGAGGAAGGAGCTCCGGCCCAAGCCGCAGAGCCACAGCCGGACCTGCTGCCAGAACCAGAGCCGTGGGGACCGCTGCTGTTGCTGCTACCGTCCCCGGGTCGAGCACACCCCCAACGCCAACTCCGGGGGGCTGCCCGCCCCGCCGCAGTGGACAACCCCTTCGCTGCTGCCCCAGACATGGGACCTACTGACATTGCCGCCGCTGCCAGCCCAGCTTCGCCAGGTGGGGTCTCCGTCGGCAACAGGGCGGGGGTAGGAAGCAACCCAGGGCAAGGGGCCGGGAACCCCCCAGTGGGCTCGGCGCGTTTCGGGGAGAACTCCCCACCGAGCCGGTGGTGGGAACCACCCACTACTACTAGGGCCCTGGGTTGGGGTCCGGTGGAGAGGGAGGGCCCGGACCCCCCTACCCCAACCCCTCAGGGCGCAGACTAAGCCTCAGGGCCTGCGAATTGTGTGGGACTAGGCCTCAGGGCCGGCGATTGGGCAGAACTCCAGGCCTGCTTTACTCTCGTGGAGGAGAGGACGGGGCGGGGGACCCCGCCACAGGGAATGACAGCCTGATCCTACCACGCAGCCTTCACCGGAAACAGGAACCAGCCCTGAATAAGTTGTAATCGTGGAAGCCCTCAGTTGAATCTCACCCCGTGTGAGTTGCTGCAGAGAATATGGAGGCGTATGAGGCTTCTGATGAATTAATAAATGTGAGCAAGGATAGTTTAAGTGCTATTCTCACCAACAGGGATTGATCACAATAACAGTGATATTTTTTTTTCTTTGCACTTGGGTTAAATGGGTTTTGTTCTAGAAACGGAGGACATAATGCTTAGCCCTATGGGCTGAATCGTAGGCTCTCAAATCCATCTCGAAGCCTTTGTGTAAAGAGACCTGATTTTCAGAGTGGCGGAGACTTTCCCAATTCCCATTAACTTCAGTGGATTTGTTCCTGTTTTATACTGATGTGAGAGGGGTCTGAATTGGGATTTTTATAAGTAGCACAGAGTATGCTGATAGATCTGGTGTCACGTGGACCATAGACGTGTGACTGTGTACTTCTTGTATCCTGCGGGAGTCCAAATAAGTTCACCAGTTCTGCAGCTCTCACTCATGTGAGTCGTTTCACTGCAGTCAATAGGTGAAAGTTGAAAGGCAGATACACTAATTACCTACGGCACTTCTGCAGTGGTAGGGCAATGACACACGGCACACTGCATGCAGGAATAGGAGGTGGAAATACAGACCATGGATACCCTTATTTGTATGCGAAAAGTGTGATGGGATATTAGTGTCCCTGCGGGGAAGCTAGGACCTTGTTTTAAGGACTCATCCCTCCCTCCCATGGCCCACATTAAATGACAGACATAGCACTCCATTTATTTAACCCATTTGAGTTCACTTTATTTCAGTCATCACATTTAAAGCACATGAAAGATCAGATGCCATTTCATTTATTTATTCATTTTTCAAAGAAAAGTTTCCCTGGGCCAGGGAAAGCCATTCTGACCCCCTCTTTGCTACTGAATGCCCCTGACTGATTTTGGAATCAAAGGAGATCTAGGGAGGGCGTGTTCATGGTGTGGTTAGACATTCTCCCACCTGCTGCAGGTACTAGTTGGAGTATAAGAGAGAAGCAGCAGACAGGCAGCCTGGTTAGTGCATAGGCTACTTAAAAATTGTGCTTGCAGCAGCCAGGTTTAACAGGTTTTTCTATACAATCCTATCAAACAAGTTGGGGTTACGACTGGATAGCGCCCCTACAACAGTATAACAACAACGTTTGACTTGGTGGTGGGAGCAGGTGTGTGTGTGGGAGTGTGAGAGAGAGCGTGTGCAAAGGGACCTGCTAATAGCATCTAACATTATTATTTGTTTCCAGTGGCACCCAGAATGCACTGGGTTCTACACAAATGTGACCCACATGCTTGTGTAGCAGCGTTTTGTGGTCTGTGCATGGGAAGAAGGAGCATGCAGGGAGATCTGGGGATCCTTTTGGAATACTTTACATGCCTGCAGACTTGTCAGAGGCAGGTAGGGGAGACTGCAATGTAGGCATGGGGAACCTCAGGCCTGGGGGCTGGTTGCCGACCCCCAGCTTGCCTGAATCCAGCCTCCAAGGCTCAGAGGGCTCCCCCCAGACCTTCACTCGCATTTCAGCCTCTGCCGCACCCCCACACGGCTGGAGCACACGCAGTCTACTAGGCTGGGCCCCCTTAGGCTCTGGTGTGCAAGAGGGATGTGGGGAGTGTCTGTCTCCTCAGTTGAGGGCCTGCTGGGTATGGTCACAGACTGATTTTTCTGTGGGTCAGCAGTCCCCCAGCCCAAGACAGGTTCTCCTCCCCTGTTTCAATGGATGGGCCAGAATGATGTGGGGCCTGCCTGTTAGGTGTTTAAAATGGAAATCACCTGGCAGGCCACACCTAGCAGCACTGTGAGAATGAAGCCAGTGGGAACTCAAAGAGAACAGCAAGAGTTTATCAATAGTGATGGGAGTCAATCAAACTGAATTACTCAGCCATGCAGTGGCATAATGAGCCAAAGGGTCTGTTTTCTAGATTGAGTTCTAGGGACGTGGCTGATGTTGTTGGGTTTAAACTACAGACTCTCTCCCCGCATTGGAGAGGTAAGACAGGCCTGGAATGGCTGCAAGCTGTGTGGAGGGCAGAGCATCACTGAAAAGACTCAAAAAGGAGTTTGAAAGAGATCCTGGGGCAAACTCTTCTCTCCCAGCTGTAAGGAGCTGGTGTGCCCTGCAGAGAGGTTGCACGTTATTCCATGGAGACAGAGCAGGGTAAATCCTCCCAGAACAGAGCCCCAGAGGTGTGTAAGGACGTGCAGGCACATACTCCTATACTGCATTTGAACGTGTGGAAGGATCAAGTACTAAAGCGTAGAGAACAGTTATGCGCCTAGAAACGGAAAGATAAGATGTAGCTTTAATAGATGCTTTCCCTGTGGAGATTTGTGTGTCACTTGTGTTCTCTGAGAGATTTAACCTCCTGGAGTGTTTCTCAAAGTGCTGAAAAGTTTCAAGTCTAGTCAGTATCCCATGGGAGGGGTCAGCTGAAGTACAGGGAAAGACTAGGTTGCTGCCTCACACTGTGTCCTCAGGAGCTAGAGGAGACCCTGACGGGCTGGTGACCAGAGGTTAAAGTAACTTTAGTTTCTTACAGGTCCTGTCTTATCACAACCTGCCCCCCCTTTGGGGGACTAGGGAAGGGGAGTTGTCCATACAGAAGTACCTGTGAGAAACTTAAGCATGGGAAGGTGTGTGGGCGCTAAGAGCAGAGACTTAGGATGTGCGGAGGGTGCAGGAGTTAGGGCTGGGGACAGGAATGCTAGAGTCAAGTTTGGGATATCGGAGGTGCTCAGGCAGGGGGTCGGAGTATGGGGGCGTGCAGGAGTCAAGGCGGGGGTATATGAGGAGGAGGCTCGGGGCAGGGGACAGGGTGGGATGGTGATGACATTTCAGTGGTAAGAGAGGGGCTACAGCTTCATTTTTCTGTTTGCTGACTAGGAAGTGAGGGAAAGCTCAAAGCCCGTGTTCTCCCGCCCGGTGGCAGCTGGCAGCCAGAGCAGGCTGTGAACTTTGCCTCACTCCCTAGTTGTCAAAAGAAAAAACCCACAGTGACTGGGGTAAGTTGTGTCTGCAACTCCCCTTTTACCCTTCTTCCCCTCCCTGCCTCAAATAGTGGCCCTGTCTCAAAGTGCAGCTGGTGCAGGGGGGATGGTGAGGCTCCAGCTGCTCCCCTGGTTTGCACCTGGTCTGGAGCAAGGGCAAGGCCTCCAAGATCTTCCCCTGCAGCTGGTTGGAAGGGCGGAGGGAGGGGGATGGGGAAAGGACTCCAGCAGTCCCATTCCAGCCTGCAGCTGCTCTTGGGTTGGGGTGAAGTCTCCAGCATCCTCCCACTCCAGCCTGCAGCTGGTCCAGGGGAGGTGAGACTCCGGGGGGCACTAAGATATGCTTTCCAGCCCCGAAAGCTGGTCCCAGGGGGTCCAGGGCAACTGGGGAGTGAGGGCTCCCTCCCTGTCTGGCACTGTTTGGCCTAGAGGGGCTAGTGACAAGCCATGTGTAGCCCCATCTGTGGCTGGCCAGTCTCCTGCTGATGTGCCTCTCTCCAGTAGTCACTGCAGTATAACATCCCCCTCGCTCACTGGGCCCAGTGCTGTAAAGCATTTCTCCGACCAGCCCCCTCCCTTTGCACGTTAGGGAAAATAATCCATTCCAAGCACTTCCCATTGTCCTGGCACGCCCAAACCTAGACTCTGCTCTACGTTAGGCTAAGAGGAAGCCACGTACCAAATTTCGTGGCCCTTGGTTTTACCACTTAGGAGATGTTCTTGAACAATGGACTGAGACAGGTCCACAAAATCATTAACATATTTGTAGGCAAAGAATCTCAGCTGTGCTGGCCCTCATAAATAGTGACCTGATCTTACCATGTGTTCACTTAATTACAGTGAAAAGAACCAGCCCGTGACAATCCCCTGTATCTAGGTAACGCCAGAGGAGTGCAAATGATCTGAGGAAGCAAAGCATAACGGGCCACGTCCCTGGTAGGGGAGACTGGCCAAGTGCCACTGACATTGATTCAGACCAGCTGCGGTTTTAATCCCCCTTATCTATCCTCTTGGCTTCATTGTGGATTGTTTCTCTTTCGCTAGGCTTACCTGTGATGCAGAGCGCTGCCAGGAAGATGAGAAGGGCCCGTGTGCTCATCCTGCTGCTCCTTTCACTGGCTGAGTGCTGAGTGGAGCCTGGGGATTGAAATCGAGCAGAGAAATCCCCTGCGGCAAGGGATAGCTCATGCAACACACCTGCTCTGTGCAAACTGACACGTGAGGCCAACGGCGTGCCAAAGGGTGACACGCCCAGAGGTGCCGTCACTGGAGCAGGTAAGGCAGGTTGGGCTGCTCCTAGAGTTACTTCCCAGTCGGTGATGAAATGATGTTGGTTAGAATCAATGAGACTGAATATTCTCAGCTGTTGGGGCCATTTCTTTAATGTGTCGCTGCCATTACTCTAGTTCCCCTCCCCCAGACTTGGAAATCCACTCCCTGGCCTTGTATTCAGGCTCTGATGTCATAGTGATGAGTGAGGGGTAGAGACATGGCTAGTGGGGTCTCTCTCTGCAGTGACCTCTTCCCAGGGGAACCGGACAGGACTCCTTTGTCTGCTGCTGTTGGCTATGGGGGAAATTAGCCTGTGCACAGGGGGCCAAAACAAGATCTAAGCAGCATTAGCAGCTTCAGTGGTTCATGCATCTGGTGCTGACGCTCTGCAGGGGGGTGAGTTTTACTGTACCTCTTAGCATGACCCGGTTGTGATGCATATGTGGGACAGGGCTAGCTGATGTGAGTGTCGGGGGTCAGCACAGAAAGAGTCAGATCATCACCTGCCTGTGAGGACTGTGGCAAGGGGCAGGCTGTGTGGAGGGTGTATTGAAACACAGCAGGGTGCTCAGGTTAGTGCTCGTCACATGAGACCCTTCTCTGTATAATCCTACTCTCCAGCGACAGAAGTGTGTAGCAGCAGTGCACAGATGGGGCTGTACAGTAACCTGCTGCAAGAGGGGTCAGGCAGACACTGAGCATGCAGCAGGCAGCCTGCTCCAAATTGAGTGTTGGATAGACCAGTGGCTTTCAACTTTCCCAGACCACTGGGTCCATTTCAGGAGATCTTAGGTTTGTATTGTTTTCTCTGACTGCTAAGTGAGGTGAAGCAAACACATCACAGCTCACGGTTACTGATAATAGGCTGACTTTCCCTGTTTCACCATAAGATTATAAAAGAAACCACTCAGAAATGCACATACAATATTTATATTCTGTGTCTAGTGTCTCCATTTCTCGCTGTACATTTCAGTGTATACATTTCAGTGGTGTTTAAACAAGTCCTGGTGTGCATGAAATTTTAGCTTGTTTTGACTTCACTCATGATTTTTATGGTGGCCTGTTGTAAAACTAATCAAACAGCTAGAGGAGTGGCTGTTCCCCTGGAAGGCCCCTGCATGCCGGTGTCTGAGAACCACTGTACTAGTCTTCCATTTGTGTGTGTGTCGCCCTCTGGTGGCAATGTGTGGAAATTCACCACCATTCCTCCTTCAGTACTGCGGAGGCTACTGTGTGCAGGGAATCTCTCCATACACGTGCATAGGCTTGGGAAATAGGAGTCCGGGAATGCTACAGCACCCCCAGGTTTTCAACTTCTTGGTCTTGTGCCCCTGCCACTTGGGGTCCTGGCTGCCCCACTGCTGCCCTGTTTTCAGCTACCAGTCCCCACACTAGATGGAGTGGGGTGGACAGGAGTCAGGGAAGGTGCAGGTCAGCCCTGTTCCAGAACCGCTGCACAAGTGCAGAGTGCCTGCTTCCTAGCCTGTTCTGCAGACTCCCTGGAAAGTGGATGAATGACATATCACATCAGACCCTTCGGAAGGGGAGTGTTGTTGTTGGAGCCCACCTGTGCACGCTGTTATGGATAAGCAATCAGCCAGGGGCCTGCTGGGAGGAGAGGAGTCTGGTCGTGAGGGTCCCAATGCAGCAGTGGTGGGAGTGAGCAGAACCTAGGAGCTTAGCTTCAGAACAGGACTGACTGGCTGGCTTCCAGATCACCATGCTAAGCTACTAGCTCAGGCCACAGCAGACTTGTCTCCCTTTTCTCCTCCCCTTTGTGCAGTGTAGATGGACAAGCACGTTACTCCTCCCACCCCTACTCTCTGTGCAGACATGAGCCCACCCTCAGTGCTGGCCTGGCTGTCCAGTGGTGACCCCGGTTAGCACTGGTGCATATGGCAGAACTGATAGCAGTCAGGGAGCAAGAGATTCCCCTTCCGTTGGGCAGAGGGTTCCTGATGTTTTAACGTGCTTGAAGCTTCCCCTCAACTCTGGCAAATCTCAGAGCATTGGGCTTCCAGGCCCACCCCCCACGCTGCAAAGGGAAGGTCAGAAGTGGGTGTGAAGAAGGGATTGGAAGGTGCGGAGGGACCTCTGTGAACAGAGGCAGGTGTGAACACAGGGCAAAGCAGGGAGAGGTGAGCACAGCAGAGAGGATTGCTGGGGCCAGCGGGGAGCAGAGAGGTGTGTATTAGGGGTGTAATGTGGAAGTTAAAAAGACCTTAATCGAAATACAGAAAAGGGACGGAGCCTGGTGAAAGGCTTCAGGGGATGGGGGAGAGGTCGGAGCAGTGGGAGGAAGATGGCTTTATCTGCTGTGCTTTGGAGAGATGGACAGCGGGGTGTGTGATGCAGGGAGCTGACGTAGGAGAACGTTGGGGTAAAGGGTGACCCAAGAGTGTTCAGGTCACAAAATGGGCAAAATTCACTCGCTTTCCCTATTCTTGAGTTTTTGCCTTTTTCACTGAAGTATTTATTTGGTTAAATTTTCCTGACCAGCTATGAGGGAGGGACTTGGTGCTTAGGAGGCTAACCTGTGGAGCATAAAGAAATGAATGTCCCATGGGGATCCCGTACCCCACAGCACTGGGCGGTGGGAAATTGGGGCAGGGTCAGAGAACTAGCTGGCTTGTTGCCTGAGGAGCCAAGGGCCTGACACACCCCAATTCTTCTGGAGAGGGGTGTAAACAGCCCTGACTCTACCACGTGGCACAGGAAGCAGCTGTCACAGTGAGCGACAGACACTCAACAGAGCAGGGAGGATTTTGTGCTGGTCTGTTTCACTGTGTGCGGGGCACTGTTATACTGATGACAGTAATAATCTCCAGCATCTTCTGCTTCGACCCGGCTGATGGTGAATGGGTAGTCAGTGCCCAACCCGCTGCCGCTGAACCGGTCTGGGACCCCAGAGGCGCGGGTGGCAGCATTATAGATAAGGAGCTTCAGTGCTTGTCCTGATTTCTGTTGGTACCAGGCGACCCATCTACTTGCACTGGAACTGGCTTTACAGTTGATGGTGATTCTGTCCCCAGGAGACGCTGCCAGGGATTCTGGCGTCTGAGTCAGTACAATCTGCCCCCTGGAGCCTTCATGGGTGGGACAAGAGCAACAAAAAGGACATGGCGTCAGTCAGAGGAAATAATGCGGCACAAATCAAAGCCCAAACCCATGGGCGCTCACAATGGGACTGAGCTACATGTGGTGATTTCAGACCCCCATTCTCACCCTGAGCCCAGAGCGCCAGCAGCCAGAGAAGCTGAGTCTGCCAAATCACCTTGTCAATTCTAGCATGACAGTCACAGCACTCAGAAGAACTGTAGGTGAACTGTGACATTTATATCAGCTCCTGTGTGCAGGGGAACCTCACTGGGGTGGAAATATGCAAAGCAGCTGGTCTGTGCACGTGGCCTTTTCCTTTGTCTCAGTACAGGGAGAAGGGGTTTGGGAACACCGCTCCAAAAGTGAGTTGCACTGAAAGATCAGGGCAGATCTGTCCCCTCTCGACAGCAAAGGCTTAGGCGGATTCAAAAAATAATAGGCGGTGTCTGTGGATTACAAGCCTGTCCAGCATTATAATGGTAAATGCTGAAGAGTGATAGTAAGATTGGGGTTTTTGTCAGTGTTCAGTCTTTGGGACCAGGGAATCAACTAATTACTAATCAATAGGGGTTAGGAGGGATCTGTCCTTGGGACTGGTATATCCCTTCTCTGCTAATGCAGCGTTTCTGTTGGAGATGAGACACAAGGCTGCGTAAAGCCATCCCTAGGGGGTTCACTGGGCCTGGGGCAAGCCCCCCCAGTCTTGGGCCTTATGGCAGCTACCCTGTCTGCTCTGCCCCTGCTACATCCCTTCCTCCAAGCCCCTTGCTTCCTACCTGGCATGAAGCAAGCCCCATGGGAGGCTGGGTTATTGGGGGCTGAATGGCTCAGGGGTTGCCCTCCCCTCCACTCTGCCTTGCCCCACTTCACAGCCCATTGTATCCCACCTCTATGGGGCAGTGGGAAGCGAAGCTCTCTGCAGCTGAGGAACTCTCTGTCCTGCTGCCGGGGAGAAGCTGTACACAGCAGGCCAGGACAGGGCAGCGGGATAGAGTGGAGTAGGCTGCTGGGCTGCTCCAGTTTCTGCTGCCAGAGTCAGTGGGGGGAGGTATCGGCGCAAGCCCTGCTGTGTCCCCACACCTGTCCCCTCCTAGGATGGTTAGGACAGTCATCACGAGATGCCCCAAAGCTTGGGGCCTAGGGCGGTTGCCCCAAATCATTCTATGAATTGGGAGCTCTGGGGCTGGATGCACCATGGTTCTGATTGGGCGCGGTGGGTCCTATTGTCCTCTCAAACCAGCCACAAGTTAGTGGGGTATCCAGCATGCAGGTTGCTGTTAATCGTTCCATGGTGTGTGGAGCCCACTAGAAACCCCAAGGTGGTGGCATTCGGAGCCTGGAACATTTGGCTTCTGTGCCAGACCTATGTAGGACGCGAGCCAGGGAATGTGGGCAGAGATGTGAGCTGGCAATGCCAGAGTAAGAGTTGCACTGAGGGGGAGACTCTGCTTCGGAAGGAGGTGTTACCTTGAGCTGCACAGCACAGAGGGGTTTTTATGTTGGTCTGTATCTCTGTGAGAGGGCACCTCGTGCCTCGCTGACAGTAATAATCTTCCGCATGTAATGCTGCTTATTATGAGTGAAGTTGCTTTCAGACTCACTTCCATTGAAATGGGACCCCCAGTGGGGCTGACAGACTTGCTGGGGCCCTGGGTAATGTGAGGAAAGGGGGCGACTCTGCTCTAGGGATGTTAGTGGTTATGCGTTTTAGTAGTTGCGTAGCTACAACAATTTTTAGCGGCTACTAAAATGCTCCCCTAGGGCTGGCAGCCAGTGTACTCCCAGTTCCTGGCCCCACTCCCAGGGAGGCCCATTCCACCTTGCGCTGATCCCTCTGTATCAGAAGCAGCAGCGCAGGGTGCCAGGCAGAGGACAGTCCATGAGGGGAGCCGACTTAAAAATTGGCACTCCACAGAGACCGGCTCCCGCCTGCTGACCTGCGCTGCTGCCTCTGATAGAGAAGCAGCAGTGCAGGGTGTCTGCTGCTGGTGCATATGTACGTAGCAGAGCAGTACCATGAGAGGAGTAGAACAGGAAGAAGGCAGAATTGAGAACTTTCAAAATTTTGGCCCAAGTGAGGGAGCATGGGGGTGTCATTTGAGCTCCCTGCCTCAGGTGCCAAAATGTTGTGGGCTGCCCTGAGGCAGCATGTGGTGTGTATTTGCAGTCGTTCTGATTAACCAATAAGCCCAGGTTGATCATTTAAATGACTATACGCTAACATCTCTACTCTGCAGAAGGGGCAGAGCCTTGGGCAGAAAGGGTGGGTCTGGGTCTAGCTTCTCCCAAGCAGCCTCAGCACCATCTAGAATCATAGAATAGTAGGACTGGAAGGGACCTCAAGAGGTCAGATAATGCACCAGGCATGTCCTCAGTCAAATAGTAATAGAGAGGTAGCCGTGTTAGTCTGATCTTGCTACAACAAAAGGAAAAACTATGTAGCAATTTAAAGACTAACAAGATGGTTTAATAGGCGATGAGCTTTTGTGGGCCAGACCCACTTCCTCAAATCAACTGTCCTCAGTCAGGCAGGGTCATCCTGATGGGTTCCTGACAGGTCCTCCCCTCCATCAGTGGTGATAAACTTGCGGCTGAGTGCATGCGTGTTCTCCCCTGTGTAATGCATTAACCATGCACAATTAGTCAACACTCCAGACTCCCAGAGAACCCCCAGAGAACAAAAATCGGGTAAGGATCAAAAGCACCCGAGGAAGCCTATTGCCAAGTGAGGTACAATAATAGCTGTCAGTGAACAGAATTGCTGCTAGCCTGCCCTACTATATTTATGTACGCTGTGACAAAGGACTAACGCCCAACCAGTCACTCTGGATTATAATGTCTCATCACAGTCTGTCAGCCCTTTGGGGTACACTTTTATATGCAGGTACAAACAAGTTACACATCATTCCTGATGTATCAGGTTGCCACCCTCAATTAGCCAGTTACTGCCTCTTACCTCACAGAATGAGGGTTTCCAGTGGTATCCATCATACAGTCAATTTAGGCCCGGTTCTGAACCTGGGCTGCTGTGTATGTTATTTCTGGAATGTATGTTGGTACCAAGATGTTTCTTAATGAGGTGTTGTGTTATGACCCCTGTGGAATGTGCTCATGACCTGTGCCTAGTACCTCGTAGGTCTGAGCGTTTCTGTAATAGCAGCCCTGTTCTTGCCAACTTCTGTGAGCCAGGCTTGCCTCTTGCTCACAGCTTAACACTGCTTTATATTAGCAAAGTCTTGACTGTTGCTGTTTAGGCCTCAGGCCTCATACCTGGCCTGTGATACATGGGATTATGTTTCACACCCACATCTTACTACAGTGCCTACCTTAGCCCTCAGCACTACTCAGAGAGTGCTGTGTGGGGCTCCAGCAGTGATTTAAAAGACCTGGGGTTCTAGTTGCCACAGTATGAAAACATGGGGCCTTTTTGAATTGCAGGGCCCCAGGGCAGTTGCTCCTTTTGCTCCATCATCGGTGGACCTGGAGACCTCAGATTGTATATTGGAAGCATGAAGAGTTTAGGAACGTGACCTGATTTTTTGTTTGTTTGTTTGTTTGTTATGGCACTGGGATAAATAGTTCTGCCAAAGATGAGGCTACTACTGGCATTGCCCTTGATAGGGACTCAGTGTCTCCTGGAGACACTGCCAGGGATTCTGGAGTCTGAATGTGCAAAAAAGTACAAATGAAGATTAATCTCTGGCAATAACAAATTCATTATACTGTGTTTCCATTCACTGTTTAGGGTCACTCTTTAATCAGCAGAGTCATCTGAATGTGAACAGATTTAAACCTGTGGATAATCAAGAAAAGTCACTGGTCATGTCAAGCTGTATATGGCAACACTTGACTTTTTTAAACCATTCATTACCTACTTGGTTTGATTCTAGTTCTGGACACTAACAGCTGGGTGAACTGAACTTGTGAGATCAAACTGACCTGTCTAAACTGCTTGGCGCTGATCAGTTAACTATGGAGACAGACACACAACGGCTGTGTCTACACTGGGCCACTTATTCCAGAAAAGCAGCTGCTTTTCCGGAATAACTTGCCAGCTGTCTGCACTGGCCACTTGCTTTTCCGGAAAAGCAATGACGATCTACTGTAAAATTGTCAGTGTTTTTCCGGAAAAACTATTCTGCTCCCGTTCGGGCAAAAGTCCTTTTCCAGAAAAACTGTTCCGGAAAAGGGCCAGTGTAAACAGCACAGTAGTCTTTTCCGCAAAAAAGCCCCGATCGCGAAAATACATTGGCCGTGGACGCTTTTCCGGAAAAAGTGCTTTTCCGGAAGCATTCTGCCAATGTGGACGCGCTTTTTCCAGAAATACTTATAACAGAAAATTGTTCCATTTTAAGCATTATCGGAAAAGGGTGCCAGTGTAGACGTAACCAACATGTATATCTGCACAGAGCAGCAGGGAGAGAGTGGTTAGGTGTGTATGGAAGTATCTCACATATATCTCCCTTCTGAGATGTCGGTGATGCTCAGTGAATTAATCACAGCTTGAAAGGGGCAAATTGAACCCACAGAATTGTTTTGTTTCAGAGTGTGGATAGTGATCTTATTTCTGTATTAATTTTCATTGATTCAAAGGCCATAAGGGATCACTGATCATCTAGTTGATCTCCAGTAAAACACCGGGCAATAGCACCTGCTCAAAAACTCCTGGGACTATAAACTATACTCCCATGTAGGTACTTAAAGACTGTAATTGAACCCTTAGCCTTCGCTTTTATATATATATATATATATATATATATATATATATATATATATATATATATATATATATATATATATATATATATTGAATAGGAATGGTCACAGGTTTTTTTAAAAGAGCTTTACGAGCAGGCTCCGATACGCTTAGATCCCTGTTAACCATATTGCTTTGCTACCCAAATAGTATGTTGATCTCTTATATTATTACTTGATATAGGCACAGGCGCATGGATATTTGTAAGTTAACTATATCTATATAACTGTGCCTATATCAACGGATACAATGAGAGAGAAATATCCCTCCTCTCTCTCCCTTTCAATCAACCTCTCCCACTCCTGTAGTTCCTTTCCTACATAGAATTCTCAGCCTCTCCTTGGCCACACTGCAGGACTTTTTACTCCAGCCTCATGCTCCATGAATGTTCTGCAGCTTTCAGTCCTTATCATTCCCTTCTCCTTGGCCTTTCCTGTTCTCACCTGACTTTGAGACTCTGATCTGTCCCTCATAATCCCCTTTGGTTGTGATTACTTCTCTCTGGCTATGTCTAGACTACAGCCCTCTTTCGGAAATGAGCATCTAGACTGCAACCACTTATTTTGAAAAAGCAAGCCGCTTTTTTGAAAGAGAGCACCCAGGCAGTCTGGATGCTCTTTTGAAAAAGGTGTTCTTGAATGCAAACAGGGCTTTTTCAAAAGAGCACTTTTGAAAAAAGGTGTTCTTCCTCAGAAAATGAGGTTTACCGCGGTCAAAAAACCTGCTGCGTTCTTTCGATTTAATTTCGAAAGAACGCGAGGGCAGTCTAGAGGCAGGGCAAATCTTTTTTCAAAAAAGGCCACTTATTTTGAAAAAACCCTGTAGTCTAGACACACACTCTGTCATGTCCCCATGAGTTCTGTCCTGGGTGCCTTGCTCTTCTCCTTGCATACTTCCATAGCTGGGCACACTCATCTGCTTAAAGAGATTTGCCTATTTTATTCTGAAGTACTCTCAAATCTTATTCTCACCTGGACTGTCTCCCTCAGCCCAGTGCAATGGTGCAGCTTGTCACACTAATGTGTTGGTGTCTGTCCGCATGTGAAGTTTGGATGCCTAAAGCATAGGCTCAGTGGGTGGGGATGGATAAGTGGGTTACAGGCAGGAGGGCCCTTGTGGCCCCTTATGATTTCACAAGATAGGGCCCGATCTTTAGCTGGTGTAAATTGGCGTACTGCCACTGCCTTCAGCATAATGTCCACCTCATAAGTGAACATTAAAGGTTTTTTTATCCTTGTCAAAGTCAGTGGTAGGTACATACTCAGCTGTTGTAATTCACACCCTCACTCTTCCCTGTAGCACATTGTATTGTATTTGGCAGTGACTGTGATGTTTTGGGGATCACCTAGATCAGTGGTTCTCCAAGCCTTTTGGGATGACTATTTGGTCACTGCTGCCTTGCAGGTGAGTCAAGGCTCAGCCCGCATCTGCAGTGGGGAGCCCATGCTCATGTTCCAGCCCTGCTTTTCCTTCTCTCCGGCGGGCTGTGGGTTGACCTCTGGGAAAGAGGTTGTGTGCAAGAGCTGGGTAGAGGTGTGGGATCTGGGAGGCAGGCTGGGTGCAGGAGAGGGTGGAGGGTCTGTTCGGGAGGTTGAGTGTAGCAGTGGACTGAGGGTGGGTGGGGGGGAGGATGTGGGAGGAGTCAGGGTAGGGAGGGCTGGACAGGAGGGAGGGTGCAGGAGTGGACTGGGAATGGAGGATTTGGATGGGGTGGGGGGTTTCCATGAATAGCCTGGGGGTGAGATGTATGGCCAGGAGGGAGGATGAAGAAGCAATCTGGGGGTGCAGGGTTTTGGAGGGGGAGGTGCATGAGGGGGTTAAGAGGTTCGGGGTCCTGGGCATGATGGGGATTGGGAGCGATTATCTGGCTTCATGTCCCCACCACTTTCAGGTACCATATCTCTGGCAGTACCTCCCAGTTTGTAGGAACTTGCTGCACTTGTGGACTAGATCCAGTTTGTGAGGCTCAGGTCCCCCCCATTCAAGTGGGAAGCCAGAACTGGTGCTCCAACCTATATTCATAGCCCTGGCATGCTACATAGCTCAGAGTGAGTATTAAGCTTAGAACATTTCAGGCTTTTATAAAAGACCGTACTCCCCATATCCGACAGGGAAATGTCTGTGTAGCCCAACAGTTCATCCAACTGACATTATTCTTTGAGATTCAAGCCCCTAGGAGAGTCTAGCCCCACATGCTGGACATGGAAGCATAAGCACGAGGTTAGACAGCTGGAGGTCAGAATTCTAATCCAGCCTGTTTCACAGATTCCCATGTGGTGTTGATCAAGACAGGAGGGTTTTTTCCCTCTGTTTCTCCTATAGAATGGGATGGTTGTGGTCCCCTGAAACCAAGGAGGGCCCTGGGAAGGTTTGTCAGGGCAGTCCAGTGTCTATATAAAATCCTGTCATGGGTTGCTGTGTTTTTCTATGGAGTAATACAGTGACATTTAACTAGAACAGGTAGTGAAATGCTCCCACTGGCACAGGGAATCTACATCCCAGCATGTGGGGGTTGTTTGCGAAAGAGACGAGGGAAGGGCAGCAGAAGTGGGATGACTGGACGTTAAAACAAATTCCAGTCCTCCTCCTCAGTGGAGATGCACAAGGGCTATGGAGACTGCAATAGTTTTTATGAGGCATCTGACTTGACAGTTAAACACCTGCACAGAACAGGAACCCTGAGTTGGCAGCATTGCAAAAATAAGGGACTATTTTTAGCACCTTTCTGCCCCACTCGTCCTCCTTTTATCATTAATAATAATAAACAGAACTCACCTATGTTTACCAGGAGTATTTCTTGCTGCTTTTTGCAGCATTCAGCTATTGCTGATCTTCTTGTACTAGTTGAACCTCTCTAATCCGGCACTCTCTGGTCCAACAGAATCTGTGGTCTTCAATGACTGTAGTTAGCTGGATATCCACTTATCATGGGTATGGTCAAGTTTTCTGTGGTCCCTTAAATGTTGTTTACAGCCATCAGTCCTGGCTCTCACTGCTCTCTGTTCTTTAGCTCTAATTTACCATCAAATATGTTCTAAGAGCCCTATAAACAGTAGATGTGTTGGTAATGCTTTTTGACAACATTGACCAGGAAATATTGTCCAGCAAATTATTTGGTTCAGCACTGGTCACTTTCCGAGGGTGCCGAATTACAGAGGTTCATTTGTACACAAATGATGTAATAAAGGAGGTCCCTTCCAATAAGGATCTGTTGGCAACTCAGTGCACAGTACAGGAGATATGTGCTACCACTCAAGGCTGAGTGAATACAAAGTAAGGTGCAATTGTGCTGCCAGCTAAGAATTGGTTTTCCTCTCTAAATGTGAATCAGAATCTGTAGGTTATTGGAATGTAGAAAGAAACTTGTCTGCAGTGATTCAGGAAAAGCAGTGCAGCGAATCTCAGGCTGAAGGACATGCACTATATTGTGTGGAAAGGGGTCTCATTGCTTTGATGCTTGTATGGGGAGAGAGGGAGGGAGACAGCTGGTTCCACTTACATGAGTAATTTCCAGATGTTTTCTACAGCAGTTTCCACTCCTCCACTCTGAGACAGCAGCAGCTGGTGTGAGAGTTTGACTGGCTGCAGGAAAACAGCTGTTACAGCAAGGAACAGAAACTGAAGGCTGCAGGGAGGTTTTTGTACTGGTCTGTATCACCGTGAGAGGTAAGCTCCAGCCCTGCTGACAATAATAATCTCCAGCATCATCAGGTTCTACCGGGCCAATGGTGAATGTGAAGTCGGTGCCAGACCCGCTGCCACTGAACCGGTCTGGGATCCCAGAGGGACGGGTGGAGGCGCTGTGGATGAGGAGTTTAGGAGCTTGTCCTGATTTCTGTTGGTACCAGGCCACCCTGTTGCTAACACTGGAACTGGCTTTGCAGCGGATAGTGACTGTGTCTCCAGGAGACACTGCTAGGGATTCTGGTGTCTGAGTCATCACAGTCTGTCCCTTTGCATCTGGATGAGAGGAAAAACCAAGTAACATCAAATGACATACAAGTTAAAAAAGCAAAAAGAAGTCTGCAAATCTCTAGGAAGTAATCTTCATGTAGTCAGCCTAGTTACAGCACCAATTGGAACTGTATCTTACTGTGGTATGATGGAATAAAATATTAATCTGCTTTTGGAAAAATCATGGGTGAGACAGTCTCTTAATTTCCTCTATGCTCTTACCCTGAATCCAGAGTACTAGGAGCCAGATCAGATGATTCTGTGAAATCATCATTGTCCCTCTAGTCTGACAGACACTGACAATGTAAGGCATAAAGTCTAAGAAATAAAATTTATAGCTGCTGTGTCTTCCAAGGAAATGCTACTTGGGCAGAAATATGCAAAGCAGGTGCTCTATGTAAATGTGCATTGGCTGTGTCCGCATGCAGAGAGTACAGAGACAGGAACGTGCACAGTCTTTGGTCTGATAATGTGACTACTGTAGATGAACTGAGTATTACATGCTGCATACAGCTGGATATGGCTTATCAGTATGTGCTTTAATGCAATACCCAGTGTTTGTGTCTTCCTCATTGGTTACTTTGAGCCAGAATCTGACAAGTTTCTTTTGAATTATATCCTATTTTGTGAGTCCTTCTGTTGGTATCACTGGTCTCAGAGTTACTAACACTGGAGTCATGAACAGATCAGTCAACCACGCACCTTGTTGGGAACTGGAAATCAGGTGGCAGTAGAGATTAAGGAAACCCAAACCCCAAATACAGCACAATACTATCACACATAAACTACTAAAATAATTAAGGGACAACAGCATTTTTCTGCTGCATAGCCATTTCAAAGCTGTACTAAGTCCATGTTCAGTTGTAAATTTTTGAAGGAATCATCGTGTTTAGTTTAGAGTTCCAAATGTTCTGAACAAGTTCCATTTGCGAGGTGTTTGCGACTCCAAGGTTCGACCGTCGTGGTTGTGGCATGAGCTGATACTCAGCATGAGACATTGATCCACCCTTTCTGGAACACACTTTGTTCACTGTTGTCGTTTAAGTTGCCAGGACAGTCATTTTACTCCTAAACCTCCTTTCAGGATGCTTGCCTGTGAAGCCGGATAGCGCTCGGTGCTGTTGTGAGGGCAGGGGACTGGACTTAATGATCTCTCGAGGTCATTTCCAGTTCCACTGTTCTATGACTCTGTGACGATTCTTGGATGATCCTCATTGCTTTTCTAACTCTGTTTCAAGGACCCTGCTGTTAGGTTCAGGACAGCTGGGTTTGAAATACCCTCAGGCTTCTGTTTAACCAGAATAAATTTTCCATTACTATAAAGGTAACGTTGAGTGACCCTGCATCCGCACACAGAAGGAAACCATAATCTTATAAGAGCCCATCAGTGCTTGACTTACCAACCAGTCTAGCTCTCCTATTTGCTCTCTCTCCAGGTATGTCAACACTGTAACTGAGGGTATCCTGTGCCAGCTGACTCTGGCTCCCAGGGCTCAGTATAGTACGTAATGGCACGTGTCCTTTTTGGTCTTCATCCCCTTCATCATACAACTCCATTTAACAACTTCTATAACTACCTCTTACATCAATTTCATTTGTGCCTGGTCTCTTCTCCACAGGGCATTGGGCCATGTTGATATTAGAAAGGTTTTGCTGGCAGAGTTATACTAGTTGAATGGTACCAGCAAACCATCCTCATCTGGTTGCCGTATTGAAGTGTTTATGTCAGTGCAGTTTACACCTGTTCCCTAGAGACACGTTCTCTGCTGGCAGAAGCACTTTTATGGCTGCATAACTGGATCTAGATCTGTAGGTCAAAAAATCACAGTGACAGGGTGAGTCACAGAGATCACTTCAGACTGTGTGTTGATGGGCTGATCACACCCCAGAGCCCACCTACCTGCCTTCAGGGGCGCCCCACTGTCCTTTCTTACTAGGCCAGAAGCTCTGGTTTCTCCCAGCAATCACCAAAGTCGAGATAACCGCCCACAGCAGAACAGAACAAACACTGCAGGCAGCTCAGCTTTGGGAGGGCTTAGTTAAAGGGACTTGGCATAGCACCCAGGTGCACACCCCCAGTGGGACCAGAATATTTCTGCAGCACAAGCTCATAAGTTGTCTGTTCCCTTTATCAATGAGAGACGAAGAGCTGTTGTTGCCCTCCTCCTTTGTAATTCTTTGGTGTCTCCTTGTCCTAATGCCCCATATAGTTGCTACCTCCCCTGTAGTGGGAGTGGACACAATGTCTCATGCAGCCTGCCACCGTGGTCATGCCGTGTGCGCCAGCCTGAGCGCTGCTGTAGAGTGAAGAGAGTCCTTCCCTCCAGGGCTCAGTCCTGCTGTCTCTGAAACCAGCCCAGCCCTCAGGATATCGGCACTGCTCCTCCAACATGGCAGCCCTGCCATTGGCCACCGAGTCTAACTTGAAATACACAGACAGATTCAGGGCACCAATAAGAGTCATGTTGAGAGGCTCAGGGATAGGGTGAAATGATTGAAGGTCGTAGAGGAATCACGTTGTTCAGGGGATGTAAAATTCCTTCTCTTGGCAAGAAAATTTCTTTGGCCGTAAAGTCATCTGGTTTGAGTATGTACTTTGTTTGTGTTGGGGCAGTGGGCGGACTTACAAGAAGGTTTTTTTTTTTTAATGCTGCTCTGTATCATTGTGAGAATGGTGTTCTAGCCCTGCTGACAGTAATAATCTCTACCATCCTCAGCTTGAACCCTGCAGATGGTGAGAGTGAAATCAGTCCCAGACCCACAGCTGCTGAACTGGACTGGGATCCCAGAGGGATGGGTGGAAGCAAGGTAGATGAGGAGCTTAACAGTGTCTCCCATTGTTTGCTGGTACCAAAATAAGTCGTTAGTGCCTGAGTCAGTAAGGCTGGAACTGGCTTTGCAGTTCATGGTGATTTTGTCTTCTGGAGACACTGCCAGGAATTCTGGAGTCCGAGTTGGCACAATGTTTTGTCTGGCAACAGGATTTATGAACAAAGTGTAATTTACTATGTTGGCTCTACATTCAGTGAGTCACACCGGAAAGTACGGTGACAACTTAAAGATTCCTTTTGGCACCTTCTTATAATTACTATAGCTCCTCACCTAACCATGGTGTTAGAAGATGAAACCTTTTCACTATAAATCACTTTATCTGTTGCTCTCTACTTTTTCATGTGTTTTTTTTCTTTTGTCTGTTTTCATAACATAAACATTCTCTGAAGTTAGTGGCACTTGGTGGTGAAGCTTATTGTTTGATATGCAAATGCTGTGGATTTAAACGTTTTCTTTTCTGGGTTGATCTGTAGCTTTTTAGAATCAAAGATAGCTGGCCAGCATGCTGATCCAGCTTGTTCCTATGCTCAGCCACCCCTCAGCTATAGGGACAAAGACACCCAGCGCTGGGGACATTGGGCCTCTGAAATTATGGCTCTGTCATTCATATAAAGTTGTTACAACAATAAAAATCACGGCACATATTCTAAAATAATATGATTAACCAATATGATATTCACAGCTCTCTTCTACTGGTTACATTGACTGGATTCTAATCTTTCTTGTGCTTCTCTCCACTGACTTCAAAGAACTGACTTATGGTTGAACTAGCTCCTGAGTCTTTGAAATGCTTGGTTTTTTGTCATGGTAGAATATGTCCCTGTGTGTCTACAGGCTGGGTGTACAGCTAAGAACTTTGGACAAAATGCTTTGCATACATTTAAGTGACCAATCTGTTGCTCTGAGTGTCTCATCAGTGTTGTGTTTGACTCTTCGTGGTGAGTTGCTCAGCACTGCACAGTCAGATGCAGGAAGATGCTCCCAAAGGTTGAATTATTGAGTTCTGAACATAAGGGAGGAATTAACCTTAACAGGGCACATTGCACTTGGGTGGAGCTCAATGGAAGGAACAGCCAGCACCTCCAATAGGCTGTACCGTTTGGCACAAAACCAAATTAAAGCCTTAACCCCCAACTTCTGCCCCAGCCCTCAAAGTATCAAACTGCTTCAAAGAAATGAGGAAATATGTGGGTTTTTTGCTTCAGAGCCCACTTGTGAACCTGACACCTGCCCTATTGCTTCCCCTGACGCCCCGAGTGGCTGTGACTTTTCCTGTGCCAGAGGAAGGCTGAACACAGCCAGTAGCACCCATCTGGGCTATTTCAGGTGTCCTCCAGTGTGGGTTGCTGGAGAGTAACATGAGATGTTCCATCATGGCAAAGGGCAGTGTGTTGCCCCTTCAAACCTGCTAGCTCTGTACCTGTTAGCTGACAACTGCAACGTCCTCTTGTCCCCCATGTGGGCTGAGACTGTCTGAGCTTCTGCACTGGTTCCAGGGGCTCAGCTCTAGGGTTGGAGGAAGGGCCTACCACAGACGGTGGGCATCAGAGACCACTCAGAGCTGGAGCTGCACTGAGGTCTGGCCAGGGGGTAGAGAGGAGTCATCAGCAGGTCTGTGACCTAATAGGAGTGAGTCGTGGGCAGGTGGGGAGGGACTAGAGGCAGACAGCAGATTGTTGGGACCTCGACCCCCAGCACCAAAGCCTCTTTTAGGATCTGAGCCTCGCCCCCTGATTCCACTGGTGTCATTGCAAACCCAGTATTGCTCTGGAGTCCAGGAACTTGGTCCAGCCTCCGCAAAAGGCAGCACTGCCAATAAAGCCCTGGGAGGACTATTTTCGTTTCAACCATGAAATGCCCGGAGGGGGCAGCAAGTAAGAATTCTTGCATCTTGATCTAAACTTCCTGACATCAGTAGGATCTTTCCACCGGCTTCAGTGGTTTTTGGGCCAGTCCCTGCTGCTACCACAAGTTCCAGTCCCCTCTGTTGTGCCTTCAGCAGAGATGTATGAGAAATGACGAAGGGAGAGGACAATGGGGTGAGATGTCTGAAATTGACAGATGCTCCACCATTCTGACAGTAGCTGTTGGTGTGACACTTGGACTGGCTGCAGGAAAATAGCTGTTTTGATGAGGACCAGAAACTGACGGCAGCAGGGAGGTTTTCGTATTGGTCTATCACTGTGAGAGGTGAGCTAGAGCCTTGTTGACAATAATAATCTCCAGCATCATCTGCTTCTACCCGGCTGATGGTGAATGTGAAGTCGGTGCCAGACTTACTGCCGCTGAACTGGTCTGGGATCCCAGAGGGACGGGTGGAGGCTCTGTGGATGAGGAGTTTAGGAGCTTGTCCTGATTTCTGTTGGTACCAGGCCATGTTGCTATAAACACTGGAACTGGCTTTGCAGCGGATAGTGACTGTGTCTCCAGGAGACACTGCCAGGAATTCTGGCATCTGAGTCATCACAACCTGTCTCTTGGCATCTGGATGAGGAAAACATAAGTAACATAAAATAAAATACAATTAAAACAAATGAAAAAGAAATCTGCCAATCTCTAGTAATTAATCATCATGTTGACAACCTAGTTATGTAGAGGCCTGTTCCAAATGGAACTGCATCTCGCTGTGAGTTCATGGAATGAGGAAGTAATGTGTTTGCAGAAATCTGTGATGGGTGAGAGATTGTTAATCTCTTCTGATGATGATCTTACCCTGAATGCAGAGCATGAGGAGCTATATCAGATTCTTCTGTGAAATCATCATTGTCCCTTTAGTCTGACAGACACTAATGTTTTAAGTCTAAGAAATAAAATGTATAGCTGCTGTGTCTTGCAAGGAAATGTTACGTGGGTAGAAATATGCAAAGCAGCTGCCTCATGTAAATGTGTATTCTCTGTGTCTCGGTGCAGAGAATGAACCATGTGCCCTGCAGTCTTTGGTCTGAGTATGCAGCTCCAATTAATGGAACTGATTATTGTCTGAATGGAGCTGGATATGACCCCTGTTATCAATATATGCTTTAATGCAATACCCTCTGTGTATTTCTTCGTCACTGGTTACTCTGAGCCAGAATCTGAGAAGCTTCCTTTGAGTTATATCTTACTCTGAGAGTCCTTTTGTTGGTATCAGTGGTTCAGTAGTACCTCAGAGTTACAAACATCAGAGTTACGAAGTGACCAGTCAACCATATCTTGTTTTGAACTGGAAATCTGGCAGCAGCAGAGACCAAGCAAACCCAAACCACAAACACTGTACCGTGCCGTGCTACACGTAAAGTAGTGTTTAAAAAAAAAAAAAAAAAAAAGGTAAATAGCATTTTTCTCCTGCGTAGCCAGTTTAAAGCTTTATTAAGTCTATGTTCAGCTGTAAACTTTTGAAAGAAAATCACGTTTTGCAAATGTTCTGAACTAGGCTCATTCACAAGATTTTTGTGACTGAGGTTTTACTGTGCAGCTTGTGGCATGAGTGGATACTCCCTATGAGACATTAATCCACCCATTCTGGAACACACTGTTCAGCAAAAATGACAAGGAGTCCTGTGGCACCTTATAGACTAACAGATTTATTGGTGCATAAGCTTTCATGGGCAAAGACCCACTTCATCAGATGCATGTAGTGGAAATTCCAGAAGCAGATCTAAATATGCAGGCAAGAATAAGGCTAGAGATAACGAGGTCAATTCAGTCAGGGAGGATGAGGTCCACTTCTAGCAGGTGATCTGGAGGTGTGAAAGGAGAAACTGCCTTTGTAGGTGGCTAGCCATTCACAGTCTTTGTTTTATCCTAAAATGATGGTGTCAAATTTTCAGATGAACTGGAGCTCAGTAGTTTCTCTTTGAAGTCTGGTCATGAAGATTTTTTGTTGCAGGATGGCTACCTTTAAATCTGTTGCTGCGTGTCCAGGGAGACTGAAGTGTTCAGTGCTGAGAATGCTACATGTAGATTAATCAACTAATCGAATGGTCAATGCAGTGATCATCGGCTATTCGATTAGTCGATAAGGCTGCCTCTGTCTTTGAAATGTAGCAAGAGTCCTTCCTGCTCTTGCTATCTTTCAAAAGTGGAAGTGGTGTAGGGAGCACTGGGCAAGTGGGGGACACAAGCAGTCCTCTGTTGGCCATGCGCTCCTTCCTTTTGAAATGTACAAAAGCCCCTTCCAGGCAAAGCATTTGTGAGGAGCATGTTCCTGATTTTGAAATTTCAAAAGCCGGGAGCGTAGAGCCAATGGAGGACTGCATACCCTCCTTTCCCCATGCTCCCATGGCACTTCTGCTCTTGAAATGTAGCCAGAGCTGGCTCTGGCTACATTTCGAAGGTGGAAGCACCTCCAGTTCCCTGCTGCACCCCTGTCACCCCCCCAAGAGTCAGTGCTTTTAAGCTGGCTTCTAACAACACTGGGTTCTGCTCCCCCTCCCCCTTTGCTGCCTATGTGTAATAGCGACAGCAAGTTAGGGAGAAAGGAACTAGTCAAGTTTCTAGTCAACTAGTCACTTACATCCCTATTCAGCACTGTTGTCCGAGTTGCCAGGACAGCCATTCTGCCCCTTAATCTTCCTCTCGGGATGCTTGCCTGTGAATCCCTTTCCTAACTCTGTTTCAAGGACTGTGCAGATCTGTTCAGGACGGCTGGGTTTGAAATACCCCCAGACGTCTGCTTCACCAGGTTAAACAATATGGTAATATAAAGGTAACTTGCCCCACATCCCACTGCCAGAAGGAAACCATCATCTGAAAAGAACCCATCAGAGCTTCTCTCACCAATCAGGTTAGCTCTGGTGTCGGTGCTGTGGCCCTGCTGTCTCAGGTTATGACTACACGGCAGCTACGACTGGCCTATGCCAGCTGACTCAGGCTCCCTGGGCTGTTGCTCTGCTGTGGGCTGTGACCCCAACTCTGGTCATTGTAGAGGTAGATGATGTTTTTGGTTGTCATCCCCACCCTTCCCTAGCATACAGCTCTGCTACCAACTTGTTATATCAGACACCTGTGTGTGTGCATAGTCTCTTCTCCACGGTGTGTTGGGCCTCGTCAATGTGAGAAGTTTTGCTGGCAGAGTTATAACAGTTGACCTGGACCAGCAAATGATCCTAGTGCAGCTGCTGTATTGAAGTGTTTTTGCCAGCCCAGTTTACACCAGTTCCCAGAGAGACTTTCTCTGCTGGCAGAAGCAATTGTATGGCTGCGTAACTGTATCTAGTTCTGTTGGTCAAAAAAATCACTGAGACAGGTTCAGTCACAGAGATCCAATTGTGACTGTGTGGATACACTGATCGTATCACTGAGCCCATCCATCTGCCTTCTGGGGTGCCCGACCACCCTGTGCTACTGGGCCGGAAGCTCTGGTTTCTCCCAGCAGCGTCCAGAGTTGTGGTCACAGCCCACAGCAGAGCAACACAGACACTGAGAGCAGTTCAGCTCAGCTCTAGGAGGGCCCAGTTACAGGGACTTGGCCCAGCACCCAGCTGCACTGACTCAGTGGGGCCAAAAACTTGGATAAATCCCTCTTATTCTGTGTGACTTTTATACAGAGCAAGCTCATAAGATGTTTGCTCCCCTTATCAGGGAGAGAGAGATGAATAGTTGTTGTCTCCCCTCCCCCTTCATAACTCTGTGAACTTTAACTGTACAGAATTGAAGTAATAAGGGACGTTATCCTTTTAACATGGATATTTTGGCAACCCGGTGCACAGCACAGAAGGCATGTGCTGCTGTCCACGGCTGAGTGAATAGAAAAGAAGGTGCCATTGGGCTCCTAGTTAAAAATTGGAGGCAGTACTTTTCCTCTCCTATTTGAGATTATCTGAAATGTGAACCAGGATCTGTAGGTTACTGAAATGTAGACACAAACTTGTCTGCAGTGATTCAGAAAAAGCCATGCAGAGGATCTTTCTATCCCCTTTGGGAATAGACTTAAGGGCATGCACCACTTTTTACGGAAAGGTATCTAACTGCTTTGATCCTTTTTTGGGGAAGGAGGCAGCCAGTCTGCTGTTTCTGCATACATGAGTAATTTCTAGAGCAGTGATTCCCAACCTTTTTCCCATGGAGGAACCTCTAAAATTTTTCAAATCCTGAGGAACGCCTACCTAGGAAAACGTTTGCTTGGCCAGAAAAAGTTGACAGTGGGGAGCGCAATTCAATTACTGCTAAATTTGTTCAAGAACATTTATTTGTAAAGAGCTGTTTAAATGTATATGCCAGCTTACATTGTAAGAAAAAAAATTGGAGCATTTTTCCTCTCTCTCTCTCGTCCTCCCCCTTCTGCCTCTCTCTCTCTCTTCTCCTCCTCCTGCCTCTCAATCTCTCTTTCTCTTCTCCTCTTCCGCCTGCCTGTCACTCACGGAGCCCAAATAGTTGCTTGCTCCCATGCGACGGCCCGTCTGAGCAGCGCAGAAGTCTGTCGAGCACTAGGGCGGGAGGCGAAGGGCATGACAGATGCTCCAGGCCCCACCTAGCGTTATTTATTCCACAATTTCTCGTGGGACCCCTGATGATTGTACCTGGAACCCCAGGGTTCCACAGAACCCCCTGTTGGGAACCCTGTTCTAGAGGCTTTCTACTGCAGTTGCTGTTTCTCAGCTGCTCTGTTGGACTTGTATTGCAATTAGTGGGAAATGGGATCCAGTGTGTAAGAGAAAATGCTCTTCAGTATTTTAAAGGAAGCTGCTGAAGATGTATTAATATAGCACCCTGTGCCTTCTGGCAGCTTGTTGCTACTTTGAGGGACCTGTAGAAACACCCACAAGGAGTAGAAGACAATGGGGTGAGGTGACTAAATTGACAGACACTTCAGTCTGAGATGGCAGCAGTTCGTGTGATACTTTGGCTGCAAGAAAACAGCTGTTAAAATGAGGAGTGGAAATGGAAGCCAGTAGGGAGGATTTTGTATTGGCCTGTATCACTGTGAGAGGGATGTAGCCTTGCTGACAATAATAATCGGCATCATCAGCTTCTACTTGGCTGATGGTGAATGTGAAGTTAGTGCCAGATCCACTACCTCTGAACCTGTCTGGGATCCCCGAGGGATGGGTGGAAGCAGCATAGATGAGGCGTTTAGGAGCCTCTCCTAATTTCTGTTGGTACCAGGCCATATAGCTGTCAACACTGAAACTGACTTTACAGCGGATAGTGACTGTGTATCCAGGAGACACTGCCAGGGATTCTGGCATCTGAGTTGGCACAGTCTGTCCCTTGGCATCTGGATGAGAGTAAAACATAAGTAACATCATTGTAATTTAATTTGAAGACAAAACAAAAAAGGAAATCCACAAATCTTTAGTGACTAATCTTCATGTTGACAACCTTGTTACATTCAGGCCTGTGCCAATTGGAACTGTATCTCCATGTGAGTACATGGAATGCTGAAGCAATCTGCATTTGAACAAATCTATGATGATTAAATCTTGGGTGAGAGATTGTATAAATCACCTCTGATGATGATCTTACTCTGAATCCAGAAAACCAGGAGCCAGATCAGATGATTTTGTGAAATCGTCATTGTGTCTCTATTCTGACAGACACTGAGAATCTAAGGCATTGAATTTGAGAGAAAATTTATAGCTGCTGTCCATGGCAAGGAACTGCTGCTTGGGCAAACATATGCAAAGTAGCTGCTGCATGTAAATGTGCATTGACTGTGTCCCCATGAAGAGAGTGCAGAGACATGGCCGTGTATAGTGTATGATCCGAGAACGAAGCTCCTCTGGATGGAACAGGTTATTCTGTGTATGGCTCCTGTTATCAATATGTGCTTTAATGCAATACTCAGTGTGCATGTCTGTCATTGGTTCCTCTGAGCCAGAATGAGACGCTTCCTTTGAATTTATATTGTACTCTGTGAGTCCTTCTGTTGGTATCAGTGGTACAGTAGAACCTCAGCATTACGAAGTGACCAGTCAACCACACACCTTTTTTGGAGCTGGAAATCAGGCGGCAGCAGAGACCAAGCAAACGTAAACCACAAACACAGTGCAGTGCTGTGTTAAACATAAACTACTAAAAAAGCCCCCTCCCAAATAATGAGAAAACAGCATTCTTCTGTGCTGGCGGCAGCACTTTTATGCCGGCATCACTGCATTTAGTTTGGTCAAATATCACGGTGACCGGTTCCGTGTCTTTATGGGCTGATCATATCGCTGAGCCCAGCTGCCTGCCCTCTGGTGCGACCCTCCATGTTGTGATAGTAGGCCAGAAGCTCTGGGATTGCTCAGCAATGCACAGAGTTGGGGTCACAGGGCACAGCAGAGCAGCTTGGGAAGCGCTCAGACACTGCGACTTCACACAGCCCCGGATAAATTCCTCTTCCTCTGAATGAAAGATTTATACAAGGTAAGTTCATAAGTTGTTCTCTCCTATTAGCAATGAAAGAGAGGGTACGTCTACACTACAGCGCTAGTTCGAACTAACTTAGTTCGAATTAGTTAATTCGAACTAAGCTAGTTCGAACTAACGCATCTAGAACTAAAAACTAGTTCGAACTAGCGTTTTGCTAGTTCGAACTAGTAAGTCCACATTGAGTGGACTCTGAACAGGGCTTAATGATGGCCGGAAGCAGTGCCGGCAGGGCATAAAAGGAGGACTTAGAGCATGGAGATACTGTCTCAGGCTAGCCGAGGGCTGCGCTTAAAGGGTCCCGACCCCCACCCCGGACACACAGTTCTAAGGGGTGCCCCGCTTGCAAAGAAGTTCTGGCTTGGAGTGCCCTGAGTGCCCACACTGGGCACATCACACCACTCGGCCATCAGCCCGGCTGCACTTGCCGCAGGCTGCCATCTGGGGAGAGGGAGTAATTGGGGGGCTGCAGGAGAGCTTCCACCCCCAGAAGCCCGCAGAGCCAGCCCAGTCCTCCCCATCGGGGGCTCGTACCCCATTCCTCCCTCACCTTCTTCCACTTGCCCTTCCCTAGCCCCCCTTCTTATTGATGTACAAAATAAAGATAACGTTTCTTCCAACATTGACTCTGTCTTTATTGAAAAAAACTGGGGGAGACTGGGAAAAGGAGGTGGGAGAGGGGAAGAGAAAGGCTGGGAGAGGGGAGGGCAACTAACATGATCAGGGGTTGGGAACAGGTCCCAGATGAAGAGAGGCTACAGAGACTGGGACTGTTCAGCTTAGAAAAGAGGAGACGGAGGGGGGACAGGATAGAGGTCTCTAAAAGCAGGGGTTGGGTGGAGAGGGTGCATTCAGAAAAGTTCTTCATGAGTTCCCATAAAGAAGGACTAGAGGACACCAAAGGAAAGGAATGGGTAGCAGGCTTCAAACTAGTAAGAGAAAGTTGTTCTTCACAATGCAAATAGTTAACCTGTGGAACTCCTTGCTGCAGGAGGCTGTGAAGGCTACAACTAGAACAGAGTTTAAAGGGAAGTGAGATCAAGTGATGGAGGTTGGGTCCATGGAGTCCTATTAGCCAGAGGGTAGGAGTGGTGTCCCTGCCCAAAGTTTGTGGAAGGCTGGAGAGGGATGGCACGAGACAAATGGCTTGGTCATTGTCTTCGGTCCATCCCCTCCAGGGTCCCTAGGGTTGGCCGCTGTTGGCAGACAGGCTACTGGGCTAGATGGACCTTTGGTCTGACCCAGTACGGCCATTGTAAGCTCAGGGCTCAGTGTCGGGGGTCTCAGTGGACCCCCTTGATTTTCATGCACACCTGGTCCTGGGTGGCCAGGCTGGCAGCTCTCCTGACCTAGCCGGCCACTTTCCTGTGCCTAGTGCGGAGATCGTGGACGAGGTCCACGATGTCCGCACTAGCCCAGGAAGGTGCCCGCCTCTTGCGGTCCAGGGCAAGCTCCCGGGAGCCGCCAGCCTGGTCCCGGCAAGAGGGGGTGGGCTGGGGGGCATCGGGTGGGTGGCTCTGTGCCGTGCCAGGTGCAGGGTCTGCTAGCTGGGTGCTGGCAGGCTTGCACCTGGCACGGGCACCGTAGCCAGCCCGTGCCCCTTTAAGGGGTCCGGGGCCGGGAGGGGGGCATAGAGTTTCCCTGGTGTTGGCCAGAGTGGCCACCAGGGAAACCTGGGGAGGGCTAGCCTCCCACTAGTTCGAACTAAAGGGCTACACAGCCCTTAGTTCGAACTAGCTAGTTCGAACTAGGCGTTAGTCCTCGTAAAATGAGGTTTACCTAGTTCGAACTAAGCGCTCCGCTAGTTCGATTCAAATTCGAACTAGCGGAGCGCTAGTGTAGCGCATAGGAAAGTTAGTTCGAACTAACGTCCGTTAGTTCGAACTAACTTTCTAGTGTAGACATACCCTGAGAGATTAACAGCTATTGTACCCTCCCATTCATATCCCTTTGCAGTCTGCTCACTCCCTCACCCAAATGCCCCATGTAGCTGCTACTACCCTGCTAAGGAAGGGCCACAACGTCTTATGCAGCCTGCCACTGTTGTCATGTCATGTGTGCCAGTCAGAGGGCTGCTGTAGTGTGACGTTCCCTCCAGAGTTCAGTCCTGCTATCTCTGAAACCTGTCCAGCCCTCAGGATATCAGCACTGCTCCTCAAAGTGGCAATCCTGCCCCTTGACAAAACCAAGTCTATCTCGAAATACACAGACAGAATCGGAGGCACCAGCAAGAATCATGTTGAGAGGCTGAGGGAGGGAGTGAAATGACTGGAGGCAGTGGGAGAATAGTATTGTTTCAGCTGATGTGTAAAACCTGCTGTAGGCTAGAAAATATCTTTGGCTGGAAACTCATTATGTAAGTGCAAATCTGGCTCAGATGAAAATTCAGGAGCTCGATAGAGATGCACAGATCCAAAAAGGGCCCCGCCAGCTGAAATAGACAAGTTCAGCCACCCTGGCCCTGAGTGGTTCCCTCATTAAGGACCAAAAAGACACATGTCAGGTGAATACATTTTCTGTGCTCATAATCCTAGTCTGAGTCCCAGTTAGTAGCCCTGCCTCAGCAGAGATCTCCTCACAACAACGATACCGTGTGTTCTTGCTAACAGAAAAATGAGACAGAGGTTTGTGATGGGGGTTGTGTTTGAAGCATTCGGCAAACATGGGTAAACCCTGACTGGGTGTGTCTTGATCTCAACTACACTGACATCAGTAGGAATCTCTCCCTTGAGTTCAGTGGGATTTTGGGCCAGACCCTGGTGCTAATCCCTGTCCCTCCTTATTTACACCTTGGAGTCCACACCACTGCAGCAACGCTGGAGGCAGAAACTGTCTGTGCCCGTGCTCTGTCTCACCCCAGCTCTAGGTGTGGCACAGCACTATGGCAGGGCTCTAAGGGCTGCCTGCAGCCCCTGTTATGGCCTGACAGTGTCATGCCGTGTCTCTACTATGTGAGGTGGACAGGGACCCCTATGCCTTGTTCCTTTGCTGCATCTGCAGCTTTCCCAGGCTCCAGGGGCCCCAGGGCTCCGATTGTCACGTCTTTCCCCGACATGGCATCACTGCCAATGAAGCCCTGGGCTGCCCATGTCTGTGTTACCTCTGAAATGCTCCCAGAGGTTCCTAGGGCAGTAAGTGACAGTCATTGTTTGGGTTTGGGGAACAAAATCTTTAGCCTTGGAGAAGAACTTTTCAGGTGACATTTGAAATGAAAACCACCTGGACGATGTCTTTATTCCTGTCTGTGTGGCAGGCTGGGGAGCTGTGAAAAAGCTGCAGTGTCTGTAGCCCAGCCCCCTTCCCCTCCAATCAAGTGTGGCAGCCGCACAGACAGTGACCGTGAAGGAAGCAGCTGTGACATTAATTGAACTGCACAGGCAGGTTTTTGTGCTGGTCTGTATCACTGTGAGAGAGGGGTGGTGTAATGTTGCTGACAGTAATAATCTCCAGCATCATCTGCTTCAACTCTGCCGATGGTGAATGTGTAGTCAGTGCCAGACCCACTGCCGCTGAACCAGTCTGGGACCCCAGAGGGACGGGTGGAAGCACGATAGATAAGGAGCTTCGGCGCTTGTCCTGGTTTCTGTTGGTACCAAGCTAGGTTATTATAGCTGCCACTGCTGCTGGAACTGGCTTTGCAGCGGATAGTGACTGTGTCTCCAGGAGACACAGCCAGGGATTCTGGAGTCTGAGTCATCACAATCTGCCCACTGGAGTCTAAATTAAGAAATGGAACATAAGTTTATATATACATGTGTGTAGTATCTCTAATCTATATGTATAGCATAAACATACATGATTTATATACACCTCATCAGTAGTATAGTTAATCAAAACAATATTTATGAATATTTCAGTGATTATTCGTATCTGAGAATCACACTGACATTGTTTGAGCCAGGTTTTTTCATTCAATTATTTCAATTTCTTGTTTTTTTCTCAGATCTCTTTTCCCTTGAAGTTGCCTTTAGGCACCACTATTTCAGAAGTTTCCGTGACGAATGGCAGAATTGCATCCGTATACAACATTTCTAGCTCTCAAATGTTTCCATAGATCATTGTGGCTTAAATGATCCTTACCCATGACCCAGAGCACTAAGAGCCAGATGAGCTGAGCCTGTGAGATCATCTTGCTATGTCTGGCTGGCCTGGTGCTGATCAACAAATGCTGCCAGTGACATGGAACATTTATAAGGGCACAGAGGTGCAGGGCAGCATCACTTGGGTGTGAAATATACAAATTGTGGTTCAGTGATGTAAATTCCCAGCTGACTGAAAAGCTTGCAGAGAAAGAGAAGTTAAGTAAGCCATGGATGAAATAAGCAAATGCTACCTGCTGTGCCTTAGGAAGGCATCCTCAATTTTTGTTAAATTGGAATTTCTGTTGACAGTAATGGTGGTACCTGGAGGTCTCCATCTGTCCCAGGTCCCATTTTTGCTGAGAGCTGAACAACCCCATATTAATGGAAATGGTTGGAATGGAAATAAATATTCTTAGCTCCCTAGTGTTGCTTGGATGCTGGGTTACATGTAATGGCCTTAGAATCATTGTTACACTAGGAGTCACCTGACACAGATGAATTGAATGGTGTAAATTAGAGGTCTACATTTGGGGAATCTGCACAGGGGTAGTCCCTCTCTTTCTAGCTACTCCCCACTGGTTTTTTTTTAGTCATCACCTCACATGGGGGCTGTGGGGCCTTTAACTCTTAACCTTCTATTTCTGCCATTTAAATCCTTAAGATAGGTGTAGTGGACAGGAGTAAGCTAGTCTCGCATTAAATAGTGAGCCCTGTGGCAGTGCTATCTATGTTCTGTGTAAGATTTCACAAATTGACCTTAAATTTTGTCCCTGGAGATTTAAAGTTGGATTAATGATTCTGTATTTCATCTCCTAAAATTTTCATTTGGTTTCCTTTACAAAAACATGGTGCTTGCAGCGTGGTAATTGGAATGATAGTTGAATGTGGCCACCTGGTGTAAACTCAGTGAAAGTGCAGCTCCTCCTTGAAAGGAGTTAGGTGCACAAAACAGCCCTCCTGAGAATTTTCCTTCCCAGTGCCAACTGGCCAAATAGCCACTTGTGGTTAATGGCTAACGCATTGGGCTCCAAGGCTGTAGCTCATATCAGGGCTGACACATTCATTTCTGCTTCGGTTAGGGCAAAGAGTTCAGCTTCTCAGGTGTGTCTTGTGTGTGGCATGTGTCACAGCTATCTTGGACTTTTCTGATGAGACTGATCTTTCCACAGAATCTGAAGTTACTGGAGATGAAAGTGCAGGTACTGCCACAGTGGACATGCAAGAAAATGATGGATGTGTGTTTCCATATTCAAGGGCTGTTTTGCTCTTATTCCGGAGTATCTCACATACCATGTACTAATCAAAATCACACTTGAAATCTTCTGTCTTGCAAGGGAAAATACAGCCTGGTTTCGTAAAAAGTCTGTGTTAGTCTGTAACTGTAAAAATAACGAGCAGTCCTGTGGACATGTAGGGTACGTCTAGACTACAGGGTTTTGTCGACAGAAGTTTTGTCGACAGATACTGTCGACAAAGCTTCTGTCGACAAAGAGCGTCTACACTACATTCAGTTCTGTCGACAAAGCAAGCTGCTTTGTCGACATGGCAGTGTAGACGCAAGGACAGTTTACATGCAATAACACCTTCTGTCGACAGAACTCTGTCGACAGAAGGCATTATGCCTCGTAAAATGAGGTTTACCAGCGTCGACAAAACTGCTGAGTTCTGTCGACGTTATGTCGACAGAACTCAGTGGTAGTTTAGACGCAGGTATAGTTTTGTCGACAAAAGTTCACTTTTGTCGACAAAACTCTGTAGTCTAGACACACCCATAGAGACAAACAACTTTATTAGGTCATGAGCTTTTGTGGGTAAAACCCACTTCATTAGATGACCTGGTCTGTCGAATAGCAAAGGGGTCTGAAGAGCAACCTCATGATGTGGTTACCAGGTCTCCTCTCTCCTCAGCCCGAACTTCTCTGGGCCCCTATCTTCTCGGCAGGTGATCTTCTAAATGCTGATGGTGCAGTTGGGTGGGGCTCATTTAAAGACCTCAGCAAACCTGCTGCACTTCCATTGCTTAGCACCAGCTTGAACAAAAGCAGTTGAATCCTCAACTGTCCCAGCCCTGAAAACATGCCAAATGCCTCTAGACAAAGGAGGAAATATGTTACTGGGCTTCTTCCTATACTGGCTCACTTGTGAACCTGACAACTGCCCAGTTTCTCCCTTGGGCCCATGGAGCAGTGACCTTCCCTCCATCCGAGGAAGGCTGGGTGCAGCCAATAGCTCCTGTCTGTTCTTCCAAGCCTGTCCGTGTGGTAATGCTGCTAATAAAGCCCCAAGAGAACTGTCTTCGGTTTAATCCTGAATTGCTTGAATAGGTTTTAGAAGATGGCAAGAAAAGAACTGTTTGGGGAACCTGGAAATGATATTGGGGATCACTTTTTCATGCACAAACAATTCAGCCAGTCTAATGAACATTTCTCAATGGACAGAATTATTTTTAGCAGTAATCTTGTCTGGCTGGACAATATACCGCAGTGTGTTAATATTAGAGGCGGAATCACCAGGTGGCGCTCTTATGCAAACGCTTTTATGTTGTTTTTCTGAATGTGTGAGCAAATGTATAGTTTTGGGAAGACAGGCTGTGGTATTGCTGGACTGAAGTATGCAGGGTTGAAAGAAGCAGGAAAGTTTCTTTCCTTTGATGTCTGATTAGAGTGAAATCTTGAAGCAGATTTTCAGTCTAGGAACTGGACTTTAGTGTTGGGATAGAGTCCTCAGAGATGGATTTCCCTGAATGCTGCTTGTAATCAGCTCTCTTTAAGGTCTGGGGTAGATGTGTGAATAAATGAAGACTGGCTTAGGATACTCAGACTCCATATCACCAATTTTTCCTTCAGTGAGAAGCTGACCTGCAAGATTGGAATGTGTGCTGCTGCTTGACTCTGGGTTGAGGGTGGTGCTGGAAATTTGGACCCTGGTATTGGGAAAGAGCCAACAATATCATAGATAGTTCAGCAGTGGGAGCAGAAAGAGTCTGTGGTGCTGAAAGGTTTTTCACATCTGTGTCTGAAAGATAGGTAGTGGTTGCACCATGGCTAGGAAGCAGCTGTTACTCTGAAGGAACAGAACAGGGAGGTTTTTGTAAAGGTCTGTATCACTGTGTGAGGTAAGTTCTGATACTGCTGACAGTAATAATCTCCAGCATCTTCAGCTTCAACTCTGTTGATTGTGAGAGTGAAATCTGTGCCAGACCCACTGCCGCTGAACCGGGATGGCACTCCGGATTGCAGGGAACTTCCATGATAGATAAGGAGCTTTGGTGCTTGTCCTGATTTCTGTTGGTACCAGGCTAGGAGCTGATAGCTACTATAGGTGAGGCTGGAACTGGCTTTGCAGCGGATAGTGACTGTGTCTCCAGGAGACACTGCCAGGGATTCTGGAGTCTGAGTCAGCACAATCTGCCCACTGGAGTCTGCATTAAGAAACAGCATAGTAATTAGTATGTGCATATGGACCTTCTTTCTGACATTATGCCATTAGTATAGTTAATCAAAATGAGCCATCCATTGATTGGGTAAATTTTCCCATTTGCCTCTTTACATACTTAGGACTGATACTAACATTGTGTTTGAGGTGGCTGTCTCATTCCAAACTCTCTTCCACTGCTACTATCTCCTTCACAGTTCCAAAGCAAGGGAGACACGCTTCTCAGAAGTTACTGTCACTAACTCACGTTTATGGATTCATACAAAACATTCTGTGCCTCATGATAGAGTAACACATCCCACACCCCCTTCATTTGATTCTTACCCGGGACCCAGAGCACTAACAGCCAGAGGAGCTGAGCGTGTGAGACCATCTTGCTATGTCTGCCTGGCTTGATACAGATCAGCAGACTGTCACCAGTGACATGGGGCATTTATGCTGTTCCAGAACGGCAGGGCAGTGTCACCTGGGTGTGAAATATGCAAACTTAGTGCAGAGAAAAAAATCCCAGCTGAGCTAAACACGTGCAGAAAAAGGGAAATGAGAGGGAGATGGTGACATAGGCATGTTGAAATTGTTTGGCCCTCAAACTTCATTCAAATGGAAATTCTACTAATAGTGAGTGTGGGACCCACAGAGCCCTTCTGTGTCTTGCACATGCTTTTGGAGCTCATTGAAATGTCATAAGCTCACAATCATCATTTGCATTTAAATATGTGATTTTCTCTCCTCTCAAGTTTGATTTATTGAATGGTTTATTTCTCGAATGGGTATTTTTATATAAATACCAGCCATGGATTTGGTGCTCATCTTGATGTGAAAGATGAGCTGTAAACAAAGATGACTGGTGCCTGTGGGGGAAGGAGGCAGTTAGGGCCAACCGAGGAACTTGGAGGGGGCATCACTGAATAACCCATTTAGCAATTAAAACTGCAACTCCTGAGTGCTACCATGAGTCACCTATGACAGAAAATTCCTTCCTTTGATTGCCCATAGAGTGCCCTGATGAGTGAATCCTTATTAAACATTCCCAGGTGAACTAGAATGGAAGGATAATAGAAGAACTATGTACCTATGTAATTCTGGTTTAATATCTGTACTGGTCTGCCACCCAGTGGTGACTGACTTCTGGGACAGGGATGCTGGAGACTTCTATCTCTCTGTCCCCTCTTGTCTGAAGATGCAACCAATATTTGTCATCTGCAGAAGTGAGTTATGCCCACGAAAGCTCATGATACTATTTATATACATTTTGGTTAGTCTCTAAGCTGCTACAGGACCATTCACTGCTTTTTAATTTTTTTTTTTTTAGATATATGGGAAAAGGGCTACTCTTCTGAGACATATGTGCTCTGTCACACAAAGCAATGCCTGTATGCACATTTGACTGGGCAGTGATGTTCATGTTGGACTTCAGAAGAATCTTTGGCTGCGTCTACATTGGCTCCTTTTCTGAAAGGGGCATGCTAATTTGACAGGTCGTAGTAGGGAAATCCGCGGGGGATTTAAATATCCCCCGCGGCATTTAAATAAAAATGTCCGCCGCTTTTTTCCGGCTTTTAGAAAAGCTGGAAAAGAGCGTCTACACTGGCCCCGATCCTCCGGAAAAAAAGCCCTTTTCTGGAGGATCTCTTATTCCTACTTCAAAGGAATAAGAAGGGCTTTTTTCCGGAGGATCGGGGCCAGTGTAGACGCTCTTTTCCAGCTTTTCTAAAAGCCGGAAAAAAGCAGCGGACATTTTTATTTAAATGCTGCGGGGGATATTTAAATCCCCCACGGATTTCCCTATTACGACCTGTCAAATTAGCATGCCCCTTTCGGAAAAGGGGCCAATGTAGACGTAGCCTTTTAGTCTAAAGCCTCCTATCTGGTTTCTCCTCTTGTTATAGACCCATAAACTTAAAAAACAACCAATAGTCTGGTAGCATTTTAAAGAGTGACTGAACTTGTAGATAGTATCAGGAGTATCACGAGATTGAAAAACTAACAAAATATGTAGATGGTATCATGAGTTTTCATGGGCCCATCCCACTTCATCAGCTTATCCCCAGATATTTGTCTGGAATGACACACACAAATTCATACATTTGTATAACACTGTGAGGGATGATGGTTTGCAATGTTTTTAATTTCAAGTTTCTATCTCTGCAAACATAACTGACCGTGAAAGTGAAATCCAATGTAGGCTCACTGCCAGCTGGCTTAAGACATGCTGAGGTTGTAATCTGTCATGTTTAAGAGGCTCCAAATCATTACCAAATAAAAAAAGTTATTATTTTCCCAGAAAGGACAATGAAAGTAGAAACAATACAGTTTTATATCTGCATATTTACGGGTACATAGGCAAAGATGCAACTAAAAACTAGTAATTTTTTTGTATGTAGAGGCCCCTCATAATTTGAAGCTCTGAACTGTTACTTAGCTTGTGCATAAATCTGGCACTATGATGTGTTGAGCCCCACAAGTCCACAGATATCTGTTTTATATCCCTGGATATCTGCAGATTGTACGGCAGGAAGCATAACAGATCAGGAGTTTAGGAGCTTGTGAAGGTTTCAGTTTTATTCATTCTGCTGCTGCAGGTAAGGCTTGAAGAAGCTTTGGAGATGATGGTGACTATTTTCAGAAAATGGAGCAGGATTCTGGAGTTTGAATCATTACAATGCCCCTGCTACCACCCTGTGTTAAGAGTAAGCTAAAATATTAGCCAAGATGCATGTGAATGTCCCTGTAAACAATATTGTGTGTTGTTAATATTCACACCCATCTTTGCATAATAACCAGAGCCGATTATTCAGCTGTGAAGCTTCTTCAGCTTGTGGATGTTCCTTTATTATGCTCCTTTTGGACCTGATTCAAACTGGACACAAGTCCTTGGAAATACTCACACTGACTTCCATGTTGTTCTTCAGGTCTCTGTTTCTTTAGAACGTTCTTTCACTCTGTTTCATTTAAAATTGCAAAAGGAGAGTTAATCAGGAGTTTGTGTAACTAAGGAATATTTAGGATTTGATAGGCAGGAGTTCTAGATCCTTTCATTTTTTAAGGTCCAATCAAGTTTTAATTCATCCAGTCCCATTTTGGGTCAGTTCTAATCCCAAATCCAGAGAACTCACAGTGAAAGTAGGAATTGAGTGACAACATCATTTCAGGAGGATTGGAAGTCCTGGCAGAAAAGTGGCAGAATGAAAGGAGCCTCAAGAATCATTTTAATGGGTCTGAGCTGTCCAGTGCTGATCACCAGTTGAAATGTAGATAACAGCTCAGGATGAGTATTGCATATATGAGTATGCACAGATCTTGTCTCCCTTTTTGTGTCAGACTCAGCTTTGAGAAAAATAAGGACTGATTCTCCCATGGCAAGATACAACTAAGTCTCAGAAAGTCCGTAGATCTAACCCTGATTTCAGATACGCTCCTTTACTCTGTTTAACTCTGTCTGGCTTACATTGCGATCAGCCTAATGTGATTTCCTTGTGTCCTTCAGAAGGGAACAGATAAAAATTGATTTGTTGCCTAATGTCCGAACATTTGTCATGGGAAACATGTCTTCTCACTCACTGACACCAGGGCTGAGTTCTTGGAGTCAAAAGGCCTCACTCTTGCTTGCGTAACTGGTTCCCTGTGGAAGGAGATCAGGGCTCTGCAGACTCATTTATCTTTATTTTGTCTAGCTGTGTGCAGTGATGTCATCACGGTATTTTGTTTGTATTTGCTCATATGGAATGTCAAATGCTCCTATAAATGTGTTTGTAGATGAACTGGTACCACCTGCTGACCCTGGTGTGAAATTTCAGGGATGGTGGCCACATGACTTATCTTTGAAATTCTTTCAATCTGATTATACACATGTAAAAAGAAGCCAACATTGATGTGAGTTACTTCAGACACCTTTTAGCAAGATACTTTTCTGAGCAGCCTGTTGGTCTGTCATGTAACAAGTTTCTGTGACAGCCCAAGAGTAACCTCTGCTTGAAATACCTCAAAATGCTCTTTATCTGAAATACCTGTTGTCTCCCTTTAATTCAAAAATAACTTGTTGCTGCCCGTTGAAGTGTCTTGGATGGTTAAGTCTGTTTGTTTGCTTGACCATTGGCTATATAAGAAGAAAGCAGGTTGGAATTAAGCAAGACCATTAAAGATTTTTCTTGCAGATCCTATAGCTCTAATCTTGCTCTCATTGATTTGTTTGGGAGAATTAAGCCTGTTCCTAACTGATCTGAGTGTATAGTAGCAGGAACTGATAAGATGGAACAGAATAGGTGAAGGAAGGTTATGCATTGCAGGTGTCATTTTGCCTTGTAGACAGCAATGCTTTGTCTACACTGGGGAGATGATCAACCCTTCGGAAGTCGATCTTCTAAAGTTCCATTTAGTGGCGTCTAGTATCGACCTCCAAATCGAATGCTGAGGCATCCTCCACTGGCCTTCTGTTCTCCTATTTCTGTGAAGAGTAAGGGAAGCAGATGGAAGCGTGTGTTCCAGTCAGCCTCCCACACTATAGGTGCTGTGGTGACTCAGCTTAAGATAAGTCAAATCCAGCTTTGCCTTTTGTATCACTGCTTGGAGTACCTTAAGCCAACCTGCCTGGTCTAATGTAGATATAGGCTATTAATCTTTGTAAGTATCAGGTGGTTGTGAAGATAAAATCATACTCCTGGTTATGGCCTTTGAAAATGGTGGGAATCCCACTGAGAAGATAAGCAAGCTGTAAGCAGTCTAGGATTTTACGTGGATTTCTGCTGGTGCCTGTCTAAAGCATTGCTAATGCCTGTACTTGCCTTGGAGTCAATGATGTCTCTGCTTCCTGGAAATATTGACAGGGAGTTTGGAGACTGCATCATCACAATCTGCCCCAGGATGCTGAAACTACAACCAAGACCTAAATTGACTCAGCTGTGTGATCTAGACCACCAACCTATATTGGGTTATAAAGGGTTTGCAGCACAGTCTCCAGTGCCAGGACAGGTAGGGAGCTACTTTAGCACCCCCACTGGTCCTCGTGATTCCTCACAGCAATGAGACCCAGTACCTGAGATTTCATCACCCAGAACTGGATTGCAACCTGTAGTTTGAAAACCACTGGTCGAGGTCCCAGTTAGCAGCACTGCAACGGCAGAGATCTCCTCACTACAATACCACTGTGTGTTCTCATTGACAGTGACATGATACAGAGGTTTGTGTAGGAGCATGTGTTCAGGCATTAAGCAAACATGGGTAAACCCCGAATGAACTAATTATGTCTTGATCTAAACTTCACTGACCTCAGTTGGAATCTTTCCATTGGCTTCAGTGGGGTTTTGGGCCAGTCCCTGGTTCTAAGTCCCCGTATTTCCTTATTCACATCTAGGTGTTAGCATCACTACAGCTAGACTGCAGCCTGAAATGGATCTGTTCCTATTCTTGGCCTGCTGTACTCCTCCCCATCCAGAGGATGGCACAGCATGGTGGGAGGGTTCTGAGGGCTGCATGCAGCTCCCAGCACACCCTGTCAGTGTCATGCCACATCTCTACTATGTGAGGTGGACAGGGAGCCCTGTGCCTTGTTCCTTTGCTGCATCTGCAGCCTTCCCAGCCTCCTGGAACCCAAGAGCTCAGATTTTCAATCCGTCCCCTCATAGCACCACTGCCAATGAAACCCTGGGCTATCCTCGTGTGTGTTAACTTTGAAATGCTCTAAGAGGGTTCCTAGGGCAGTGAGTGACAGTCACTGTTTGCATTTGGGGAACAAAATCTTGGACCCTGTGGAAGAGCAATTCAGGGGATATTTGGAATGAAAGCTCCCTGGGCGATGTCCTTATTCCTGTCTGTGCTGCAGGATGGGGTGATGTGGAAGAACAGCAGTGTCTGTAGCCCAGCCTCCCCGAACCCCAATCCAGTGTGGCAGTCGCACAGACAGTGAATGTGAAGGAAGCAGCTGTGACACGGAATTGAACTGCAGAGGCAGGTTTTTGTGCTGGTTTGTATCACTGTGTGAGAGGGTAGCTGTAATGCTGCTCACAGTAATAATCTCCAGCGTCATCCACTTCAACCCGTTTGATGGTGAATGTGTAGTCGGTGCCAGACCCGCTGCCACTGAACCGGTCAGGGATCTCAGAGGCGAGGGTGGAAGCAAGAGAGATAAAGAGCTTGGGTGCTTGTCCTGATTTCTGTTGGTACCAGGCTTGGAGTTGATAGCTACTATAGGTGAGGCTGGAACTGGCTTTGCAGCGGATAGTGACTGTGTCTCCCGGAGACACTGCCAGGGATTCTGGCATCTGAGTCGTCATGGTCTGCACACTGGAGTCTGAATTAAGAAATGGAACATCAGTTAATATATATGCATGTGTAGTGTCTCTAATCTATAGATATAGGATAAACATATATGATTTATATACACATCATCAGTAGCATATTTAATAAAAACAATATTCATAAATATTCCAGTGATGATTAATCTTTGCAAATGACACTGACATTATTTGTGCTGGGTTTTTTCATTCCAACTTTTCAGTTTCTTTTATTTTTCTCAGACTTCTTTTCCCTTTTAGTAGCAGTTAGGAGCCATTGTCTAATGTTGCTCTCACAAAGGGCAGAATGGTTATGTCCATATACAACATTTCTAGTTCTCTTAAATGTTTCCATAGATCATTGTGGCTTAAATGATCTTGATCCCCTTCCTTTGATCCTTACCTGTGACCCAGAGCACTATCAGACAGATGTGCTGAACCTGTGAGATCATCTTGATACCTCTGCCTGGCCTGGTGCTGATCAACAGATGCTACCGGTGACATGGAACGTGTATAGGGGCACAGAGCTAAAGGACAGCATCACTTGGGTGTGAAATATACAAATTGTGGTTCAGAGATGTAAATTTCCAGCTGACTGAAAAGCCTGCAGAAAAAGATGCCGGGAATGAACTAGGCAAGTGCTACCTGCTGAGTTGTCAGGACCCAATTTTGATGGGTACCAGACAAGCCCGTGTAAAGGGTATGTCTATACTATCAAGTTTTCTCACTCCAAACTTCCTTTTGGTGACAAAACAGTGAGACCATGCACACTGCAATTAGGTTTTTTGAAAAATTCCCAGTTTTGGTGAGGCAAACCGGAGCGGTTGACAAAAGCTTCCTTTGTCAACCGTGCTGCGTCTAGACTGCCGCACTGTGCTGGATCAGCTGATCCAGCACAGCGTGGTGGCCATGTTTATTTTAATGAAGCAGGGATTATTTAAATCCCCACTTTTACTATGTCAAATAAACTTATTTACATGGCTCCGTCGATGTAGCCATGTAGTCTAGACACATCCACAATGCACTGCTCACATTGTCAGTCATGGGGACCCCAGTATGGACGTGATCCCTCAATAGAAGGAGCAAATGTGAACATCCTCCGGTGATTTTTGGGCATTGACAACAGTTTTGTTGACACAACTTGGTAGTGCAGACATCCCCTCAGTTATAACCCCTTTCTCTCTTGAAATGACATTTCTCTGGCTGGAATGGAAATAAATATTCTCAGAGCCTCAGCATTGCTTCACTGCTGGGCTACATTTAATGGCCTCAGAATCAATGTTCTACTAGGAATCCCCTCACAAAGATAAATTCAATGGTGGTGATGAGAGGTCTGCATTAGGTGGAATCTGCACAGGGAGAGGGACAACCCCTCTCTTGCTTGCTGCTCCCCACTGGGTTGGTTAGTCATCACCGCACAGATCCTATAGCAATGTACAAGAGGGCTACGGGGCTTTTAAGCCTTAATCTATTTCTGCCATTTAAATCCTTAAAATAGGTGCAGTGTGTACAGAAATAGGCTAGTCTCCCCTTAAATAGTGAGCCCTATAGCAGTGCTACCCAGGCACTGTTTAAAATTGTACAACTAGACCTTCAGTTTTGATTTAAACATATTCTCCTAATTCTGCATTTCGGATCTTTATCTATTTATTGGGGCCTCATTTAGAAATGCAGAGAACTTCCAGCCTCTCCCATTGGAATAGTAGTTGAATGTGGCCACCTGGTGTAAACTGTGGGCAAGTGCAGCTCCTTCTTTAAAGAGGGTGGGTGTGCAAAGCTACCTGCTTGATAACATGCCTTCCTGGAAACTTGCTGTGGCTCCAGGACCGTGAAGCACCCCAGACCTCGGCAACTCCCACCGATGACAATGAGATTCTAAAAGGATCCATCGGCAGCAAAAGGTTCTGCCGCTACTACTGCCAGGCTGTGGGATACCTTGTACGGTTAGGTAATTTTAAAGTGTGTGAGGGACTCTGTAGGTATGTCTGCACTACAGAATAAGGTCAAATTAAGGTACCCAACTTGAGTTCTCTTAATTGTGTAGCTGAAGTCGAAGTACCGTTAACCAAATCATGGTGCTGTCCACGGTGCCGGAAGTCAAAAGGAGAAGACTCTCTCGCTTCAACTTTCCTTATTCCACATGGAAGCAGGACTGCTGACGTCCTCTGGAAGGCCCGCTGACGTCCTCTGGAAGGCCCCTCTCACTTTGAATTAGCTGTCCTCATTAGACCCACTAATTCAAACCCTGGAAGATTGACTGCGGCAGCTTCAATCTTCTCTGTACTGTAGGTGAACCCTATGAGAGAGAGAGAGAGACTCAGAATGTCCCCAGCCATCCTATAAAGAAACTCTTTCTAGAAATGCCACCTGTAGTTTCGGTTGCACACAATTTCTGCTCCCACAAGTAATTTCTAGAGGATTTCTACGGCAGTTGCCATTTCTCAGCTGTTATGCTGGACTCGTATTGTAATGTTAGTGGAAAATGGGATCCGGTATGTAAGAGGAAACACTTGTCAGTATTTTAAAGGAAGCTGCGGAAGATGTATATATACAGCACCCTGTAAATGTTGATGAGGGATCTGTAGAAATGATCAAAAGGAGAGGACAATGGGGTGAGGTGCCTAAAATGGATAAACACTCTACCACTATGACACAGAAGCAGCTGGTGTGACACTTTGATTGGCTGCAGGAAAACAGCTGCTACAACGAGGAACAGAAACCGAAGGCCCCAGGGAGGTTTTTGTATTGGTCTGTATCACTGTGAGAGGTAAGCTAGCACCTTGCTGACAATAATAATTTCCAGCATCATCAGCTTCTACTCGGTTGATAGTGAATGTGAAGTCAGTGCCAGACCCACTGCCGCTGAACCGGTCTGGGATCCCAGAGGGACGGGTGGAGGCGCTGTGGATGAGGAGTTTAGGAGCTTGTCCTGATTTCTGTTGGTACCAGGCCACGTAGCTGCTAACACTGGTACTGGCTTTGCAGCGGATAGTGACTGTGTCTCCAGGAGACACTGCCAGGGATTCTGGCGTCTGAGTCATCACAATCTGTCCCTTTGCATCTGGATGAGTGGAAAACATCAATAACGACAAATGAAATACAGTGAAGACAGACAAAAAAGAATTCCCCAAATCTCTAGTAACTAATCTTCATGTTGACAACCTAGTTACATTCAGGCCTGTGCCAAATGGAACTGCTGTGAGTACATAGAATGAAGAAGTAACCTGGGGTTGAAGAAATCTGTGATGATTAAATCATAGGTGAGAGATTGTGCTAATCTCCTATGATGATGATCTTACCCTGAATGCAGAGAACAAGGAGCCAGATCAAGTGATTCTGTGAAATCATCATTGTGTCTCTAGTCTGACAGACACTGAGGCATAAAGGCTAAAATAAAATTTATAGCTGCCGTGCGTTTCCAGGAAATGCTACTTGGACAGAAATATGCAAAGCAGCTGCTCTATGTAAATGTGCATTCGCTCTTTCCCTGTGCAGAGAGTACAGAGAAAGGGGTGTGTACAGTCTTTGGTCTGAGCATGCAGCTCCTATAGATGGAACTGATTATTGCTTGCGTTGGGCTGGCTATGGCTCCTATTATCAATATGTGCTTTAATGCAAGACCCAGTGTGCATGTTCGCCTCATTGGTTACTGTAAGCCAGAAACTGAGACGCTTCCTTTGAATTATATGGTACTTTGAGAGTCATTTTGTTGGTATCAGCGGTACAGTAGAATCTCAGAGTTATAAACATCAGAGTTACGAACTGACCAGTCAACCACACACATTGTTTACTACTGGAAATGAGAGAGTAGTAGAGACCAAGCCACCACAAACACAGGTACATGAGACTAAAAAAAAAGGGGGGGGGGAGAGGAGCGGGGAAGTATTTTTCTTCTGTGTATGAGTTTCAAAGCTGTATTAAGTCAGTGTTCAGCTGTTAACTTTTGAAAGAACCATTAAGTTTTGTTGAGAATGTTCTGAACAAGCTCCATTCTCGAGGTGTTTGTGGTGCTCAGATTCGATCGTATTGCTTGCGGCATGAGCTGCTATTCAGTATCAAATATTGATCCGCCCCTTCTGGAACACGCTTTGTTCAACGCAGTCATCTGAGTTTCCAGGCCAGCCATTTTATCTCCTAATTTTCTCTCAAGATGCTTGCTCATGAATATAGATCAGTGGTTATCAACCAGTAGATAGGGATGTACTGGTAGATCCTGGAGCCTCTGAGAGGTGATCATGACTGGTGTGATTGGGATGCTATCAAGTGCTGGTATTTCAGCTGCCCCTCTCCTCACTGCCCTGCTGTTCCTGTTGTTGGCCTTGAAGCCGTCCCCTGGGAGCCTCCTGCTTGCTGAGCATGGCGGGGGAGGCAGAAGGGAGGGGCACTCATGTCAGTGTATCTTCCTCCCTCCACACCTGTACCCCATCTCCTCAGAGTGAGCAGGGAAGGGCCTTGGAGAAGAGAAGGAGGCGGGGCAAGGGCATTTGGGTTTGAGGCGCATTCTGAATTGACAAATTGAAAGACGTGATCTTGTGTTTGAAAAAAGGGTGGAGACCACTGCTCTAGATGACACTTGGAAGTGATGGAAGGGCAGGGGACTAGACTTGATGACCTCTCGAGGTCCCAATGATTCAATGATTATTCTTTGGTGATCTTGGCAGTTTTTCTAACTCATTCTCCCAGGGCTCAGTATTGCATGTAATGGGAGATGTTCTTTTTGGTCTTCATCCCCCAGGCCTCCCATCATACAGCTCCGCTGAACAACTTCTATAACAACATCTTACAGCAGACATTTGGGTGTGGGCATAGTCTCCTCTCCGCGGGGCACTGGGCCTTGTCGATGTGAGAAGTTTTGCTGACAGAGTTGAACAGTATCAGCAAACCATCCTCGTGTGGTTGCTGTATTGAAGAGTTTCTGCCAGCACAGTTTACACCCATTCCCTAGAGACACATTCCTTCCTGGGGGAGGCAGTTTGATGGCTGCAAAATGGTGTCTAGTTCTGTAGCTCAAAGAATCACGGTGATGGGGTGGGTCACAGAGATCCACTTGAGACACTGTCCTGATGGGCTGATCATACCACTGACACCTTCATCCCAGCCCTCTGGGTCACCCCACCATCTGACCTGCTGAGTCAGAAGCTCTCGTTTCCCCCAGCAAGACACAGAGTTGGGGTCATGAACACTGCAAGCAGCTCAGCTCTGGGAGGGCTCAGTCCCAGGGACAGGACACAGTAGCCAGGTGCAGAGCCCCAGTGGGACCAGAGCCCCAGATCAGCCTGTCCTACTCTGCATAAAAGTGTTATCCGGAACAAGCTCATCAGTTCTTCTTGCCCTTTATCAATGAAGGAGAGACATGAAGAGCTGTTTCCTTCCTTCCCCCCCTTTATAACTCTGTGTAGTCTGCTCACCCCATTCAATGCCCCATGTAGCTGCTACCTCCCCTCTAGCAGGAAGGACACAACATCTCATGCAGCCTGCCAGTGCTGTCATGCCATGTGTAGCAACCTGAGCATTGCTGTAGAGTGAAGGGAGTCCTTCCCTCAACAATTCAGCCCTGCCCACCTCTGCAGCCAGTCTAGCCCTCAGGATATCGGCACTGCTCCTCCAACACGGCAGCCCTGCCATTGGCCACTGACTCCATCATGAAATATGCAGACCGAGTTGGGGCACCAATAAGAGACACGTTGAGAGGCTGAGGGAGGGAGTGAAATGATGGAAGGTAGTGAGGGAATCATGTTGTCAGCTGATGTAGAATCCTGCTTTGGGCAAGAAAATTCCTTTAGTTGGAAACTCATCTGGTTTGTATCACTTTGTGTGTGGGGATAGTGGGCGGACAGAGGACGTGTATTGCTGAAACGCTGAGCAAAACTTTGCCCTTCTAGACTAAAAGTCTGAGGATGTAAACAAATGTAGCAGCTGCACTAAGCGGTTGCCTGCAGGAGGCAGCTGTGACTCTGAACTGAACAGCACAGGGAGGTTTTTGTGCTGCTCTGTATCATTGTGGAGAGGGGTTTCATAGCCTGTCTGACAGTAATAATCTCCAGCATCATCTGCTTCAACCCTGCTGATGGTGAGAGTGAAATCGGTCCCAGATCCACTGCCGCTGAACTGGGCTGGGATCCCAGAGGCACGGGTGGAAGCAAGGTAGATGAGGAGTTTAGGTGCTTGTCCCATTTACTGCTGGTACCAGACTAAATAGTCATCGCCTGAGTCAGTAAGGCTGGAACTGGCTTTGCAGTTGATGGTGACTCTGTCTCCTGGAGACACTACCAGGGATTTTGGAGTCTGAGTCAGCACGATGTCCCCTCTGGCATCTGGATTTAGGAATAATATGTAATTTAGTGCATTATAATAATTATAAAATATCGTCACTGTCTTTATAGAATTACTCTAGCTCATCCCCTGATCTTAGTGACAAAAATAAAACTTTCATAATAATCCACTTTCTCTGTTGCTCTTGGCCTTCTCATATGTTTTTGTTTCTTTTAAGGCAGTTTTAATAAGAGAAACATTTTCTGAAGTTAGCGATGATCTCTGAGGAACATATTGTTTGTATTTAGCCTCTCTAGATTGAGCCAATATAAAAAAAAATTTCAATCTGAAGCTCTTTAGGACAGAGACCATCTTTTTATGAACTGTCTGCACAGTTATCGAACAAAGCTACCTTGAGGCCTATTTAGGCCACTGAGTTGCTACTGCATAAAGGATTAGTAAATCAATTCATAGAGTTGCCTTCTTACCCTGGATTCAGAGCACTAAGAGACAGATGAGTGGCACTTGTGAGATCATCTTGATATGCCTGACTGCCCAGATGCTGATGGCCAAGCTATAACAAGCAACAGGGGATGATTTAATAGCTCAGAGCAAGATAGAAATATCACATGGGTGAAAATATGCAAATCTGGGTCAGATGAAATTCAGGAGCTTGAAAGAGATGCAGAGAACCAGAAAGGGCCCCGCCAGCTGCAATTAACAAGCTCAACCCCCACACCTCTAAGGCCCTGGGCAGCTCTGTCTTGAAGAACTGAAATGCCATTCGTGAGGAGTGACTGAGAATAAACATTCTGTGCTCGTTACCCTTGTCTAGGTCAGCACTTTTCAAACTTTTCTTGTGGTGCCATTGAAAAAAATTGGTGATGCCCACGGACTCACATAATTTCACTAGCACGTGGGCTCTCGGGTGAGGCTGAGGATGTGAGTTTCAGAGTGGTGGAGGGGCTTTGGCTTTGGGTGTGTCAGGGCCGGGATAGGAGGCAATTACCTTAAGCAATTTCCTGCCAGTAGTGCAACAGGGATGCTGAATTAGGCTTGCTGCCTCTCCTGGTATCCAGACCATGCTGCACCCCAAAAGGAGCCTGCAGCAGGTTTTTCAGCCAATGGGAGTGCGGAACTAGTGCTCGTCTATGGGGCCAGGATAGGCAGGTAGTCCGTGTTAGCATCCCCAATGGTCACCTGATCGGCCTGCACCAATGAGACCTAGTACTTGACATTCCACCACCCAGTGCAAGGTTGTGACCTGTAGTTTGAAAACCACTGTTCTAGGTCCCGGTTGGTAGCACTGATACAGCACAGATCTCCTCAGAACAATCGTACCAAGTGCGCTCACTGACAGAATAATGATACAGAGGCTTGTGTTGAGGAGTGTGTTGGCGCATTCAGCAAACATGGATAACCCCCGATTGGGCCAAAGCAAAGAAGTTTACTTTTTGATCTAAACTTCTCTGACATCACTAGGAATCTTTCCACTGGCTTCAGTGGGGTTTTGGGCCAATTCCTGGTGCTAAATCCCTGTGGCTATGTCTAGACTGCTGAGCTTTTCTGGGATAACGAAGGTATCCTGGGAAAGGTATGACATGTCCAAGGAACACGTCCCCTTTTTTGGAACAATTTTCCAGAAAGCAAACATGTTCTTTCACCATCACAGTAATCCTCATTGTTTGAGGAAGGAGGGATATGTGGAAAGAGGAGGTTTTCCCTGCATTTTGGCCCCGTGTAGACAGGCCAAATTTCGGAAAAGCCTCTTTCAAAAGAAAAGTGAAAAATATATGCAAATTGTGGTTAGCAATTTGCATATCTTTTTTCCGAATCTTCTTTATAGTGTAGCCCTAGCCTGTGTCTCCTTATTTACATGTCAGTTTCACCACCACGGCTGCTAGACTGCCAGTAGAAACTGGTCTGTTTCTGTTCTCCACCTCATCCAGCTCCAGGGGATGGCACAGTACCATGGCAGGGCTCTGAGGTCTGCATGCAGCTCCCAGCATGTCCTGTCAGTGATATGCCATGTCTCTACTATGTGAGGTGGGCAGGGAGCACTGTGTCTTCTTCCTTTGCTGCATCTGCAGCCTTCACAGCCTCCAGGGGCCCCAGGGCTCCGATTGTCACAGGTTTCGTCCCCATGGCATTTACTGCCAATGAAGCCCTGGGCTGCCCATGTCTGTGTTACCTCTGAAATGCTCCCAGAGGTTCCTAGGGCAGTAAGTGGCAGTCATTGTTTGGGTTTGGGGGACAAAATCTTTGACCCTGTGGAAGAGCAGTTCAGGGGATATTTGGAATGAAAACCACCTGGGTGATGTCCTTATTCCTGTCTGTGCTGCAGGCTGGGGAACTGTGGAAGAGCAGCAGTGTCTGTAGCCCAGTCCCACTCCCCATCTCCAATTCAAGTGTGGTAGTCGCACAGATATTGAATGTGTAGGAAGCAGCTGTGACCTTAATTGAACTGCACAGGCAGGTTTTTGTGCTGGTCTGTATCACTGTGTGAGAGGGGTAGTGTAATGCTGCTGACAGTAATAATCTCCAGCATCGTCCGCTTCAACTCTGTTGATGGTGAATGTGAAGTCGGTGCCAGACCCACTGCCACTGAACCGGTCTGGGACCCCAGAGGCGCGGGTGGATGCATAATAAATAAGGAGCTTCGGCGCTTGTCCTGATTTCTGTTGGTACCAGGCGATATAGTGAGTACTACCACTGGTGACACTGGAACTGGCTTTGCAGCGGATAGTGACTGTGTCTCCTGGAGACACTGCCAGGGATTCTGGAGTCTGAGTCATCACAATCTGCCCACTGGAGTCTGAATTCAGAAAGGGAACATCAGTTAATATATGCATCTGTAGTGTCTCTAATCTATTCATATAGCATAAACATATATGATTTATATACACATCAATAGTATTGTTAATAAAACCAAAGAGAATATTAATTAGTATGTACACGTACAGTCTCTGTTTCTAGTCCACGCACATAGTATGAATAAATATATAATTTATAGACATATAATGATATGATGCTAACATTGTTTGAGCTAGGTTTTTTCATCCCCAGTTTTTAATTTCTTGTATTTTTCTCAGATCTTTTCCCTTTTACTTGCAGTCAGGTGCCATTGTTTCAGAAATTGTCGTCAGGAATGGCAGAATGGTTATTTGTCCGTATACAACATTTTCACATCGCTTAAATTTTACCATAGATCATGGTGGCTTAAATGATCCAGACCCCCTTCCTTTGATCCTTACCCGTGACCCAGAGCACTAACAGCCAGATGAGCTGAGCCTGCAAAATCATCTTGCTACGTATGACTGGCCTGGTGCAGATCAACCAATGCTACCAGTGACATGGAACGTTTATAAGGGCACAGAGCTGCCAGGCAGCATCACTTGGGTGTGAAATATTCAAATTGAGGTTCAGTGATGTAAATTCCCAGATGACTGAAAAGCCCGCAGAAAAAGAGAATTTAAGGAAGCCAGGGATGAAATAGGCAAATGCTACCTGCTGTGCTCTGGGAAAGCATCCTCAGTTTTTGTTAAACTGGAATTTCTGTTGACAGTAATGGTGGTACCTGGAGGTCTCCATCTGTCCCAGGTCCCATTTTTGGTGAGAGCTGAACAACCCCATATTAAGAGAAATGGTTGGAATGGAAATAAATATTCTCAACTTCTTAGTGTTGCTTGGCTGCTGGGTTACATGTAATGACCTCAGATTCATTTTTATACTAGGAGTCACTTCACACAGATGAATTGAATGGTATTAATTAGAGGTCTGCGTTTGGGGATCTGTGCATGGAGGGGGTAGCTCCTCTCTTCTTAGCTTCTCCCCATTGGATTTTTTAGTCATCACCTCACAGACTCTATAGTAATGCACATGGGAGCTGTGAGGTCTTTAACTTTTAATCTCCTATTTCTGCCATTTTAATCCTTAAGATCGGTGTAGTGGACAGGAGTAGGGTAGTCTCACATTAAATAGTGAGCCCTGTGGCAGTGGTATCCATGTTCTGTGTAAGAATTCACAAATAGACCTGAACTTTTGTTCCTGGAGATTTAAAGTTGGACTCACGAGTTTGTATTTCAGCTCCTAAAATATTCATTTGGCCTCCTTTACAAAAGCATAGAGCTTGCAGCATGGTAGTGGGAATGGTAGTTGAATGTGGCCACCTGCTGTAATCTCTGTGCAAGTGCAGCTCCTTGTTGAAAAGTGTTAGGTGCACAAAACAGCCCTCCTGATAATTTTCCTTGCCAGTGCCTTGCTGTGGCTCCAGGACCGTACAGAGCCCCAGTTCTCTGCAACTCCCATAGATGACCATGAAGATTCTTAAAGGCTCCACTTGCAGTAAATCGTTCTGCTTCTGCTACCAGCCCTTGGGATTCCTTGTATGGTTAGATAATTTTAAAGTGTGTAAGGGACTCTGAATGGGATACTCAAAATGTCTCCAAGCATCCTACAAAGAAGCTCTCCTTGGCAATACCACCTGTAGTTTGGGTTGGGATGTCCTTTACTGCTGCCCATATCAGTGGTAATTGTAGAGTCTTGGGCTTGAAAAACTTGTGATGTTGAGAGTTTACTTCATTCTGGCATAATCTAGCATAGACCACTAGGATACCTCTGGCCCTCTGTGTCCTTTATAACACTATTAGCAATGTAGGTTCAATGTCTCTAGGTTTAGTTACTCTTGCGGGCTTTCTATCACATCCTGAAATTCAGAGTGTAAGGCAATAAAGCACTAGGCTGCCCAGCTCTGTCTGTATATTGTTTTGTTTTTTTAAAAAGAAAAATTATCATAGCACTATCATAAAATACGTTTTAATACTGATATTTGGAAGTGGAAGAAAAGTGTTAACCTTTTATGCCCCAAAGAATAATTTGTCTATTAAAATAATAGATGAGGGTAGTGAATCAGAACACTGATTTATTATTTTTTTTATTCAATTGAACACCTTTAAATTCTTTTAAAAAAATGTCTTCAGTAACCAATCTTGTGTGTAGACCAAGTGAGAGGGAAAATCTTGTCCTTACAAAACTGTCAGTTGTCTACAACACTGCACTATGATAAAATGTACTATTTTTATACAGGTGGCGAAAGTAATGAAACTATGCAAGGAAGAAATCCTGGACCATTGTCAATTATTTATCTGTAACTCACACAGTGCAGTTTATAGCCTTCTAGTGTATTTTACTTATCTCTGTGTAAAAGTTTAAAATATTGTTATGGAGACAGATACCTCTTCAAGTTGATTCAAGTTATAACTAGTTTCTGATATAAGGTCTTCTTTAATTCATTTGAAAATGTATTTGCTGTGAAAATTTCCAGATTCCCTCTGAGCATTAAGGGGAAAGTTTCTAAAAACTATGGAGGAAGGTCAGCAACTTCTTTATCAGAGGCAAGTCATGAAAAATAATCTGGATGTGAAATGTTGCCTTTTGTCTACATGAACATTCAGTGATTCCAAGATGGGTGTAACTCTACCTTGCATCAGGCAGATACGCTCTGTCTCTGTGGACTCTACTCTCATCAGTTCACTGGAACACACTGCTGTAGTCCTCTTACATCAAGTAGGAAAGATGAAAGTATGTCAAGAGACCACCTTGTCTGAAACAGGAGATCTTGCATGACTTAATAATAAAAAAGGAGCCCTATAAAAATTGGTAACTAGATCAAATTACAGAGGATGAATATAAGCAAACACCACAAGTATGCAGGGGCAAGATTAAAAAGGCAAAGGCAGAAAATGAGTTTGTTACCCTGTATGTCTCTAGCTAGATTGAGAAGACAGTCTATAAGTATATTAGAAGCAAAGGGAAGACCAAGCTCATTGCTCAGTGAAGAAGGAGAAACAGTAACAGGAAACTTGGAAATGGCAGAAGTGCTTAATGAAAGGACTCCTAAGATAGTGAATGCTAGTGGAAATGGTGTAGGTTTAGAAGATTAAATAAAAAAAAATCAAGTTGAATATACTTAGAAAAGTTTAGATGTCTTCAGGTCACCATGGCCTGATTAAATGCATCCTAGAATACTCAATGAGCTGATAGAGGAGGTATCCGAGGCATTAGCAATGATCTTTGAAAAATCATGGAAGTCAAGAGAGATTCCAGGTGACTGGAAAAGGGCAAATATAGTGTCCATCTATTCAATGGGAACAAGGAACAACCCAGAAAACTACAGACCATTCAGTTTAACTTCTGTTCCTGGAAAGATAATGGAGGAAGTAATTAAGAATTCATCAGCAAATAACGGGAAGAAAATAAGGTGGTAGGTAACAGCCAGCGTGGTTTTGTAAAGAACAAATCATATCATACCAGTCTGATAGCTTTCTTTGATAGGATAACAAGTCTTGTCAGTAAGGGAGAAGCAGTGGATGTGGTATTCCTAGTCTTTAGTAAGGCATTTGTTACAGACTTGCATGACTTCTTGTTAATAAACCAGGCAAATACAACTTAGATGGGGCTACTATAATGTGGGCGCATAACTGACTGGATAGCCATTCTCAGAGAGTAGTTATTAATGGTTCAAAATCTGCTGGAAGGTCATAACAAGTGGGGTTCCGCAGGGATCTGTTTTGGAACCGATTCTGTTCAATATCTTGATCAATGAGTAAGATAATGGCATCGAGAGTACGCTTATTAAGTTTGCAGATGATACCAAGTTGAGAGGAATTGCGAGAGCTTTGGGGGATAGGATCATAATTCAACATATGGACAAACTAGAGAAATAGTCTGAGGGAAATAGGATGAAGTTTAATGAGGACAAATGCAAAGTGTTCCACTTAGAAAGGAACAATCAGTTTCACACATACAGAATGGAAAGCAACTGTTTAGGAACAATTGGAGGGTAGCCAAGTCTGTAACAGGAAAAACTTAAAAAACAAAAAATAATCTAGTAGCACCTTACACACTAACAAAATATGTAGATGATACCATGGTCTAGGAAGGAGTACTGCAGAAAAGGATTTACGGGTCATAATGGACCACAAGTTATACAGTGTGACACTGTTGCAAAAAAAGAGCAAACATGATTCCACGATGCATTCAGAGGAGTGTTGTGAGCAAGACATGAGAAGTCATTCTTCCGCTCTACTCTGTGGAGTAGGCATCAATTGGAGTATTGTGTCCAGTTCTGGGCACTACATTTCAAGAAAGAGGTGAAAAAATTGAAGAAGGTCCAGAGAAGAACAATAAAAATGCTTAAAAATCTAGAAAACAAAACATGAGCTATGAGGCAAGGCTGAAGGAACTGGGCTTGGTTAATTTGAAAAAGAGAAGACTGAGAGAGGAGATAATAGCATTATTCAAGTATCTGAAAGGGTGTCACAGGGAGGAGGCAGAAAAATTGTTCTCCTTGGCGTCTGAGGATAGAACAAGAAGCAATGGGCTTAAGCTCCAGCAAGGGAGATTTAGTTTGGACATTAGGAAAAACTTCCCAATGGTCAGAGTGGTTAAATACTGGAATAAATTGCCTATGGACGTTGTGAAATTTTCATCTCTGGAGATATTTAAGAGCAGGTTAGATAGACGTCTATCAGGGATGAACTAGATGGTGCTTGGTCCTGCCAGAGGGCAGGAGACTAGACTTGATGATCTCTTGAGGTCCCTTCTGGTTCTAATATTCTATGATTCTTTCATATGGAACCTAAGAGAAGAGCATTAAAGAACTGGTACTATATGTTAGCTGGGTCCATGTGAGCACAGTGGGATGTGTGACCTGAGGATCCCCTCAATGCCAACTGGCAGAAGTCTCATTATACTGTAACTTTGCAGTATCCATCCAGCTATAGTGAACTAGCCACAGCTAACTGGCCACATAGCCACTCGTGGTTAGTGGCTAGCATGTTGGACACTCAGTCTGTAGCTCATATCTGGGCTGACACACTAATTTCTGAACTTTTCAAGTTGGTCTTGAGTGGCACGTGTAACAGTTGTCTTGGACTTTTCTGAAGAGACTGATCTTTCCACAGACTGTAAAGTTACTGAAAATGAAAGTGCAGGTACTGGCACAGTGGACATGAATACGGAGACAAAAATCCATCATTTTCTTTCAAGGGCTGTTTTGCTGTCATCGAGGGGTACCCCACATACTACGTGCTAATCAAAATCACACTTGAAATTTTCTGACTTTCAAGGGAAAATATAGCCTGGTTTTGTAAAAAGTCTGTTTCAGTCTGTCTTGTGGCAACTGAGAGACAAACAAATTTATGAGTAAAACCTCCTTCATCAGAATAGTGATAGAAATGCAGCCGTGTTAGTCTGGTGTAGCTGAAACAAAATACCAGACTATATGTAGCACTTTAAAGACTAACAAGATACAGGACTATGTAGCACTTTAAAGACTAACAGGATGGTTTATTAGATGATGAGCTTTTGTGGGCCAGACCCACTTCTTCATCTCATCATCTAATAAACCATCTTGTTAGTCTTTAAAGTGCTACATAGTCCTGTATTTTTTCTCCTTCATCAGGTGACCCAATCCGCTGAATAGCAAAGGGATCTGAAGAGCACCCTCATGATGCAGTTACCAAGTCCCCCCAGCTTGAACTTCTCTGGGCCCCTATACTCTTGGCAGGGATCTGGATGCTAATGGTGCAGGTGGGTGGGGCTCAGTGAAACAACTCAACCCATGTTGCAGTTATCTTCCCTCCCTCTGAAGAAGGCTAGATTCAGCCAATAGCTCCTGTCTGTTCTTCCAAATCTGTCCATGTGGTAATGCAGCTAATAAAGCCGTAAGAGAACTCTTTTTGGTTTAATCCTGAATTGCTCAGACAGGTTTTACAAGATGGCAAGAAAAGAACTGGGAATGAGCTTGGGGATCACTTTTTCATGCACAAAGAATTCAGCCAGTCCAATGAACATTTCTCAATGGATAGAATTATTTTCAGCCGTAATCTTGTCTGTCTGGACAGTGTACACCCATGTGTAAATTTAGGGGAGGAATCACCATGTGGTACCGTTACGAACATTCTTTCAAGTGACTTTTCTTAATGTGTGAACAAATGTGTAGTTTTGGGAAGACAGGCTGTGGTGTTGTTGGTTTGCATTATGCAGAGTTGTAAGAAGTAGGAGAGTTTCTTTGTTGTGGTACCTGATTAGAGTCAAATCTTGAAGCATATTTACTGTCTAGGAACTGGATCTTGATGTTGGGATAGACTCCAGAGAGAAGGGTTTCTCTGAATGCTGCTGGTGACAGGCTTTCTCCCATGTCTGGGTAGATGTATGAGAAAATGAAGAATGGCTTGGGGACGCACAGAATACATATCACTAATTTCCCCTTCATTGAGAACTGTGTGGGTTGTTTGCTGCTTGGCACTCGGTTGAGCATGGTGCTAGAAGTTTGGACACTGGTTTTGGGAAGGAGCCAATAATATCATAGGCAGTCCAGTGTGGGGAGCAGAAGGACACTGGTGCCGAAAAGTTTTTCACAGCTCTGTGTGAAAGGTAGGTAGTGGTTGCTCTGAGGCTAGGAAGCAGCTGTAACCATGAAGGAACAGAGCAGGGAGGTTTTTGTACGGGTCTGTACCACTGTGAGAGGTGAGCTGAGATACTGCAGACAGTAATAATCTCCAGCATCTTCAGCTTCAACCCGGTTGATTGTGAGAGTGAAATCTGTGCCAGACCCACTGCCGCTGAACCGGGATGGGACCCCGGATTGCAGGGAACTTCCATCATAGATAAGGAGCTTCGGTGCTTGTCCTGATTTCTGTTGGTACCAGGCTAGGAGCTGATAGCTACCACTGGTGAGACTGGAGCTGGCTTTGCAACGGATAGTGACTGTGTCTCCAGGAGACACTGCCAGGGATTCTGGAGTCTGAGTCAGCACAATCTGCCCGTTGGAGTCTGCATTAAGAAACAGCATAATAATTAGTACGTGCATGTATCCTCTCTTTCTAACTTATAGACATTATGCCAATAATATAGTTAATCAAAATGAGCCGTCCATTAATTTGGTAAATTTTCCCATATGCCTCTTTACATACTTATGACGGGTCATCCTCTGACACTAACATTGTGTTTGAGGTAGTTTTTTCATTCCAAACTGTCCTCCATTGCTAGTATTTCCCTCACAGCTCCAAAGCAAAAGAAATACACTTCTCAGAAGTTGCTGTCACTAAATCATGTTTATGGATTCACACAGAATGTTCCTAGAGCAGCTAAGTTTTTCTGTGACTCCTAATAACGTAACTCATCCTGTTACCCCTTTTTTGATTCTTACCTGGGATCCAGAGCACTAACAGCCAGAGGAGCTGAGTGTGTGAGACCATCTTGCTACGTCTGCCTGGCCTGATGTAGATCAGCAAACTGTCACCACTGACATGGGACATTTATGCTGGCCCAGAACTTCAGGCCAGTGTCACCTGGGTGTGAAATATGCAAATTTAGTGGAGACAAAGTTCCAGCTGAGCCAAACACATGCAGAAAAAGAGAAATGAGAGACCGATGATGAAATAGGCAAGTTCGACTTGTTTGGCCATCGGAAGGTGTCCTCAAGCTTCATTCAAATGGCAATTCCAGTAATAGTGAGTGTGGGCCCCAGAGATCCTTCCGTGTCTCTTACTCCTGCTTTTGTAGCTCATTGAAATGTAATAAGCTCACAATGATCGTTTGCGTTTAAATACATGTTTACATGTTCACTTCTCTGACGTTTCATTTATTGAGTGGTTTATTACTCAAATGCATATTTTTAGAGAAATATCAGTCTTGGTTTTGGTGCTTATCTTGAGGTTAAAGATGAGCAGTAAACAAAGGTGACTCATGCCTGAGGACAGGGGCAGCGAGGGCCAGTGGAGGAACAGGGAGGGGAGTGTGACTGAGTACCCCATTTAGCAATTTAAACTGCACCTCCTGAGTGTATGTGTTTTTTATCACTGGATATCTGCAGATTTCAGGGCAGAAGCATAACGGGCCATGGCTTTAGAAGCTTGTGCAGATTTCAGTTGGTACCAGGTTAAATTTTTACTCATTCTTCTACTGCTGGTAAGGCTTGAACAGTCTTCGGAGATGACTATTTCCAGGAAACAGAACAGGATTCTGGAGTTTGAATCATCACAATGCCCCTGCTACAACCCTGTGTTAAGAGTAAACTAAAATATTAGCCAAACGCATGTGAATGTTCCTGTAAACAATATTGTGTGTTAATATTCACACCCATCTTTGCTTATTGACCAGAGGCCATTACTCAGTTGTGAAGCTTCTTCAGCTTGTGGATGTTCTTTTATGCTCTTTTCAGACCTGATCCAAATTGGACGCCAGTCCTTGGAAACGCTGTTCAGCTTCTTGTTTCTTTAAAATGTACTTTCACTCTTTGTTTAATTTAAAATAGAAAAAGGTGAGTTGATCAGGAGTTTGTGTAACTAAGAAATATTTAGGATCTGATAGGCAAGAGTTTCCTCCAGTCCCATCTTTGGTGAGTTCTAATCCTAAATCCAGAGCACTGACAGCAGGATGAACTGAGACTGGGGAATCACTTTGATGGGTCTGAGCTGTCCTGTGCTGATAACCAGACCCTGAGAGAGTTAAAATGTGGATAACCGCTCCGGATGAGTATTGAGTGAATAATTATGCAAAGATCTTGGCTCCCCTTTTGTGTCAGACTCAGCCTTGAGAAAAACAGGGATTGATTCTCTGATGGCAAGAGACAAGTAATTCTCAGAAAGTCCATGGAGCTGACCCTGATCTCAAATACACTGCATTAACTCTATTTACCTTCAACAGAGCTGCGCCTGGTTTACAGTGAGTTCAGAATGGAACTCAATGAGATTTCCTTTTGTCCTGCAGAGGGGAACTGATTTGTTGCCTTATTTCAGGTCATTTGTCATGAGAAACAACAATGGGAAACATGTCTTACTAGTCACTGACCTCATGGCTGAATTCTTGCAGTCAAAAGGCTTGTGTAGCTGGTGCCCTGTGCGAGATCACAGCGCTGCAGACTGATTGATCTTTATTTTCTCTGGGTGTGTGTAGTGATGTCATCATGGTATTTCATTTGTATTTGCTAATCTGGAATGTCAAATGCTCCCATAGATGTATTTGTAGATGAATTTATGCCCCCTGCTGGCCCTTGTGTGAAATTTCAGGGATGTTGGCCAAATGACTTGTCTTTGAAATACTTTCAATCTGATTATACACATGTAAAAAGAGGCAAACATTGACGTGATTCACTTTAGACACCTTTTAGCAAGATACTTTTCTGAGCAGCCTGTCGTACCAGGTTTCTCTGACAGCCCAAGAGTAACCTCTGCTTTAAATGCCTCAGTTGATAGATCATTCAGTGCTATTGAAATAAAAATGCTCTTGATCTGAAACACCTGTCGTCTCCCTCTAATTCCAAAATAGCTTGTTGCTGCCCATTGAATAGTCTTGGATAGTTACATCTGTTTGTCTACTTGAGCATTGAGTATATATGAAGAAAGCAAGTTGAAATTAAGCAGTTGCTGATGACATTATTTCCTGTGATTTCTCTGCCCCAGCAGCTGGAAACATTTGTACAGCAGGAAGGATTTAGGAGATTCCTGCAGTAGTTCACTGACAGACCCAATAGAAAGGGGACTGGATCTGATTGTCAAGCTGACTGAGCTGCCCTTGTTTCTCTTCTCAAGGATTCATTTATAATGTTACTAGTAGTGTTCCCTAGGAACTCCCCATTGCCTTTCTCCAGTGCAACTGTCCTTCCTCTTTCCAAGGCCCTGCATTTCAACTACGTTCCCTCCTACAGAGAAACTTCCTAGGTTCCTTCTCCCCTTATACCATGGTTCTGCCGGAGCAGGACACTCGATGGTAAGGTGAGTTGTTCCTGTCCAACACCTGCATGCTCTAGACCTCAGGGCATCACTTCCGCTCCCTGCCCTGGCAGGACTCTCAGTAAAGCACTGAACTGACATGAAATGCTCACGCTGCCTTTTTAGGGCAGTAACATGGAGGTGAATAAAGTATTTTAAAGCCAGATGGAAAAAAATTCTGCCATGGCTGTGCAGAAGTAAAACAGTCTTTTGTGCGGAGGGAAGTTTCTCTAGAAGCAAAGTCTGTCAATCTGTAGGTATTACAGGTTGGAGACAGCAGGGTTATGTGTTTCTGGGGCTGATAGTCTACCCCCAAATAACACGTAGCATTGCACTGAGAAGGCAGTTGTTTGAAGGAAGCAGCTGTTACACAAAATGGGACATAGCAGGGAGGTTTTTCCAATTACAGAGTAACTCGGCCACCCCCTGAAGCTTTTGCTTGATCTGTAGTTTCCTGAGTTGTTCTTATTTCCCTTTTTGTAGATGGGCACTATAGTTGCCTTTTTCCAGTCTTCTGCAATATCTCCCAACTTCCATGATTTTTCAAAGATGATAGCTAAAGGCTCAGATGCTTCCTCTATCTGCTCCTTGAGTAGTCTAGGAGTATACTTGAGTATTGCAGTTGGGTGGGGTTCAATAAAAGAAGACTTCAGCAAAGCTGCCAGCACTTCCATTGCTTAGCACCAGCGTGAGTAAAAGTAGATGAATCCTCAACTCCCCGCTACTGTCCCAAACCTTGATAATATGTCAAATGCCCTTAGATAAAGGAGTCTCAGAGTGGTAGCCATGTTAGTCTATAACTGTAAAGATGGGTAGTCCTGTGGCACCTTAAAAACTAACAAAAATTGATAGTATCATGAGCTTTCATGTGTGATGAGCTTGAACGGAGAAAAAGGTGGGGTCTATATGTTGTTGGGCTTCTCCCTCTATTGGATCACTTGTGAATCTGACAACTGTCCAGTTTCTCCCTCAGGTCCCCATGCAGCTATGACCTTCCCTCCATCCCAGGAAGTCCAGATGTAGCTAGTAACTCTTGCCTGTTATTCTAAGCCAGTCCATGTGGTAATGTTGCTCATAAATCACTAAGAGAACTGTCTTTGTTTTAATCCTTAATTGCCCAGGCAGGTTTTAGAATATGGCAAGGAACTAGGGAATAAAATTGTGCAGGAAAAAATGACTCCGAATTCACCCAATACAATGAACGTTTCTCAATGGAATGACATATTTTTAGCACTAATATTGTCTGACTGGACAATATACTTCAATGTGTTAATGTTAAGGGAGGAATCGCCCAGCGGCACTGTTATTTTTCCGAAGTTGTTTTTCTGAATATGTGAGCAACTGTAGTTTTGGGAAGAAATGCATTGTGTTGCTGGTTTGGGTTATGCAGGGTTCTGAGAAAAAGGAGCTGTGTGCAATTAGAAGAGTCTCTTTGCTGTGATGTCTGATTAGAGTGAGATCTTAAAGCACATTTGTAGCGTAGGCACTGGATATTGGTGTTGGGACAGATTCCTGAGAGAAGAATTTCCTTATTGCTTGTGATCAGCTCTCTCCCAAGATCTCATGTTGATGTGCAAATAAATGAAGAATGGCTCGGGATACTCAGACTCCATATCACTGATTTCCCTTTCACGGAGTAACTGACCTGTAACGCTGGGACATTTGCTACTGGTTGGCACTTGGCCAACAATGAAGCTAGAAATTTGGACACTGCTGTTGGGAAAGAGCCAACAATATCATAGATGGGTCAGCGGGGGAGCAGAAGGAGTCTGTGGTGCTGAAAAGTTTTTCAAAAGAGTCTGAAATGTAGGTACCTGTTACACTGTGATTAGAAAGCAGCTGTTACCCTGAAGGCACAGAGTGGGAGGTTTTTGTATGGGTCTGTATCACTGTGAGAGGTAAGTTCTGATACTGCTGACAGTAATAATCTCCAGCATCTTCAGCTTCAACTCTGTTGATTGTGAGAGTGAAATCTGTGCCAGACCCGCTGCCGCTGAACCGGGCTGGGACCCCGGATTGCAGGGAACTTCCATCATAGATAAGGAGCTTCGGGGCTTGTCCTGATTTCTGTTGGTACCAGGCTAGGAGCTGATAGCTACCCCTGGTGAGGCTGGAACTGGCTTTGCAGCGGATAGTGACTGTGTCTCCAGGAGACACCGCCAGGGATTCTGGAGTCTGAGTCATCACAATCTGCCCGCTGGAGTCTGCATTAAGAAACAACATATAAATTAGTGTATGCAATATACTCTTTCTGACCTCTATACATAATGTCAATAATATAATTAACCAAAATGAGCCATGCATTGATTTGGTAAATTTTCCCATATGTCTCTTTACATATTTATGACAGGTCATCGTCCTGACACTGTTACTAACATTGTGTTACTAACATTGTGGCTGTTTCATTCCAAGCTCTCTTCCATTGCTACTATCTCCCTGGCAGCTCCAATGCAAAGAGGACACCCGTCTCAGAACTTTTATCACTAATTCGTGGGTTGGGATTCACATAGAACATTCTTATATCTGTTAAGTTTTTCTGTGGCTCATGGTGGCATAACTCATGCCACGTCCCCTTCATTTGATTCTTACCCGGGATCCAGAGCACTAACAGCCAGAGGAGCTGAGCGCGTGAGACCATCTTGCTATGTCTGCCTGGCCTGATGCAGATCAGCAAACTGTCACCAGTGACATGGGACATTTATTCTGGCCCAGACCTGCAGGGCAGTGTCACCTGGGTGTGAAATATGCAAATTTAGTGCAGAGAAAAAATCCCAGCTGAGCTAACCATATGCAGAGAAGGGGAAATGAAAGACAGACCGTGACATGCACAAGTTGAACTTGTTTGGCCCTCAGAAGGCATCCTCAATCTTCATTCAAATGGCAATTCCATTAATAGTGAGTGTGGGCCCCAGAGATCCTTTCCGTGTCTCTTACTCCTGCTTTTGTAGCTCAGTGAAATATAAGAAGCTAACAATAATCATTTGCATTTAAATATATGATTCCATTTTTGCTTCTCTCAAGTTTGATTTGTTGAGTGGTTTATTACTCGAATGGGTATTTTTAGATAAATACCAGCCATGGAGTTGGTGCTTATCTTGAGGTTAAAAATGAGCAGAAAAGAAAGGCGACTGGTGCCTGTGGAGGAAGGGGGCAGGAAGGGCCAGTGGAGGAGCAGGGAGGGCGGCATGACTGAGTACCCCATTTAACAATTGAAACTGCACCTCCTGAGTGCTACCATGAGACTCCTATAACAGGAAATTCCATCCTTTGATTCCCCATAAAGTGTCCTGATGAGTGAATCCTTATTAAACATTCCCAGGAGAACTAGATCGGAAGGATAATAGATGATCTATGTACCCATGTAATTCTGGTTTAATATCTGTACTGGTCTGCCAGCCAGTGGTGACTGTCTTCTTGGACAGGGACATTGGAGACTTCTAGCACCCTCTTGTCTGAAGATGCAACCAATATTTGTCATCTGCAGAAGTGGGTTATGCCCATGAAAGCTCATGATGCTATTTATATGCGTTTTGGTTAGTCTCTGAGGTGCTACAGGACCATTCGTTGCTTTAAGTTTTTTTTTTTAAAGTTGTATGCTAACATGGTTGCCCCTCTGAGACCGATGAGCTCTGTCTTGCAAAGCAACAATTGAATGTGCATTTGGCTAGGCAGTGATGTTCATATTGGACTTCAGAAGAATCTTTCAGTCTAAAGCCTCCTATCTGGTTTCTCCTCGTTATATCCCCATAAACTTAAAAAACAACCAAACATGTAGATGGTATCATGAGATTTCGTGGGCCCAGCCAACTTCTTCAGATGACTGATTAATCCCAATTACTTGTCTGGAACGACACATGCAAATTCATACATTTGTCTAACTCTCTGAGGAATGTTTATAGATCAGTTTGCAACGTTTTTAATTTCAAGTTTCTACCTCTGCAAAATATAACGGACCATGAGAGTGAAATTCGATGACGATGCACTACCAGCTGGCTTAAGACATGCTGAGGATGTAATCTATGTCAAGTTTAAGAGGCCCCATATCATTACCAAACAAAATGTGATTACTCTCCCAGAATGGACAATAAAAGTAAAATAAGAAAGTTTTATATCTGCATAGATACGGATATGTAGGCAAAGATGCAACTAAAAACTAATAATTCTTTTGTATTTAGAGGCCCCTCATAATGTGAGGCTCTGAACTATAACTTAGGTTGTGCATAAGTGTAGCATTATGATGTGTAGAGCCCCACAAATCCACTGATATCTGTTTTATATCCTTGAATATATGCAGATTACCGGGCAGAAGCATAACAGGTTAGAGGTTTAGGAGCTTGTGCAGGTTTCAGTTGGGACCAGGTTAAATTTTTATTCATTCTACTGCTGTGGGTAAAGCTTGAACAGGCTTTGGAAATGACAATGACTGTGTTTCCAGGAGACACAGCAGGATTCTGTAGTTTGAATCATCACAATGCCCCTCCTAGGCCCCCTGTTAAGAGTAAAATAAAATATTAGCCAAATGCTTCTTTTATTAATAATAAATTATTTTATTATGTTCATTTCAGACCTGATCCAAACTGGACACAATTCCTTGGAAACACTCACACTGACGTCCATGTTGTTCTTCAGGTCCTTGTTTCTTTAAAACATTCTTTCACTCATGGTTTCATTTAAAATTGAAAAAGGAGAGTTGGCCATGAGTCTGTGTAACTAAGGAATATTTACGATTTGATAGGCAACAGTTCTAGAACTTTTTTCATTTTTTAAGGCCAATCAAGTTTTAATTCATCCAGTCCCATCTTGGGCCAGTTATAATTGCAAATCCACTCACAGCAGGATGAACTGATCCTGGGGAATCATTTTGACATCTGAGCTGTCCAGTGCTGATCACCAGACCCTGGGAGAGTTAAAATGAGGGTAACAGCTCAGGATGAGTATTGCATGGATGAGTATGCACAGATCTCGTCTCACCTTTTGTGTCAGACTCAGCCTTGAGAAAAACTGGGGCTCATTCTCCCATGGCAAGAGACAAGTAAGTCTCAAAGTCCATGGATCTGACCCTGATCTCAGATACACTGCTTGAACTCTATTTACCTCAACAGAGCTGTGCCTGGTTTATAGTGAGATAAGGAAATCTCATTGGGCTCCATTCTGGTGTCCTGCAGAGGGAAACAGTGTCTAAATAACTGTTTTGTTGCCTTATTTCAGAACGTTTGTCATGGGAAACAACAATGGGAAACTCCTTCCCACTCACTGACACCATGGCTCAGTCAAAAGACCTCACTCTTGCTTGTGTAACTGGTGCCCTGTGGGAGGAGAACAGGGCTCTGCAGATTCATTTATCTTTATTTTGTCTGGGCATGTGTAGTGATGTCATCACCTCATTTTGTTTGTTGTCTGCTAATCTGGTATGTCAAATGCTCCCATAGATGTGTTTGTAAGTGAAGTGATGCCCCCTGCTGGCCATTTCAGGGATTTGGCCAAATGACTTGTCTTTGAAATACCTTCAAACTGATTATACACATGTAAAAAGAAGCCAACATTGATGTGAGTTACTTCAGACACCTTTTAGGAAGATACTTTTCTGAGAAGCCTGTTGGTCTGTCATGTAACAGGTTTCTGTGACAGCCCAAGAGTAATCTCTGCTTGAAATGCCTCAGTTGATAGTGCTATTGACATAAATATGCTCTTGGTCTGAAATACCTGTTGTCTCCCTCTAATTCAGAAATAGCTTGTTGCTGCCCATTGAACACTCTTGGATAGTTATATCTGTTTGTATACTTGACCATTGGCTATATATGAAGAAAGCAGGTTGGAAATAAGCAAGATGATTTTAGATTTTCCTTGCAGCTTTCATAGTTCCAACCTTGTTCTCAATTATTTTTTGGGGAGAACTAAGCCTGTTCTCAACTGATCTGAGTGTGTAGTAGCAGGAACTGACACATGGAACAGAATAGGTGAGGGAAGGTTATGCATTGCATAGTGAAGGATGGCAGAACAAGGAGGTTTTTTCGATGTTATCAAGATCTTTTGAGAAATCGCCCTGTTTTCCAATGAAGCACGCCTAGACTGCGGTTTTACTTTCGAAATGGCGCTTGTTTGAAAGATCCCCAGGATGCGATTATGCAAATGAAGTGCGGGATATTTAAATCCCCGCTTCATTTGCACTTTCAAAGTGCCTCATTTACATCTGTCTGCAGACAGAGGGATGTAGATTAGACATAGCCTAGGACTGTAAGTGGCTTTTTGCTGGTGGCTGTCTAAAGTGTTGCTAATACCTGTACTGGCCTTGGAGTCAATGATATCTCTGCTTACTGGAAAGATTGACAGGGACTTTGGAGACTGCATCATTACAATCTGCCCCTGGATGCTGAAAGTACAACCCAGATCTAAATTGACATCTAGCTCACCAAAAACCTTTTTGATTTATATAGGATTACATGAGCACTAAACCATTTAGCAAGGCACTGATGCTAATGATACATTTATGAAGGATCTTCCAGTCTAAATCCTTGTGCCCAGTTGCTGATGACATTATTTCCTGTGATTTCTCTGCCCCGTCAGCTGGAAACGTTTGTACAGCCGGAAGGATTTCAGAGATTCCTGCAGAAGATCACTGACAGACCCAATAGAAAGGGGATTGGATCCAATTGTCACATGTCTGAGATGCCCTCGTGTCTCTTCTCAAGGATTCATTTATAATGTGACTAGTGGTGTTTCCCTAGGAACTCCCCATTGCCTTTCTCCAGTGCAACTGTCCTTCCTCTTTCCAAGGCCCTGCATTTCAACTACGTTCCCTCCTACAGAGAAACTTCCTAGGTTCCTTCTCCCCTTATACCATGGATCTGCCGGAGCGGGTCACTTGATGGTAAGGTGAGTTGTTCCTGTCCAACACCTGCACACCCTAGAGCTCAGGGCATCACTTCAGCTCCCTGCCCTGGCAGGGCTCACAGTAAAGCACTGAGCTGACATAAAATGCTCACGCTGCCTTTTTAGGGCAGTAACATGGAAGTGAATAAAGTATTTGAAAGACAGATGGAAAAAAAATGCTGCCATGGATGTGGAGAAGTAAAACAGTCTTTTGTGCGGAGGGAAGTTTCTCAAGAAGCAGACTCTGTCAATCTGTAGGTATTAGAGGCTGGAGAGTGCAGGAAGACTTGTTTCTGGGGCTGATAGTCTGCACCCAAATAACACATAGCATTTGCACAGAGAAGGCGGTCGTTGGAAGGAAGCAGCTGTTACACAGAATGGGACAGAGCAGAGAAGTTTTTGTACTGGTCTGTATCACTGTGTGAGGTGAAAAGCCTTGTTGACAATAATAATCTGCAGCGTCTTCCATTTGGACATTTCTGATTGTGAGAGTGAAATCAGTGCCAGACCCACTGCCTGTGAACCGGTCTGGGATCCCAGAGGGACGGCTGGAAGCATCATAGATAAGGAGCTTTGGCGCTTGTCCTGATTTCTGTTGGTACCAGGCTTGGTAGGGAGTGCTACCATAGTTGATGCTGGAGCTGGCTTTGCAGCGGATAGTGACTGTGTCTCCAGGAGACACTGCCAGGGATTCTGGAGTCTGAGTCATCACAGTCTGCCCACTGGAGTCTGAATTAAGAAAAGGAACATCAGTTAATATATATGCATGTGTAGTGTCTCTAATCTATACATATAATAGAAACATATATGATGTATATACACATCATCAATAGTATAGATAATAAAAACAATATTAACAAATATGCCAGTGATAATTCATCTTTGCAAATGACCCTGACATTGTTTGCGCTGGGGTTTTTATTCCAATTTTTTAGTTTCTTATATTTTTCTCAGACATTTTTTTCCCTTTTAGTAGCAGTTAGGAGCTATTGTCTAATGTTGCTCTCACAAAGGGCAGAATGGGTGTGTCCATCTACTACATTTCTAGCTCTCTTAAATGTTTCCATAGATCATTGTAGCTTAAAGGATCTGGATCCCCTTCCTTTGATCCTTACCTGTGACCCAGAGCACTAACAGCCAGATGAGCTGAGCCTGTGAGATCATCTTGCTACGTCTTGCTTGCTTGGTGCTGATCAGCAAATGCTACCAGTGACATGAAACGTTTATAAGGGTGCAGAGCTAAAGGACAGCAACACTTGAGTGTGAAATATGTAAATTGCTAGCAGTCTGAAAAGCCAGCAGAAAAAAGAGAGAAGATGCTGGGGATGAACTACGCAAGTGCTAGCTGCTGAGTGTTTAAGACCTAATTTTGATGGGTAGCAGACCAACCCATTTTAAGCGTATGTCTATCCTAGGAAGTTTTGTCACCCCAGACTGCCTTTTGGTAACAGAACAATGAGACTGTATGCACTGCAATTAAGAATTTCTTGGGAAAATTCCCAGTTTTGGCAACAAAAAACTTCCACCCTACATGAGACTTTTCTTTATCCTTCCCTTTATTGTGGACAAAGATCCAATGTAGACTCTGCTGTTTGGTGTCTTTTGGACAGAACTGGCTTCTGCCAGTGTCTCTCAATGCCTGCTTTGATGGATGTGCATGATGTTTTATTATCTGCTGCTCTGCAGGCATGGACTCCTCCATTTAAAAACTTTGGGAAGTATTTGATAGTTGAGTGTGCTGTTCTCATTGGGGAACAAAGACCAGATTTATTGAACTGCTCCTGTTCTTATGTGTAGTAGGAACATAGTATCAGGCTGTGGCTTCAGATGGCTGGAGGTAGGGGGGGACTGCTGAATTGACATAGCTGACAGAGCTACTCATGATGCTGCTCCCAAGCTGTGGGCTCACAACACTGCACTGTGGGACAGTCACACGATGCACTGCTCACATTGTCAGTCATGGGGACCCCAGTATGGACATGATCTGTCATCAGAGGGAGCAAGTGTGAACACCATCCGGTAATTTTTGTGTTGTTGATTTTTGGGTGTTGACAATAGTTTTGTTGACACAATTTGGTAGTGCAGACATTGCCTCAGTAATAACCCCTTTCTCTCTTGAAATGACATTTCTCTGGTTGGAATGGAAATAAATATTCTCAGAGTCTCAGCATTGCTTCAGTGTTGGGCTACATTTAATGGCCTCAGAATCAATGTTATACTCACAAAGATAAATTCAATGGTGGTGATGAGAGGTCTGCATTAGGGGGATCTGCCCAGGGAGAGGGACAGCCCCTCTCTTCCTTGCTGTTCCCCACTGGGTTGTTCAATCACCACCTCACAGACTCTATAGCAATGCAGAGGGGAGCTGGGGGGCTTTTAAGACTTAAGCTATTTCTGTCATTTAAATCCTTAAAGTAGGGGCAGTGTGCACAGAAATAGGCTGGTCTCCCGTTAAATACTGAGCCCTATGGCAGTGCTACCCAGGCACTGTTTAAGATTGTACAAATAGACCTTCAGTTTTGATTTAAACTTAGACTCCTAATTCTGCATTTCAGTTCTTTATCTATTTATTGAGGCCTCATTTACAAAAGCAGAGAACTTCCAGCCTGTCCCTCTGGAATGGAAGCTGATTGGGGCCATCTAGTGTGAACTGTGGGCAAGTGCAGCTCCTTCTTTAAAGAGGCTGGGTGCACAAAGCTACCTGCATAACATGCCTTCCTGAGACCTTGCTGTGGCTCCAGGACCATGCAGCGCCCCAGATCTCTGCAACTCCCACTGGTGACCATGAGAATCTTAAAGGCTCCACCAGCAGCAAATGGTTCTGCCGCTGCTACCGCCAACCTGTGGGATTCCTTGTACGGTTAGGTAATTTTACAGTGTGTGAGGGACTCTGTGGGTATGTCTGCACTACAGAATACGGTCAAAATAAGATGTGCAACTTCAGCTTCGTTAATTGTGTAGCTGAGGTCAAAGTACCTTAACTCAAATCGTAGCTTTGTCCACGCTGCAGGAAGTTGAAACGAGAATACTCTCTTGCTTCGACTTTCCTTATTCCTCATGGAAGCAGGACTGCCGACGTCAACCAGAGTGCCCAGCGGCGGCCAGTGAGGCTAGGCAAGCGAGGCAGCTGCCTAGGATGCCGCTGGCCCAGGTGCCCGATGATGACGTAACGGCCATTGACTGCCGTGCAGGTAGGGATGCTGCAATCGGTGTCCCGCGTAGGGCACCAACTGTGGCAGCCGGCCTCGGGCTGCTCCTGAGAGTGCCCCTTTTGATTTAAATTAGCCATCCCCATTAGACCCACTAATTCAAACTCTGGAAGATGGACTGCGGCATCTTTGATCTTCTCTGTAGTGTAGGTGAACTCTTACAGAGAGAGACTCAGAATGTTTCCCGCC